>NC_140543.1:28503536-28903536 GCF_057382185.1 Mchenga conophoros
TGTTGCTCCACCCTGTCCCTGTACTCACGTTTGGCTGCTTTGATCGTCTTCCGGAGTTGGTAATGTGCGTGTTTGTAGTCTGATGTGTTCGCGGAGGCAAAGGCGGTGTTCCGTGCCGCCAGTGCCGCGCGAACATCTCCGTTAATCCAGGGTTTTTGATTTGGGAAGGATTTAACTGTTCTGGATGGGACGACATCTTCCACGCATTTCCTGATAAATCCACAGACTGAGTCTGTGTATTCATCAATGTCTTTTGCGGCTACGTGAAACATTTCCCAGTCCACGTGATCAAAACAGTCCCGCAGCGCAGACTCCGATTGGTCCGTCCAACAGTGCACCGCCCTCCGGGTTGGAGCTTCCTGTTTCAGCTTCTGCCTGTAGGCGGGCAGGAGCAGGATGGAGCAGTGATCTGATTGGCCGAATGGGGCGCGGGGGAGGGCTTCCGTACGCATCCCGGAAAGAGGTGTAACAGTGGTCCAGAAGCCGGTCTCCACGTGTATTAAAGGGAATGTGTTGATGGAGTTTTGGTGAGACTTTCTTCAGGTTTCCCTTATCAAAGTCTCCAGCTGTGATAAACGCTGCCTCTGGGTGTGCGGTTTCCTCACTGCTGATCGCGCTGTACAGTTCCCTGAGTGCTCGGTCAGTATCGGCTTGTGGGGGGATGTAAACAGCCGTAATAATCACTGCTGTAAATTCCCTCGGTAGCCAAAATGGCCGGCACTTAATCATCAGGTACTCCAGGTCCGGTGAGCAGAAGGATTTGACCGGGTGCACGTTCGCATAATCACACCAGCTGTTGTTGATCATGTGATAGAGGTTAGTGACATATACGTTAAAAATATTGGCTCCAGAACACCTTAATTATACCACCACTGCAATAATGAACACATACGGTCTGTTTTGGGGGGCTTTTACCTTTCACTCTGCAGTCTGTTACCTCATAATGTTCATATTCTTCTGCACTGAACCTTTCAAAATCCAGGAAACCATGTTGTAATGCCTGCAGAGGAAAAGAGCATAAACAGATTTCCACAACAAAAGCACTCAGAGCATACAACTCTGCAGTGGTTTCACAGATTCAGTTCAATTCAGTTTTTTTAGCACCAAATCACAACAAAGGTCACCTCAGGGCAGTTAATATTGTACAGTAAAGACCCTACAGTTATACAGAGGAAACACAATCAGACCACCCCCTATGAGCAGGCACACTGGTGACAGTGGGCAGAAACGGCCCTAACCAATCTGGCGCCCTAGGCAAGATTTTAGGTGGCGCCCCCCTACATCAGCAGTGTAGTGTAATGTTGTAACAAATAATATTTCTATTAAATAATCTTTACTTTGCATTTTAATTAACGTGGGATTATTTTTTGTATTTAGAAATAATAGTACCAACTTTTTTTTTTTCAACATTTGTGGCACTGGCGTGGCGCCCCCTGATGGACGGCGCCCTTAGCATTTGCCTATACGGCCTATGCCACGGGCCGGCCCTGACAGTGGGAAGGACAAACTCGTTTTTAACAGAAACACATGTGTCACCAGAACCAGGCTCAGGGAGGGGCGGCAATCTGACTGACTGCTGAGGGGCTGAGGGGACGGAGACAGGACCAAAGACACACTGTGAAGACAGTGTGAGATTAATAACAAGTATGATTCAGTGCAGAGAAGTGAGTGAAGAAGAAACACAAAGAGCATCATGGGAATCTCCCAGCAGCCTACATCTATTGCAGCACAACTAAGGGAGGATTCAGGGTCACCTGGTCCAGCCCTAACTATATGCTTTAGCAAAAAGGAAAGTTTTAAGCCTAATCTTAAAAGTAGAGATAGTGTCTGTCTCCCGAATCCAAACTGGAAGCTGGTTCCACAGAATAGGGGCCTGAAAACTGAAGGCTCTGCCTCCCATTCTACTTTTAAATATTCTAGGAACAACAAGTAGGCCTGCAGTGCGAGAGCGACGGGCTCTAATAGGGTGATATGGTACTCCAAGGTCATTAAGATAAGAAGGGACCTGATTATTTAAGACCTTGTATGTGAGGAGCAGGATTTTGAATTCTGGACTTAACAGGAAGCCAATGAAGGGAAGCCAAAACAGGAGAAATATGCTCTCTCTTTCTAGTCCCTGTCAGCACTCTTGCTGCAGCATTTTGGATTAGCTGAAGGCTTTTCAGTGAGTTTTTTGGACATCCTGATAATAATGAATTACAGTAGTCCAGCCTGGAAGTAATAAATGCATGAACTAGTTTTTCAGCGTCACTCTGAGACAGGATATTTCTAATTTTAGAGATGTTGCGCAAATGGAAGAAAGCAGTCTTACATATTTGTTTAATATGTGCGTTGAAGGACATATCCTGGTCAAAAATGACTCGAAGGTTCCTCACAGCGTTACTGGAGGCCAAGGTAATGCCATCCAGAGTAGGAATCTGGTTAGATACCATATTTCTAAGATTTTCAGGGCCGAGTACAATAACCTCAGTTTTATCTGAATTAAGAAGCAGAAAGTTAGCGGCCATCCAGGTCTTTACGTCTTTAAGACATTCCTGCAGTTTAACTCATTGGTGTGTGTCATCTGGCGTCATGGACAGATAGAGCTGGGTGTCATCTGCATAGCAGTGAAAATGTATGCTATGTCTTCTAATGATGCTGCCTAAGGGAAGCATGTATAATGTAAACAGAATTGGTCCTAGCACTGAACCCTGTGGAACTCCATAATTAACCTCAGTGTGTGAAGAGGACTCTCCATTTACATAAACAAACTGGAGTCTATTAGATAGATATGATACAAACCACTGCAGCACAGTACCTGTAATACCTACAGCATGTTCTAATCGCTCTAATGGGAATACAAGAGAAGGGAATACAGTAATAGTAGTGTAGTTATAAACAAAAGCTTTTACAATAGGATAGGGTTCAGATCATATCTGTTCACATATGGTCTCAGACTTGTTTGCACTGTAAATAAACATAAACCATCACTAAGAGTGTAAAAACTAAGCAGCACCTGTTTAGCTGAGCTGAGCTCAGGACTGGGAATGGGGGGAAATGCGTTCTTAGCTCAGTCTAGATGAATGAAATCAACCCACTGGCACCGCTAAAGCTCACTAAGAGCTCATAAACTGTTAACAATTCATTCAAATTTCTGAATTCAGTTTTATTTATATAGTGCCAAATCACAACAGCAGTAAAAACCCTACAATAATACGGGAAAATGTTCCCATCCCAAACTTAAAAGTGTGGCTTTGATGAGGTTTCCTGACTTCCTGGAACGTTCATGCCAAGGTCGCCAAATAATTTCCAGCTAGGTGGAGTTTCTTCTTGTTACCCCTGCTTCCAGTCTTTATGCTAAGCTAAGCTAAGCTAGATTTAACAGACAGAGAAGAATAGTGTCTCAGTAAATGTAATGACAACAGCTCCAGCATGAAGTGCTGTTTCATAGAAAGCAGCAGCCTGTACCTAAACGGCATGTAGCCTGTGTTGTTTCCTGCAATCAGAGTCATGTAGGCATCTTCTGGGCTTCTCTTCAAATACATCACCTACAGGGCAGAGGTTAAAATACGTAACTAATAATGGACAGACAGACGGGCAATCAGATGATGTGATGGACAAATGAAATGATATTTACAGCATAGGCACCAATGAGAACCGCAGCATTGGCTCTCTTCTTCTGGTCATAGCTGGTGTAGTGAACCAGTCTCTTTCTAGACATTGTGAAAGACTATAATGATAATCAGTGAAAACAGCACATGTGCATTAATACATTTAAAATAGGCGTCTACTGTCAGAGGAGTGCACACACACCATCAGAGCAAAGACCTTTCAAAATAAGAGTGTAACGCATTTTCTAAATGATATCTATACAGCATACAAAGCCCTGAGTCTGAAGTACAGACTTTCATCTGCATTACCTTCAGCTTCTTGTTGAGTTTCCAGCAGTATCTGTACAGCGTGGCCAGGTTGAGGGGCCCAAAGTCTGCATAAAAAGTGCAACACACAGTAAGAGAGATGTCAAATAGGAGCTTTCAACAATTACAACACAAAAACAACACACACACAAATCAGCCACAAAACTAAACCCACTGACAGGTGAAGTCAGTGACATTGTTCATCTGGTTATAATAAAATGCTCTGTTAGAAAACCTTGGGACATTTATCTGGATGTTTCCACCCACACAATGCAGACATGGAGTCAGGTTAAAAACACATCTGTGAAAACATTACTGGCAAGCTTCATGTAATATTACGTTAAAGCAAATGTAAATTTATAATTAAAAAAAGAATGTTTCAATCTGACCACAAACTTTTAAGCAGTAGTGTGTATTGTGTACATGTGTCTGTATCTGATCAGGATTTTTTTAGTTGTGTCTGTCATCAAAAATTGAGTTGAAGTGTTTTAAGTCAGATGGCAAACTCTGCCTAACAAGTCCACTTTATTGCGTGCTCATTTTCTCCTATTACTGGCTCATACCTCACCTTTACGTCTTTACCTCACAAAATAAAGCACCCTGAGGTGACTGTTGTTGTGATTTGGCGCTATATATATTTGCTGCCTTTTGTACTATCATTAAGACAGTCTTCTGCCTTTTGCATTGTCTTGGGGTAAACTTGCTGCGACTTCCACTCCTGGGAAGTGTGGCAACTGCCTTGAAGGTTTTTCATTTATGAATAATCTTTCTCGCTGTAGGATGATGGACTTCAAATTGTTTGAAAATGGTCTTAAACCTCTTCCCAAAGTAATGGGCAGCAACAGTTGCTGCTGATGTCTTTCCTTCTTGGCATTGTGTGTGTGAATTATGCAGACCAGCAAACTACCCAAATTTCTACTTTGATAGAGGAGCTCACACTTGTCGATAATCAATGAATCTAATATATATGAATGGATGCCAGATGGCTTCCCCTTTTTGAGCCTAGTTCTACACTTCGCACTGTTGCCATGTACTTGTTCTATGGGTGTTGGCTGATTGTTGAGGTCTTCTCTCTATTATTGTAGGGTCATTACCTTACAATATAAAGTGCCTTGAGTCAGCTATTGTGATTTGGAGCACAAAACCTGTGGCTATAGAAGTGGTTAGAACACCAGTATTCAATTATTTGGATGGATGAGTAAATACTTTTGGAAATACAGGGTATATAAATAAACTTAAATTAAAGTCAGGGGCAAGCAACCTGCTCCATGATCCTCGAGACTCTAGTTTATTTCTGCTTCTGTTTTATTGTTTGAGAAAGAAGTTTCAGAAAAAGTAGCAGAAATTTAAACCATTTAGGTTTCAGTAAGTTAAAAAAAACTGCCTTTTAACATGGTTAATTTTATGTTTTAGTTCTATGTGGATGCCGGCAACTTAGATTGGGTAGACTGTGTGCAACTCTATATGCACATATACCATTTGACCAGGTCTCTCTTTGCACAAGCATCCCCCTTTGCATTTGTGTCTGTTTACAAATTGAGCTCTGTGTGCTCTGGAATTTAAAATGTCAACAAACCCTACCTTTTCCCTTTGTAACATGTACTGTGTTTCCACACTTATTTATTGTTGACTGTGGTCTTTAAAACATTATTTAGATCATACTGAATGACAAAGTCTGTTGTGATTTTTCTTGAGTTGTGTCTTCATTAGAATGTTCAATGTGTAAATTAGTGGGTTGTGTGTCTGATACCAACTAAAAAGACTGAAGTGCAACTGTGTTAAAACGATGCAGATAGTTGACCCTGGTTTCGGGGAGGGAAATATTGTGATAACGCTGCCCTTTGAAACTGCATTAAAGCCACATGACACTCTTTGATTGCTTTAGATTAGCAGGGCTACTCCTCTCACCTAGATTCCCAACAGGAAGGACTTTGAACACACACAAATCCAATCTGCTAATTCTCTGAGGAATTTAAACAACGTATTCAGAGGAGCCTGCAAAGAGAAGAGCCTGATTTACAGCTCAGGGAAGGGGGTGTTTCCTTTGTCATTCCCCCAAAACTTTCTCTGTGCTCAATTCAATTAGCGGTTGGTACACTGACGAGAGAACAATGAGGACAGCAGGAGTCTTTGTGTTTTTGCTGCTTAACGTGGTCATGGAAATAACTGGTGCTGTGGATAATACAAAGGGATCTAGTTCAGAAAAGTCCAGTCCCAAAAACAAGCTGAAGACAGAAGAGGCTGAACTTCCTCACACCAAGCCTGCAAGTTTTTCACAGTTTTTAGGCAAACTGCTCGTGGTGCCCATGGATGGGAGTCATTGGATAGGTCTTAAAGCCATTGCCCAGGAAATGGGTCGCCGTGGACACAGAGTTACGGTGGTGATGCCAGAGACCACCATACGAATGGGCCCGGGGAAACACTATGACACTTTGACCTATCCTGTACCTTATGACAAGGCTTACATCGACTCTGTGATGTCCACACACAAAGACATCATGAAAAGATCTGCACAGCCTTTCATGGAGAAGATCAAGAAACGGTTCAGACAGTTCCAGGCCATTTCTTATATTCCGCACATCACTGCAGAGAAGCTGCTCTTCAATGCCAGTCTCATATCACACTTGTCCCAGCAGGTGAGTACAAATACAGAAGATGAACACAACTTTGGTATCAGCTGCAAAACCAACATTGGAGCTCAAGCTTTGCAAATTGTACATGGAGGGTCTTTTGCTTATACTGTGTAAGAGTGTTGGGATGGAGGTTCTCTTCTACAAGTTGGCAGTCCAAATTCTCATCATGTTGTACATCTATTAATGTAACTGTAGTGGTTGACTGTGTATAGTTCCTAAAATTTTAATTGTATATTATTATTAATAGACCCATGGAAAAAAAAAAACAAACAAACCACGCAGCCCACCCTGACACTAAGGTTTTACACATCAGGACATTAAAAGCTATATAGGCTTTATCAGGTCTCAAAATCGGGCCACTACAACTTCACACACTTAAAGGGGGAGGGGCTATAAAAAAAAGCTTCTGCTAGACTGATGATGAACTCGGGGGCTGCACAAAGGTCCAATAAAGGATAAAAACTGAACTGTGAATCATGCAATGCTGTCCTACTTTCAAATGAGCATCATAGGTCCAGTTTAGCCACTTTATACCTTTCTACCTACAATCTGTAAAATCCTCCATGTGTGAACCATGTATGCAAGACAGTGTAGTGCTGACACACAGTGGAAGATTGACTCCTTTCTGCTTTTCCACCTTCTTCCTGTTTCACTTTATAGGACTTTGATGCCGTCTTGACAGATCCCATGCTTCCCACGGGCTCATTAGTAGCTCGGAAATTAGGTGAGCTCCTCTGCACTCAGGTTATCTGTTTGCTTGTACACCTGCACATTTTCTCACCTATCATTACTCAATCACTTCCAGGTCTCCCTACTGTCAATCTGCTGAGAGGAATACCGTGTCACTTGGACATGAAGTCTGCTGGCTGCCCATCTCCGCCCTCATACGTTCCTCGCTTTTTCACTGGATACACGGATAAAATGAGCTTCAAGGAGAGATTTATCAACACTTTGGTGAGCCAGGCGGAAGTTAGCATATTCAAGCCTTAAAGCACAGCTTTTCCAGGAATGTTATTCACGAACAAAACACTGTTGGTTTGTGACCATATTGCTCAGGAAATATGTGCTTACCTTCAAATTATCTTTCCTAAATTACTCTTCATACTTTATACTCACCTCATTTGTGGTCATGAGAGTATTATTTATTGCTTACAACTAGTGTCGGTCAAGTTACTTGCAAATAATAATTAGTTACTAATTACTGATCACTTCTCCATGAAGGTAATCCCATTACTTTACTGATTTGTTATTTTCAAAAGTAATGAGTTACTTTAGTAGTACTTTTAGTTACTTTTAAAAACACGATACACAACAATACATTATAAAACAATAAGCCTATCAGCCCCGTTCGATTTTTTCTGAATATTTCATTTTATAAAATCGAATCAAATGAAAAAGTCTCTTTTAAAACTTGTTTTATTCATTTTAATTTTTTAACTTTATGCACATTGCACCAAGCAAAAATTAAATTATATGCAAGAGTGTTTGACTTGAAGAAATGTGTTTAACTTTTAAACCTATTTTCTGCATATTCCAGCATGTAAAGTTTTAGTAACGCGGTAACACAGCGTAAAAGTAAAAGTAATCTACTTGCTTTTTTTGCAATCGTACTGCTTTAATTTACTCGTTACTTGAAAAAAGTCATCGGATTACAGTAACGCGTTACCGTCAATCTCTGCTTACAATGAGGTTCATTTGGGACAAACTAGTATGTCAATGTTATTACTATTACAGTACGTCTTAGTTTTTCTGTCTTCAGTTTTGGTGCTGTATTATTGTCCTGTAATGCCTCTGACCCACAGGTGGCATTGGTGGAGCCGCTGTTTTGCAAACTGCTGTATTGGCGCTTTGACCAAATAGCCCGTGATTTCCTTGGAGAGAACGTGGGCGTGGCTGAAGTGCTTTCAGACTCTGATATCTGGCTGCTGAGGTAACACATGGAACATCTGTGTATTGTTGACATTTGCTGCCTGCGTGAGTGTAAAAAACTAAAAAACTGTTGCTGTATTTAAACAGGAATGACTTCACGCTGGATTTCCCACGCCCACTCATGCCCAATATTGTACTGGTTGGTGGAATCAATTGCAATGTGAAACATCCTCTGCCCCCAGTAAGACTTTATGAGTTTTAGACTCTAAATACATTTATGAACATTCTGATTGACACCACTTACCGTAGGACTGTAAGACCAATCAGGTAAGAGTGATAAATGCAAAGTACTTAAGCAAGTTTGTGTTTTGTCAGGATCTAGATTCCTGGGTGTCTGGAGAGCACGGGTTTGTAGTGTTCACTCTGGGCTCCATGGTGTCAGATCTGCCAGAGGAAATCACCTCTGTCTTTCTGGAGGCCTTCAGACAGATTCCACAGAAGGTATATCAGCATACAGCTTATCTTGTGTTATAAATAAATACAGCTAATCTTAATCTACAATAAAACTATGACAGGTCATATGGAGATACACTGGAAAGGTTCCTGACAATGTCCCGGAAAATGTGAAGATGATGAAATGGGTCCCACAGAATGACCTGCTAGGTGTGTGTCTGCAGCAGCACATCCTGAAATGTGAAGCACGCTGATGTGTCACATCTCATAACATCTGATATTTCTGCATGTCTTGTGTCGTAGCTCACCCGGGAGCCCGTGCATTCATCACTCACGCTGGCTCACATGGTCTGTTTGAGGGACTGTGTCACGCCATTCCAATGCTGATGGTGCCCCTGAACGGGGACCAGCCGGACAACGCTGCGAGGATGGCCAGCAGAGGTGTAGGAATCGTGTTGAACATTTTAGACATTAATACAGAAACTCTTCTGAAGGGGCTGAAGGAGGTCATCAATGACAGCAGGTGAGGGAGTCAGCAGACGGCTCACAATGTGACGTTTGATCTACATGATCCTTGTCATTCAATCAAAATGTTCTCCTTTGGTCTACAAAACATTTTTTTCAAACAAGCAAGTCTTGCAGGTTTTCCCAACCTTATAAACAGTACATTTGAACAATGACTGAAGCTAGCCCTCTGAGTACACAATGGGTCATCATTCTAGCTACATTTCCATGATGGTGACTCTTTGCTAGTCAAGCACACCTAGGGAGTTTCCTATATACACACAAAGTCTGACTTTGTAGAGAGGCTCTCATAATCTTTTTCCAGCCTGAGCATCAGATACTCTTTTACTGATGTCCTCAGAAATGTCCTTTATTTGTGCCTCAGTGTATTTCTGAGTGTTTTGAATATCAGGCTGCAGGCTTTTACTTTCCCCCTCACAGGTATGCAATGAGTGACTTTTTTGTTTGAGTTAATAAAAGGTCCTGATTTGTTCAACTGGGTTCACGTAACATTATCTAATTTTAATTAGGACTCGTGTTAAACTTGATGGTGGTCACATTAATTGCAGAAAATAAAAAACTCTAACAAACCTTCAAACACTGAACCACTGTACCATTTGTTCTCCAAGAGCTTTAAATATGATTAAATTCAGCTCATTGTCATTTTAAAAAAACCTGCCCATTTATCTGTGTTTTCAGGTATAAAGAGAACGTGAAGAAGCTGTCAGATCTTCATAATGATCGGCCGTCGGACCCGCTTGAGCTTTCAGTGTATTGGACAGAATTTGTGATGCGGCATAAAGGGGCGAAGCATCTCAAATCGGCTCTCCATGAACTCTACTGGTTCCAGTACTTCAGCCTGGATGTAATAGTGCTGCTAACTACTGTGGTGCTTGTCTTTGTAATGCTGACAGCAAAATGTATGAAGCTATGCTTCCGTAAACTAAGACGGAAGAGGAAGCAGGAATAAATACAGTTTCTTTTTACTGGGGTTGTTGTGATATATTTTGTAACTCTGAGCAACACAAACACAAAAACCCTGACATTTGCTATTTTCACTTCCTCGGACAAACAGCGATTAACTACCTTTAAGTAATTAATTAACATTATCACTGTATTACCTGCCAGCAGAGATGGGCAATAACGCGTTACTTGTAACGCGTTACTGTAATCTGATTACTTTTTTCAAGTAACGAGTAAAGTAAGGGATTACTATTGCAAAATCAGTAATTAGATTACCGTTACTTTCCCGTAGGAACGCTGCGTTACTGCGTTACTAAAACCGTGATTTTTTTTGCGAGAATGTCTCATGACAGTGACGTAAGCAAGTGCGACGTTGGTGACAGCAGCTGTGTGCAGATCAACAATGGATAATATATCGAGTGCGGGAGAGAGTATGAGCGTGCAGCGTTTAAAGTGTGGAAGTACTGACCTTACTTTGAGTTTGATTCCATAAAAAGTGACAAAAACATTAGCGTCCATCGTGCGTGGGAAGAAAACTTCTTTTTACAGCGAAAAAAACCCCTAAACTTCCGAGCAAGCACCGAGTAGCTACGACGTAATGGGAAACTCACAGAGACACTCGCGCGGATTCTTCAACTGACCGCAGCACACCTGCACCAGGGTAACCCTCCGCCTACCCTGCTCCTGCTTTACAGGTGAAAATAGAGCAAAAGGACCGCTGAGTCTTTGACTTTATTTATTTTCTGCTGTGTTTTACTTGCATCTGTTTGAAAGAGTGAGTGAAAACACAAAAAATATTTTATTTTATGTGCTGGAATGTGTAGAAAATAGCTTTAAATGTTAAACTAATTTATTCAAGTCAGAGAATATTGCATATAATTAAATGTTTTGCTTGATGCATAAAGTTAAAAGATTAAAACTGATAAAACAAGTTAAAAAAAGAGACTTTTCCATTTGATTACATTTTGTATGATGGATTATGTAGAAAAAGTAGAATTGGGCTGAAAGATCTATCACTTTATCACCTCTTCAGGTTGTAAATCGTGTTTTTAAAAAGTAACTAAGTAACTAAGTAACTAAGTAATTAATTACTTTTGAAAATAAGTAATCAGTAAAGTAACGGGATTACTTTTTTGGGGGAGTAATCAGTAATTAGTTACTGATTACTTTTTTCAAGTAACTTGACCAACACTGCCTGCCAGGTTAAAATCACCGACCAATTAGTGGACCTCTGGACACTTGTAGTGCAATTAAGCAATCAGATAAGTTAAACTTTACTCAACTCATTCTTCTTGCTTCCTCCACTTCTGTACCATTGTATTGTTGAATTCCCTCACAGCCACTGTATTCCCATGTTGTTGCAGTATATTAATGAATAACCTCGTATTGTGGATGGATTATCTCAGTTGTTCTCCTGACTGAAGTTTGGTCCGTTTACAGCCTCACATTAACTTTTATGGAGTGAAAAAAAGTTAACATTCATCCTCCAGCTTCACTGTGTTTATGTTATGCTAACATAGCTGTGTCGCTAGCGATCACGTAGCACCATTATATACCAGCTAGTCCAACTTCAGTAACCCTACAAAAGTAACTGCTGTTTAGTTTCCTGTCTTCATTTATATTGGAAGTGATAGCAGAGCTGTACGTTTGAATTTTTTCAGAAATCTCACAGTCAGAACATGTTATATCCAGAGATGGGCAGTAACGCGTTACTGCTGTAATCTACTACTGTAGATTACTAAATGGTAAATGGTAAATGGCCTGTATTTATATAGCACTTTACTAGTCCCTAAGGACCCCAAAGCGCTTTACATATCCAGTCATCCACCCATTCACACACACATTCACACACTGGTGATGGCAAGCTACTACTGTAATCTGATTACTTTTTTCAAGTAACGAGTAAAGTAATTAGATTACCGTTACTTTCCCGTAGGAACGCTGCGTTACTGCGTTAGTAAAACCGTGATTTTTTGCGAGAATGTCTCACAACAGTGACGTAAGCGAGTGCGCCGTTAGTGACAACAGCTGTGTGCAGATCAACAATGGCTCACATATCGATTGTGGGAGAGAGTATGAGCGTGCAGCGTTTAAAGCGTGGAAGTACTGACCTTACTTTGAGTTTGATTCCATAAAAAGTGACAAAAACATTAGCGTCCGTTGTGCGTGGGAAGAAAACTTCTTTTTACAGCGAAAAAACCCCCTAAACTTCCGAGCAAGCACCGAGTGCGCAACGACGTAATGGGAAACTCACAGAGAAAGTCGCGGAATCTTCAACTGACCGCGGCACACCTGCACCAGGGTAAACCTCCGCCTACCGCAGTCCTGCTTTACAGGTGAAAATAGAGCAACGGGACCGCTGAGTCTTTGACTTTATTTATTTTCTGCTGTGTTTTACTTGCATCTATTTGAAAGAGTGAGTGTAAACACAAAAAATATTTTATTTTATGTGCTGGAATGTGCAGAAAATAGCTTTAAATGTTAAACTAATTTATTCAAGTCAGAATGTTGCATATAATTAAATTTTTGCTTGATGCATAAAGTTAAAAGATTAAAACTGATAAAACAAGTTAAAAAAATAGATTTTTCCATTTGATTACATTTTGTATGATGGATTATGTAGAAAAAGTAGAATTGGGCTGAAAGATCTATCGCTTTATCACCTCTTCAGGTTGTAAATCGTGTTTTTAAAAAGTAACTAAGTAACTAAGTAATTAATTACTTTTGAAAATAAGTAATCAGTAAAGTAACGGGATTACTTTTTGGGGGAAGTAATCAGTAATTAGTTACTGATTACTTTTTTCAAGTAACTTGACTAACACTGGTTATATCATGTTTCCTGCTAACTTCTAACTCTGTTAAATTTAATAAATTCTGTTTTCATAGATGCCTGAATGTTAAACTTAATTGTTACACCTGGTAAAGCAGCAACACTGATCATTGTATTAAAATGAAAGAATTTGGACAGTTTTTAACTCTCAGTGACGCTGCAGTGTTCGTTTGAG
The DNA here is from genome assembly GCF_057382185.1 of Mchenga conophoros. Lineage (NCBI taxonomy): Eukaryota > Metazoa > Chordata > Actinopteri > Cichliformes > Cichlidae > Mchenga > Mchenga conophoros. Next base: position 28,516,860 of record NC_140543.1, read on the forward strand.
ATTACTATGAGTCGTGAGGCTCCTGACTACGGTAGCTGTAATGCTCCAACAATCCATCAAGCGATGTAGCTTACCAAAGTCGTACTAAAACATTTTTTGACGGATTTTTGAGCGCTTGTACCACATAAAATCGCTTTGAGGTCTGTAAGCACGACCAGAATTCATAAATAAGGTGCACTGTCGATTTTTGACTAAATTAAAGGATTTTAAGTGCGCCGTATAGTCTGCCAAATACGGTACATACAATTATGTGCAGATTCTTAATAATCAGTCACACACTACAAATACAGACTTTCTAACCAGGCCACCATGCTGTCCTCGATAGTGTTTGTGGCTCAGAGTCCACGGTGCCTTTTGGCGTGGGGATTTTGTGGGGATCTCTCGCGCGTCCCATGAGTGAATCAGAGTTTGCTTTTTGGGTCGACCAGTTCATTCAGAGCATGCAGGTTCTCCCCCTCTCGAGGCTCAGGTCATAATGTTGTCTCATATGCAAATCTGAGTGTGCAGGTCCCTTTCTGTCATTGGTGGATCCAGGCAATTGTCTCTGTGGATTGGCTAACTACCTGGAGACCAGTAGTGTTTTTTTGATATGTGCGACCCGCCCAGGGTGGCATCTTGGTGGGGGCAGCATCATGGCTTCGGACCCCCCCCCCCCAAAAAAAGTCGCTCGCACACATGCTGCCCCGACATCATGCCAGCGCATTTTGGGGATTACATGGGCACCATTCGGTTTTCTATTGCCCATTTGCTCCCCGCAGAACTATGAGAACTCACTCACCCAGCTCCAGCAGCTCCACAGAGATAGCTTTACCGATCCCAGTGCCTCCACCCATCACTATTGCAACTTTATGGTTGAACAAGCCCGGTCGGAATACACTGGAAGCCGCCATGCTTGTTTCTAGGCCCCGCTGAGGAAAGCCGAGGGAGCGTAGCACCAACTGCGCTCTCTTCTTCAACTTCAACCTATGTGAAAAAAACATTTCTACACAGCAAAATCTCCAGTGTTAAAATAACTCAAAATGTTAGAAATATTCCTGCTCAGTGTTAGTCTTTGTTAATCTTCAAAACTGACTAGGTTACTTTTAAACATATAACACTGTCAAAAGTGTTAATTTAACACTCAACAGTGTTGTATTTAACACTCAGAGGTGTGGACCCATATAGACACTCTCCAGTGTTAATTTAACACTGGAGATTTTGCTGTGTAGTGATTCCTGGTGATAAATGGTCAGAGGGCAAACAGCTGTTTCCTTCAAATATTTATGATCTGTTGAATCATTAGTATTTGATCAGCATTGTTTTTTTTGTTTGTTTGTTTTGGGGTTGTTGTTTTGTTGTTGTTGTTTTTTACATTTTATTACAACAACCTGTCAGGGTTATTATATAATGCATGTCATTTCTGTGTGTGTGTTTGTGTTTTGTTTTCAGTCACCTTTTGTGTTTACCGCTCCAAAGTAGTTATTAATAATTTTTTTGCTCTTTTCCTGAGCCTGGATCTGCCAGAGGTTTCTTCCCGTTAAAAGTGAGTTTTTTCTTCCACCATGTGCCACGTGCTTGTTCAGAGGGGGTTGTCCGATTGTTGGGAATTTCTCTGTTATTCTAGTCTTTATTTAACCATTTAAAGTGTAAACTGCTTTTGTGATTTGGTGCCACATACAGTCACATACAGCCGATTTTCTATTACATTTCAGGTCAGAAGACAGTGATGACCATTCCACAACATTGTATTTCTCCCTCTGCATGATGCCTTTGTAGATTTCCAACTGTGTTTTGGGTCATTGTCTTGTTGGAATGTCCAACACCACAAACTTCAACTCTGTGAGTGATGCTTGAACATTATCCTGAAGAATTTGTTGATACTGGGTTGACTTCATCTGACCCTGGACTTCAACAAGGGCCCCAGTCCTTGAACTAGCTCCAAAGAATGATGGAGCCTCCATTTGACAGTGGGTAGCAGGTGTTTTTCTTGGAATGCAGTGTTTCCTTCCACTACACAAAGTGCTTTTTGTTATGACCGAAACACTCAATTATTATTTCATCAGTCCAAAGCTCTTTCTTCCTAAATGAATCTGGCTTATCTAAATGAGCTTTTGCATACAAGCCTCCCCCTGAACAATCTTTGTTTTCAGATCTTTTGAGAGTTGCTTTGACGATCCCATGCTGTCACTCTTCAGAGGAGAGTCAAAGAGAAGCACAACTTGTCATGTGCCACCTTAAATACCTTTTCTTATGATTGGACACATCTCTCTATAGAGTCCAAGGTTTAACAACTAATTTTGGTGTGTACCCAATTTTTTGCACAGCAGGTCTTCAGATTGAATTTCATACAAGTAAATACTGCTTCACTAAAAATAAAAATCCTTGTTCATAAAACCAGGAAAACCATATTTCCAGATATTCCTAGGAGATAAAAGACATACCATTTTTTGTTTAAAATAGAGTGAACTATTATGATGCTGAGAGGGGTTCCCAAGCTAATATTACTTTTTCTTGACATGTGTCTTGATTAGAATGTTCAGTGTGTAAATGTGTGGGTTGTCTGATACCAACTACAAAGACTTGAGTGCAACTGTGTTAAAAAGATGCAGATAGTTGATCCTCAGTGTGGTTAGAGGAAGGTTTGGAAATACAGTACTGTTGAAAAATATTGTAATAACGCTGCTCTTTGAAACTGCATTAAAGCTGCAGCACATTCTCTGTAACGGTTGCTTTAGCAGGGTTATTACACTCATGCTCCTCTCACCTAGATTCCCAAAAGAGACAGGAAGGACTTTGAACACATGCGAATCAAATCTGCTAATTCACCAAGGTATTAAAACAACTTATTCAGAGGAGCCTGCAGGTAGAGCAGCTTGGTTCACAGCTGTAGAACTTAAAGCTCAGAGAAGGGGGTGTTTCCTTTGCCATTCCCCCCAAACTTTCTCTGTGCTCATTTCAGTCAGCCGTTGGTACACTGACTAAGAACTATGAGAACAGCAGGAGTCTTTGTGCTTTTGTTGCTTAACATGGCCATGGAAATAAGCGGTGCTGCAGATAGAGAAAAGTCCAGTCCTGACAACAAACTGAAGACAGAAGAGGCTGAACTTCCTCACACCAAGCCTGCAAGTTTTTCAAATGTTTTAGGCAAACTGCTCGTGGTGCCCATGGATGGGAGTCATTGGATAGGTCTTAAAGCCATTGCCCAGGAAATGGGTCGCCGTGGACACAGTTACGGTGGTGACGCCAGAGACCACCATACGAATGGGTCCAGGGAAACATTATGAGACTTTGACCTATCCTGTACCTCATGACAAAGCTTACATCGACTCTGTGATGTCCACACACAAAGACATCATGAAAAAAATCCTCACAGCCTTTCATGGAGAAGATCAAGAAACGGTTCACACAGTTCCAGGCCATTTCTGATTTTCTGCACATCACTGCAGAGAAGTTGCTCTTCAGTGCCAGTCTCATATCACACTTGTCCCAGCAGGTGAGTACAAATACAGGAGAGTGTTGTGTTTGTATATAACACTGGAAACGATGACTTGTTTTTAGGCACACTTTAATGTTACTGAAAAACGCTCACATCGCACTCTTCCACTTCTTCTCACTCCTCCTCACTTACCTGTTTCACAACAGCGCCACATGGCCTGAACGAGTAACAGCACCCATAGAAGCACATAACATTCAGATTCAGTCTACATAAGCCTGTAATTACAACATCTCCCCTTTTACCCGAAAAGCAGTTCTCAGCTAAAGTAAAGTGCAGGTATTAATCAAACATTAAACAACATGTTTACTTTTAAGGGTGTCTAAACAACACTTCAGTCTTCAGTTTTATATTTCTGACAACTTAAGGAAAAAATAAAGCATGGTGTCTGAGATGAACCACGCAGATCAAACAGGCCAAGCATCTGCTTTTAGCTTAGCTTATCCAACTAGTCTGGAGCCATATTTCAGTAGCTAAATGTGATTTACCTTTGTGTGTGTGTGTGTTTGTTTGTTTTTTTTTTTTTTTGAAAACACCAAACACTGTGGCCAGTGGCAGTCTCAGCCTGTTTGGCGCCCCCGGGCGAACACTCCCTCTGGTTTTTGATACAGGCGACACGGGCGGTTGCCCCGGGCGGCATCGTGGTGGGGGGCGGCATCACGGGCATCGGCAAAAAAAATAAAAATAAAAAATTGCTCGTACTCATGCTGCCCCGACATCAGCCAGCGCATATTGTGAATGGCATAGGCACCGATCGGTTTTCTATCGCCCATTTGCTGGGAGTAAGGGCGCCCTCGTTTGCGAGGTGCGCCTGCTGCTTGCGGCACAGGGAGGAGAGGGCGGGGCGGTGGAGGATTCTCTGGCTGGAGCGGCATCTAATAACCACCTCGCAAAATAAAACAAAATAAAAACAAACCAACAAACATGAAAACACCAGACATCATGATACAGGCTTATAATTTGCACCGATGTTTTTTCGAAATTCTATACGCGAAAAATGCGCGCAAGAGCCCTCGGTGCGCCTGCTCGCTGCTGAAGTCAAAGTAAACTTTATTGTCATCTCTGCTATATTCAGTAGTGATGTGCGATACCACTGATTTCCTTTCCGATCCGATACCAAGTAATATTCAGGGTGGTATCGACGATACTGATCCGATACCGATACTTTGTACAAAACGGATTTTATTTATTGTATCTCAAATTATAGCGTCATAATGATTACAGGACATCAGAATACCTTCTTCTTATCACTTAATAATGCAGAGTTCATCATATAGAAATAAAAAAACTAAAGTTGTGTGCTATTTGAACACCTTGCCTGCCTGGAGGACTAAAGGACTCCGTGAGAGACTCTCACCCTAGCAGCACCTGTCCCTCTCCTCCTCTTCAGTTCGCCTCAACATACGCTCGTCATATTTTGTGATATGATTTACTCTGAGGTGTTTGACAAGGTTAGTGATGTTGCCACAACCATACATGCCAACCCTCCCGATTTTTCCGGGAGAATCCCACCTTTCTCCAGATTTTCCACCCAGACAACAAAGTTGAAAAACCATATCGCAGAATTCATAGCGCGGCCCAGCCAATTCCAGTTTCCAACAATGACGGCAGCGACTTAGTTTTAATATTACTCTTATTTCTCTTTCTGGGTCGCAAAAAAACTTTTAACATATTTTCAGGTGAGAATGTAGCTGTGTAAACTTCAAATATCTGAGCCGACCGACACATCGTCTTCAAACCCCCGCGGTCTTTCACCACTCGGGTTAAACATGATGTACAAGTCACTTTGATAACTAAATGTAACCGAGGACAAGGGATGAGTAAATGGGGCAAAGAAATAATTGATCATTTATTTATTACATGAGTTAAACATACAAATTCCCAGTCGTTTCCAGACAGGACTTACAACACATCCTGCTGATATCCCAGCTGCACATGAGACTTACCACACAAACTGTGCGAAATAACACTACAACCCGTCACACCCCGCTTAGTGACACTGCAATCGTGGCACACACTGCAAACAATTCGGGTCTCAGCGCAGCTGGGAATCAGTGCTATGTATGGCCTGTGATCTGAGAGATAAAGGGAAGTGGCACAAACAATTAAAATAAAAAACAAAACAAAAGAGAGGTTAGTCCGCCCTTACAAAACTTACTCTCAATCAATAACCGCCTCTACGGCTGGACGGACTAACCAAAACAAAATTACAAATCAATCAAAAGAACAAAAAAAAAAAAAAAAAAAAGGACAGCAGAGACAGCACAGCTGAAAAACAAACAACATTATCAATTAAAATATTACCCAATAAAATAGCAATTTTATAAAACCATTCAAAATCATGAAACTAAAACAAACACTCAATATACCTACAATATTGATCAGTTTCCCTGCGCACAGTCGATCTAGGGCTTGATCAATTCTTCTATTAAAATTCGTGGTCACACTAAAAAAGTCCAATGACACATTAAAAATAGGCACATGCACACTCAAAAAAATGAAACGTTGACTTTAATTAAAATTATTTTGTCAACAGGTTCCACGAAATTGAATTATGTTAGTTTAAAGCAAAAATCTTTAGTTCATCTAATTTAAAAAAACTACTTAAGATTAACAAGACATATTTAAGACTAACTAAATCAAGTTATGTTGTATGAACAAAGATGATATATTTTCAGGTTAGATAGTTTAGATTAGTTACTTCAACACATTTCTTATTTGTGGCAGTAAAATGTTAAATTTAAGTTAGATTAATTCAAATATTATATTTTCAGCCACCTTGTGCTTTATTAATTAGTTTTACATAAATCTATTTTGTCAACAGGTTCCACACAAATGAATTAAGTACATCCAACTTATTTTTTAAAATTTCTTTTATTGCCAACACATTCAGTGAGCATTTGTGTAAACCCAGTCCAAAATAAAACACAACAGCTCATTAGGGTTAGTAATTAACAGTATGTAGACAGATGCAACATCAAGACTTTAAATTAAATGTCTGTATCTACCAGAAATAGAAGAGAGAAAAAAAAAAACGCATTGAAGATCACATAACACATTGATAAGATGACACTTGAGTTATGCACATGTGATGCTAGTAAGGTCTGTGAGTGTTTTTTTCTTTTAGTGTCTAAAATGGATAGCAAAGTTGCTATTTGCAATGATTGCTTAGGGTCAGTCCAGTAACACAATGCCAATGAAGTGCTTTCCTTTAACAATGCAAAGTGAAGTGTCCACCTCAACAGCCACAATTTAAAAAAAATTTATGTAACAACAACAACAACAACAATAATAATAATAATAATAAATAGTCCACTGATATTAGCAATCAAAGAAAATTACATCACCATCCCAAATAAAACTTTAACAAAACATGCCAACATTATGGTCTAACAATAAAACAGCTTGTCAGCGTTCAGTTTTTTTGCAACAGCACAGCAGTAACCATTTAACACTTGCCACTGTCAACATTTATTTTACTAGTGTTTGGGCAAAAAACTTCAGATGTAAACATTTTAACATGGAAACAATTGTTCGTCTTTAAAAGTCCACAAAATATACATTCATCCTGCATTCCCAACTTGGATGATCTGATATCCTCGTGTTGGTGTTGTTCCCAGACCATCATGAAAATGTTGTCACATTGTTGTGACGTTATTCTTTTGCGCGCCAAGCCATTCGTGCATTTATGAAATTCCAATGTTGCAAGGACAATATCAATTCTGCTTACTGTTTATTAAAGGGTTACGGTTAGGGTTAGGGTCAGTTGATCGGTGGACAGAGGCGGTTTCACGCAGCTTAAGTACAGTTTTTTGTTTTACGCTGGTTTTTCCCGAAGTCGCAAAAGTATGACGTCACAACATTCTGATTGGTCACTTGCAATGTTGATCCTGGAACAACATTTAGTATGATGATCTGGGAACAACACCAACACGAGGATATCAGATCAACCTCCTAACTTACCCTTATTTTTAGTATGTATTGCAATTACCTTTACAATGCACACAATGTAACACAAACTGAATATGAACATATTTCCACCTCATAACAATATGCCTTGAACGCTAATATACACACCACCCTTCAACATTTCTGGTGCAGTATCATCTCTCAATTAAATCCTTTAAATCTCAATACTTTTGATTGTCTCTTACTAGCCCCCCACAACAGTAAAATCTCTCAAATTGTAGTAGTTTACAAACTTTTCAAAATGTTCTAAATTTCTCTTAAATGTAATTTTCCCGTTATCTGTCATTTACAAATTACCATTTTATTCCCATTCAGCCTCCGAAAAACTTCTGTCCATCTGACAGAACATTCATCATCCAAATTAAAGGTTGGCTTATTCATTCAGTGTATTCTTGAGCAACTGTACCTTGGTCAAGAGTATGCTGACATACAGATGAAGGAAGAGCTTCTGAAGTACTTCAAAGAAAGCTTTCAGTCTTGAGGTTAACTGAGATTCAGTGCATATATCCCACCCATTAAGAGTGCACATGCAGAGGCCAGGTCTTCCAGGTCATGCAGGACACACTAGATGGTTATACCCACATCGGCTGGAGGAGTGCTGGCATCAGCTCTTTCGATGGTAAAGATAGCAAGGGTAATTTGTTCCAGCTCCCTCTGAACAGCTGTAGCTTAGACACAAAAACATAGAAAAATGGCATCCAGTTTTAAAAAAAAGAAAGAAAAAGGGCCAAAGCTACCCTTTAATGACGTAAACACAATATTAGGAACATGCACCCCAGTGTGCCACTATTTCAGACTACAGATTCAACGATAAATATAAATAGTTTGGGTATACAAGAAGATTTCCCAAAACATTTAAACAGGTTCCATGCAAATTACAACAACAACAACATGCAACAACATTAGTTATTCAAAATTTGGTTTAATACAGATAAAAAACTAAACTAAAATTACCAACCAATTATTCTTTGAAGAGGATGCTTGGGTCTTCATTCAGGTAAAAAGGTAGTGCCCTGAGGACACACTCCCTCCCCTTTTCAATACTTTCCTTCTGTAGAGAGTGGCAGAGATACAGGAAGAGAAAACAGATATACTTTAGGATGACAGAAACTCACATTATACGCAAAATGAATGACATATCCACTGCACAGATAGACATGTACACAAGACCAACTAATCATCACATGGACATGAATAGTTAACCTGTTGGGCAGGGTTTCCACCACATTATATATGTCCATAATGGAGGTAAAGACAAACTAATACATCATCTTTTTTGCATTCAAAACATAACATAAAAACATTCACTTCTGGTTTAACCTAAATCAAGGGATCAGATTTTACATATGTTTAGGTAATTTAAATTTTCCAACGTTTTGAGTACCAAACTTTGTCTTGCTTAATATAAATGTAAGTGCACTGTGCAGCTACCATACACTAGCTGTTTAAATTTGAAAATGATCTTATTAGCCATAATATTTTGCTACCAACAGAATAACGCACCTGTGTGGCTGGGGCCAAAGTTTGTCTAATTTTCTTCCCTGCAACGCCTCCTTTTTTCTTGAAGACTTTTATGAGCTGGTCAGTGTATTGGTCAAGTTGTGTAAAAAGCCTTGGAACATGTGCAGCAGTAGTAATCCTCACATATTCTGCTTCCACCTGAAAATATGTCAACAAACACAACATACTGTACTGTAAATATACATACTATATGTACACATATACAAACTAAAACTAATGTAGTAAGACCTCATTAAAGCTATAATTTTAACACAAACATTTACACAAAATGCTAATGGAGCCATTACAGCTTTTATTGTTATTTATCAAGTTCCAAAAAATATTGATCACAGCTGATCTGAAAAGAATTTCATGCCTCAGGCCCTTGAACTGCAACCTTTACCATGGTTCAGATGTGGAGAAGAAATAACAGGGGCATGGGATGGGTCACAAAAGAAAACTTAACTTATAAAACAGTTTTGTTTTTAAAAGTATAACAGTTCACATACCACATACAAGCTCAGCAATACCACATACACCACATCAGTATAGGAGGGAGCAGGTAAAGGCAGGATCTGAGATTTATAAAGTAAAACAAGAAATTCATTACTTAATTTCAAGAAGCAAATTATTGTTTGAATTACAACTAAATAAAATACTACTCAGAAGAAAAGCAAGAGATTGACACTGCCATGTGCTAACTTTCTATAGAAGCAATTATCACCAGGTCTGTCGACCTCCATTGTCTGTCCACTCATATGTCTTGAATAATTTTATTAAAAAAATTAAGTGTGTACTTTCACAAACTGTAATTTATAACTACATTGATATGTATAACTCCGCTAGGAAACATGCTGTATTTACAGACCATTTTTACATAATACAGATTACTGATAGAGCAGAACAATGGTGTCACAGTGGCTTTCGCCCTTGACTTTTTGGATTTTAAATGTCACTTTATGCTATCCTTGCTATCCTATTCGATATTTCCGACTCTCGGATTACAGAAAAGGAATCCCAAGAAAGCAAATGGAAAAATAACCCCTTGAAAGAATAACCCCATGAACCCCTGTAGCTAATCCCTTAATAAAACAAAAAACAATAAAAATGTTTCTTACACAGTCCACAAAATAAGCATGTCCAGGACCCAGTAAAACTAATGTAAAACAAGCGCACGCAAACGATATAACATGTCTTGTAAGACAAACGCAAAATATAACCATGCTGGACATATAGATACTACACAACATAGTCAAAGAAAAAAAGTGGTCTTACCTCTCAAAGAAACAGTAGCTTGGCGCCAAAACAGCCTTTTTCAGTTAAATTTGAAGTCTTGCGCATGAGCAGGCACAAGCCGTGAAACCTTCTTGTTCTGCGCGGTTTCATTACAACTGTTTTTGCATTACTGCCACCTTGTGGATATACAAGGTATATCGATCCTAATTGACTTAACTTAAATGTTATGCGATCAAGTAACACATTAGTATTATGTACGTTGAATAATAGACACAATTACGTAGACTTGATTAGAAAAACATATGTTAACTTAACATTTTAAGTAAAATGAAAATAAATAATTAATATACACTGAACAATCCACCTCATTCATTTTTTTGAGTGCAATAGCAAAAGATCCAAACAAAAATGGCAAAAGTCGCTTACCGACAGTATACCCACTCGCACCTGAGTGAATTAATTGCCTCTGGTTTTTTCCACAGAAGAGCGCTGACTTCACCCCACACACCCACTACCTTTTCACAGCTCTTCAGCCAATCACCTGGCAGAGAGCAACAAACTGCCAGGTGACACTTGTTACAACCCTCCCCTTCAAAGGGCATCGGCGACCCGACGATGAGCTGAAAAGAGAGCACACTTAAAATTTTGCTCATTTTATAATGGATTGTGGCAATTTAAATGGGTTTGAGTGCTGTCCAGCAGTCTTCCTCATTGACCTACGAGACCCTTGCGTCAAGCTGGCAACATCTTCCTCCCCAGGTTCTAGGTCCCCAGAACAATCCAAATGGGGCACCCCCACATGTGTGGGACTCAACGTCCCTTCCTCCAACACTGCAGAATCGCCTCCATCTCCCTGTTCTGTAAACATCTGTTCCACTTCATCAACCATACTGTTATTTGTGGCCAACATTCCGGTTAGATCATCCTGTTTTGACATTTGTAGGCCACTATCTTGGTCTCCATCCAATTCCCTGATTGGAATGTTTCTCAACTCAGTTCGATGTACTTGTCGAAGTGGACCAGTGTGCCCAGCAGGAGCGACTGAATATACTACGCCATGACCAGGAGGAGGTCGCACTACTTGAAAGGGCGTGGTATATTCAGTGGTGGTATGTTCTTGTTTGGCTTTTTCAGTGTTTTATTTGTTTGTGAGTAAATCGGTTTGGCTGAGATTAAAGTTATTAGATTAGATTAAATTAAATTTTATTATTCCCTCGGGAGGGTTCCTCCGGGGTTTTCACACAGCTGAATAAACGTCAAACAGAAAACTGATTAAACAGAAGAGTTTACGTCAGTGTCCGGTTATATTTTAGACAGCAAGGAGCAGACGGCAGAGTTTCACTCCACCGAGGGAGCTCGTGACGTACTACCCGGCTTTCTTTAGACCGCGAAGGCCGGGTCCTCAGGTGGAAGCAGCCTCTGAATTTGGACACCCCCGCTGTTTCCGGGCCGGCCAATAATAACGGTGACATTTAACGTATTTTATCCGATAAATAAACCCTGTAAAATATATTTATCCGCCCAAACAGCCCTTTTGAATGTCTCCCTAATTCTGAGGTCTCAAGGTTGGCAAGTATGGCCACAACACCTCACTTTTTTTGCCACATTTATTGCAAACCACGGCTCAACTGTTTGTGGAGGTAAAATACATCCGCACAATTACGCTCAGCCATTGTTGTGAGTGCGCACGCCAAGGGGCTGCGAGACATTTATACAGCCGTATTTCGCACATGACTATGAAAGGCGGAAGAGGAAGTAGTTCCTTTGAATGTAGGCAATCCGAATGTTATAGTTTCTTTCCACTGTGTTCCTGTTAATGATAAACTACAAATTTACTCTAAATTACTAAAATATCGATATTTTAATGTGAGAATCGATTCTAGAACATAAATGATTGGTATCGGAGGAATCGATATTTCAGGATCGATCCGCACATCACTAATATTCAGTCCAGTATATAGAGAGACGAGACGATGAGGCTCAAGTTACAGCAGTGCAAGTAAACAAACAATAAATATAAGAAGAGTAAGAAAATAAATATACACTTTAGGACTCGGGGTAAAGGGATCAATAACAATTTAAAATTTACAGTTTGATGATTTAAAGTCTCACACACTACCCGTCGAAAGGGGAGGGGGGCCGGCTGCTTCCAAATAGAGCACATTTCATTCATAATGTTGTAAATCCAAGCCCATTATGTATTCATGATTTGAATCCTGGGTTGTGTGAAATCCCAGAAATAAACCCTAGAAAAGTGAATCTGTGAACTAAGGTGTAGGTGTGTTAGGTTATGTTGTGGTGATCCTCGAGTTGGGGGATTTGTGTTCATACTGCAGTGCAAAATGAAAACAAATGTAAGATGGACAAGAAAAGGTCAAAGCCATCAGGTGCTCAGTTTAGAAAAAATAGAAAAGAAGAGGAGGAGAAACGAGCAAAAGATGCAGGTAAGCAGATGTGTGATTGGATAATGGCAGGTCATCCTGAAACAATCAGAATCAGAATACTTTATTAATCCCTAAGGAAATAATGTGGATTACAGTTGCTCCAAAAAGAAATGGTAAAAATAGTAACAGTAACAGACTAAACTCCAAACAATACATCATGTTGTAGATTTTAATATTAATTAGTCATTGTCAATTGCTGATTTGTCCTGTTCTCATTGTATGATGAATTATGATGGCTGTTTGGTAGCTGTTTGCATACTATGCATACTCTCTCTCTCTTCATATGTGTGTGCGTGTTTCTCTGGCGAAATTCAGTATGGTTCCGACAACAGTTTTATGTTAATGTATAATCCTTAATATGTTTTATGTGTGTGTGTGGGGGGGCGCCGGAGAGGGGGCACCGGAGGGAGTGTTCTCCCCGGGCGCCAAACAGGCTAGGACCGCCACTGCTCTAACTGAAGCACCAACAGTGACTTTTATAAGGTTTAGCACTTCTCTTTTTGTTTGTGCACAACACACTTTTGTCCTGCATCTGTACCACCTTAGCTCTGATGGAGTTATACCGTCCATTTGTCGACAGAGGTAAAATGTCTAATTTAGTCCACATTGGCCTCCCTCTGACGAGCTGGAAAGGGGACCCACCAGTTGTAGCATGGGAGGTAGCCCAATAGCTGTAATGTAGTTCCGCAACTACAGTTTTTCAGGGTCGCTGAGTAGCTTGTGCTGTCTGAATAGAGTCTTTCAGTACCCTGTTGAGGATGGTACACACTTGTCTTCATGTGATTAATGCAACGTTCAGTCAGAAAATAAGTAAAGGCAGTGGATGTGAACTGTGGACCATTAATGGTGGTAATGGTGCAGGGGTTTCCTTCACAGGCAAAAACAGAAGTAAGGAATGCAAGCAGTTGCAGTTGTGGCATTTGGGGTGAATGCAACTTCAGGCCACTTACTAAAATAGTCAGTAACAAACCTGCAGTCATAGGTCCCATGTTCAAATGGACCAACAATGTCGACCACAACAAGTTTAAATGGACCTTCTGGAAACTTGATGAGTTGCAATGAGCAGGTGAAACAGTAGCTGTTTTATAACAAGCCTGGCAGGACGTGCAGAATTGTGTGGACAGTTTCATCTATGTGTGGCCAACAGCGCAGTTCTCTAAGGCGTCGTTTAGTGCGAACTATGCTTTCATGTTCTTCTAGGCTCTTGACTTCGTGACTCTGCTGCCAGTTCATTTCGCAAGAGGAAGTAAGGTTTGACTTCATCTAGAAGGGACTTTTTCACTTTCGAAAGAATGGTCAGTCTCAGTTTTGTTAGTTTGGGGCAATCCTCACATTCTGCTTTAAAATCAAAAAGTGGAAGTGATGTTAAGAGAGGAGAGATTTCAGCTAGCTCTGTGATGAAATCCTGTTCAGCACCTTCAGCTATGTCAGTGGTGTGCAAGGGAACACGTGACAGGCTGTTTGCCATGATATTCTGGCTTCCAGGATGATACTCCATGTTGTACTGGAAAAACATCAGTCTAGTTGACCAATGTGCAATCCTCCTGCCAGCTCTGTTCATCTCTTTAGTACTTAGCAGAGTGGTGAGAGCTTGATGATCTGTTCTTAGGGTAAATCGGTGTCCCCATATCTACGTCTTTCATCTTTTAACTGCCCATACTCAGGCGAGGGCCTCTTGTTCTATTGTTGAATATTTCCTCTCAGCTGGAGACAGGGTGCGGGAACCAAAAGCAATGATGCGCTCCATCACGTTGGCAGCTTTGGGTTGTAGATTGCAAGTGCTGGGCTTTTCAGGAGCATTTCTTTCAGCTTATTTAAGCTTTCATTTGCTGCATCGGTCCATTTTAGTTTAGCTACGTTATTTGTTCAAAGTAGCTGTTGCAGTGGCTCTACTACTGTTGCATAGTTTGGTAGAAATTTGCTGAACCATGAAGTTAAGCCTGCACCTTTGGTGCAGAAGCTTCAGAGATGCCAGTCAGCTGGTCTGGGTGAGGGCACAAGCCCTCCTTTGAAATGACATGTCCCAGGAACAGAATATGTTTCTGCCCGAATGAACTTTTACTGGAATTGATCTGCAGACCAACATTGGTTAGACGCTGGAGAACAGCCTGTAGATGTTCATCGTGTTCTTCCTTGGAATGCCTGTACACTATAATGTCATCCAAGTAGTTCTGCACTCCTGGTAGATGTTTCAGAGCTGTGGGCATCATCTTCTCGAAGGCAGAAGGTGCTGAAGCAAGTCACTGCGACTGTCAGGGTGAAGATGCAGTTGATGATAAGCTCAGGTTAAACATTCTGGCTATAGTGTGTAGCACCAGCCAGTTTTGTGGACAAATCCTCCATAAGAGGAAGTGAATGACTGCCCATTATTTCACTTTTATTAGGGTTCTCGCAGATCCATACCAGGTCCTCTTTTTTTTGTATGTAAATTTCCCATCTATATTGTTGATCTTAAGTGCTTTAATCAGGTCAAGCTCCAACAAAGGGGTGGCCTTCCAAAATCTGATTCACATCCAACTCCCTGCATTGATGACATAGTTGAGCACCTTGGGAAGGAAAGATATCTAACAATAATAGACCTCTGCAAGGGTTATTGGCAGGTACCATTGACTGGGCACTCAAAAGAGCTGATTGCTTTCTGGACCCCGCAGGACTTGTTCCAGTTTACAGTCGTGCCTTTTGGACTGCATGGTGCCCCAGCAACGTTCCATACACTGATGGATCAGGTACTGTCTGACATATCTGATTTTGCTGCAGTTTACCTTGATGAAATAGTCATGCTATTCCTTTAAGTATTATCTTCTTGGATGGGAGTTCATATTGGAAACGGACCACAAGACTCGTCAATGGATAGAGAAGATGAAGGACACAACTGGAAGGATCACTAAGACGGAGGAGGAAGCAGGAATAAGTACAGTTTGTGTGTGTGTGTGTTTTTTACTGGGGTTACTGTAATATATGTTGTAATTGTAAACAACACAAAAATGCTATTTTCACTTCCTCGAACAAAGTTAACAGCGATTAACTACCTTTAAATAATTACCACATATTATCCCCCAATTAGTGGATAATATGTAAATTAAACCTCAACTTCACACATATGAGGAGGCAAGCAATACGTTAGCAAGAGGCGTTTTTCTGTTTGCATTTGTTCTAAAAGTTATTTTCAAACGCCCCTTCCCTGGTGAAAATATTGCTTTTTTGTCGCCTGCTGTAAGAGTGAAACTAAAATGCACACAGGCCAAAACTACGAGAACAGTTTGTAATCATCTACAGGCTGTCGAGAGCTTACTCCCATTTATAATAGTGGTGATCACATTCTTTGGTTTCTCAAGTACATTTAACACAATTCCCCAAGAACAGATGCAGGAAACCTTTGATACCACATGCTGTAACCCTCTATGATACAAAATATCTGCCAGTCCAAGAATCACATCAGTAACTAAACAGTAATTAGTTACTGATTACTTTTTTCAAGTAACTTTACCAACACTGGTTAGTACTAATGTAATTTCATATTTCTGTCAACTGCTGTAACAAAAGAAGTGCTAAATATGATATAAAGTATTTCCCATCTGTTTAATGTAATCAGGGATCTTTTAGAGTCTTTTATGAGATAATGAGTTCAAAACAGACACGGAGAGGTTAAATAAATAAAAACACCCACAAATGATATTATTCTGTTTTACAGTTTTAATAAATTTTGCTCATAGACTTGCTGACAAGAGCATTGGAAAGAAAAACAATATGTACATTTCAGCAGCTGGAATGTTACAAATCTTTACCTCTGGACACTTGTAGTGCTATTAATTACATAAAGTAATGTGCAGACTCTTAATAATCAGTCACACACTACAAATACAGTGCTTGATAATGCTTGTGGCTCAGAGTCCACGATGCCTTTTGGTGTGGGGATTTTGTGCTCTCGCGCGTCCCATGAGTGAATCAGAGTTTCCTTTTTGGGTCGACCAGTTCATTCAGAGCATCCAGGTTCTCCCCCTCTGGAGCTTCAGGCCATGCACTGTGGTCTGGAGACAAACACAAGAATTTAGCTCCTCATACTAAATCTAATATATACTGGGAAGACTACTGTGCAGTTGTGTTAGAGAGCTATACGTACTCGGTATCTCCCACATGGATGTATACAAACTTTGTCCCGCATCGACCTTCAACGTGGCTCCAGAAATGTAGGAAGCAGCAGAAGAGAGCAGGAAACACACTGCAGATGAGACCTGGGCAAAGACGGCAATTCAAAAATTGTTCAGTACAGTTGTGCTTTAACCTTTCTCCTTCTATTGTATGGCTTCACAACTTCTTTATATCCTAATGCTGTTTATGGAGCACTGTGAGACCTTTGGGGTCTGGGTTCTTTTTTCGTTTTTCAGAATTAGAATTACTCCGACTTATATGTTAAAGTCATTCTGTCTGTAACACATTTTAAGGAGACTTTTTTCTCTAACAAACCTCTTCGGGCACTCCCAGCCTCTTCGAAGGAGTGAATGGAACGGACATCTTGAAAAGATCTGGTCTATTACCTTTATAGTTCTCCATCGCTGTTTTGGAAAAGATTTTACCCTGCAGCCAAACAGAGAGATGAAAATCATGCACATCTTGAAAAACTGAAACAAAACTGATTATGTGCTGAGCTGTACGCACAGGTGCAACAGCGTTGATTCGGACCCCCGAGGCTGCCCACTCGATGGCGAGACTCTTAGTTAAGTTATCCACCGCTGCCCTCGCTGCTCCTGTGTGGCTGTCGAGGAGGAGGAGACACACCACGCAGCAGGCAAATTAATTTATTTTTTTTTAAACTGTGTGACTTTGCAGATTTGTGTGTGAATAATGAGGGAAACTGTTCTTACGCCGCGTCTGGGAAGCCGTTCCACATATTGGCGATGATGCTGACGATGGCGCCTCCGTGCTCCTTCATCCATGCTGTGTAGACTGGAGGGGAGAACAACAACGGTCACGCTGAGAGACCAAACCACAAACACCAAAGCCTGTGTTATCTGTGCCCGGCTCACCCTCCTTGCAGCAGTGGAAGGTTCCTGTCAGGTTGGTGTCTACCACAGCCTTCCAGCCCTTAGAGGACATGTCTTCTGCAGGGCTTCTGAACTGACCTCCTCCGTTGTTCACCAGAAAGTCTATACGGTCATATCGCTTCAGCACTGATGACACAAGAGCCTTCACCTTCAAATGACAGAAAGACAAAAAGAAAATCAGCCACTTATGCACTGAAACGAGCAGCAGATGCAGAGCTGCTCACCTCCTCCTCGCTGCGGATGTTACAGGGCACAGCAGTGACACTTGCAGGACTGGAGGGAGGGATTTTCTGTCTCATCTCCCGAGCTGCTGCCTCCAGCCTGTCTGCCTTTCTGCTGGAGATCACCACACTGCAGCCTGAAGACCAACAAGTGAGCCACGAAAAACAATTACAGCACTTTCCGAAATAAAGCTTCGAGTCAATTTACTGTGAAACAACACTGAAAGCCACCAGATGTTTGGTGTTTCCAGCTGTTAGCGAACACTCACAGCCACACTTTCACAGTGTCCCTGCGCGCACTTGACCGCGGTCACTGGTGCGACTCTTACAGACTTGTTTGTATCTGTGTCGAAGTTCACTTGCTGTCACTCAGCTGCTCCTCACTTCAGACTCTTTGCGCTACAACAACTATTAGAACTCACTCACCCAGCTCCAGCAGCTCCGCAGAGATAGCTTTACCGATCCCGGTGCCTCCACCCGTCACTATTGCAACTTTGTGGTTGAACAAGCCCGGTCGGAAAACACTGGAAGCCGCCATCCTTGTTGCGTGGTACCGCTGAGGAAGGCCGAGGGAGTCAGAATTTGTGATGCGGCATAAAGGAGCAAAGCAACTCAAATCGGCTCTCCGTGAACTCTACTGGTTCCAGTACTTCAGCCTGGATGTAATAGCACTGTTGACTACTGTGGTCCATGTTTTAGTAATGCTGACCGCAAAGTGTATGAAGCTGTGCTTCCGTAAAGTGAGACGAAAGTGGAAGCGTGAATAGGGACAGTTTTTTTACTGGAATTACTGTGATGTTGTAATTGTAACAAACACAAAAATGCTGACATTGACGATTTTCACTTCCTCGGACAAAGTTAACAGCGATTAACTACCTTTAAATAGTTAATTAACATTATCACTGCATTACCTGCCTGGTTAAAATCACCGAGCAATTAGTGGATAATATGTCAATCAAACCTCAACTTCACACATACAAGGAGGCAAACATTATGTCAGCAAGAGGCGTTTTTCTGTTTGCATTTGCTCTAACATTTATTTTCAAACGCCCCTTCCCTGTCGCCTGCTGTAAGAGCGAAACTAAAACGCACACAGGTCAAAACTGCGAGAACAGTTTGTAATCATCTACATGCTGTCGAGAGCTTACTCCCATTTATAATAATGGGGATCACATTCTTTGGTTTCTCACGTGCAATTTACACAATTCACCAAGAACAGATGCAGGAAACCTTTGATACCACATGCTGTAACCTTCTATAATACAACATATCTGCCAGGCAGAGAATCCCTTTCCACATATTATCATTATTAGTACTAATGTCATTTCATATTCCTGTCAACTGCTGTAACAAAAGAAGTGCTAAATATGATATTAAGTATTTCCCATCTGTTTAATATATAGTTAGACATCTTTTAAAGACTCTTTTATGAGATAATGAGTTCAAAACAGACACAGAGAGGTTAAATAAAACAAATAAAAAATACAAGTGATATTATTCTGTTTTACAGTTTTATTAAATTTTGTTCAAAGACTTACTGACAAGAGCATTGGAAAGAAAAACGATATGTACATTTCAGCAGCTGGAATGTTACAAATCTTTACCTCTGGACACTTGTAGTGCTATTAATTACATACAATTATGTGCAGATTCTCAATAATCAGTCACACACTACAAATACAGACTTTCTAACCAGGCCAGCACGGTGTGCTTAACAGTGTTTGTGGCTCAGAGTCCACAATGCTTTTTGGCGTGGGGATTTTGTGCTCTCGCCCGTCCCATGAGTGAATCAGAGTTTGCTTTTTGGGTCGACCAGTTCATTCAGAGCATCCAGGTTCTCCCCCTCTGGAGCTTCAGGCCATGCACTGTGGTCTGGAGACAAACACGAGAATTTAGCTCCTCGTACTAAATCTACTGTGAAGACTACAGTGCAGTTGTGTTAGAGAGCTATGTCTGTGAAGGTTCTCAGTCATCCAGGTCATCGTAGTCAAAGGAGCTTGCAAAGAAAAGCGTCTGGACTTCTTTAAGTTACTTGAAGACGTTTCACCTCTCATCCGAGAAGCTTCTTCAGTTCTAAGGTCAAATGGTGGAGAGTCCCAGATATAAACCTAGTGGGAGTGACCCCCCACAGAGGGACAAAAGGACCCCCTGATGATCCTCTAATCGCCCGAGCCAAGGTGTGAAAATGGGTGTGGGTCCCAATCAGCCAGAATTTCGGGTGTGTTCATTGTCAACATTGTCATCCCCTATGTAGCCGGTGTATCAGAGAAACTCAGGAGAGTTTTCTCCAAGCATGACATCCCGGTGCATTTCAGACCCAGCAACACGCTCAGACAAAAACTGGTTCACCCGAAAGACAAAACTCCAAAACACAAACTTAACAATGTGGTGTATGCTGTACAGTGCAGCGAGGAATGCTCAGACCTCTACATTGGAGAGACCAAACAGCCACTTCACAAGCGCATGGCACAACATAGAAGAGCCACCTCCACAGGACAAGACTCAGCAGTCCATCTGCATCTTAAGGATAAAGGACACTCTTTCGAGGATGCCAGTGTTCACATAGAGGACAGAGAGGACAGATGGTTTGAAAGAGGAGTGAAAGAAGCCATCTATGTCCACTGTGAGCGACCATCTTTGAACAGAGGCGGGGGTTTACTACACCAACTCTCTGCCATCTATAATCCAGTTTTGAGATCCCTTCCCAGACGCCTTAACGCCCACTCACATCCTGGGCCTCAGGAATTTGCATGATAAGGTGGGGCCAGGTTTCACAATGAACCCACCCGAAACTCTGGCTGATTGGGACCCACGCCCAGTTTCACACCTTGGCTCAGGCGATTAGAGGATCATCAGGGGGTCCTGTGTGGCTGTCGGGGAGGAGGAGACACACCATGCAGCAGGCAAATTAATTTTATTTTTTTTTAAACTGTGTGACTTTGCAGATTTGTGTGTATATAATGAGGGAAACTGTTCTTACGCCGCGTCTGGGAAGCCGTTCCACCTGTTGGCGATGATGCTGACGATGGCGCCTCCGTGCTCCTTCATCCATGCTTTGTAGACTGGAGGGGAGAACAATGACAGTCACGCTGAGAGACCAAACCACAAACACCAAAGCCTGTGTTGTTTCTGGGCCCCGCTGAGGAAAACCGAGGGAGCGTAGCACCAACAGCGCCCTCTTCTGGATCTCTTCCGGTAGCTTTTTGCTTTATCTCTGTAACCTTTGAAAATACTGCAGACCAAATACCACTTTCCTTCACTTCCATTGCGGAAGCTGCCCCATCCACATCCCACCTCACTACTGTGCATTGTTATTATCCTTTTTTTATTTTTTTGCTCTCTTCTACAGTGTGTATTTTGTCTCTGTCCCCCTCCCCTCACCCCCACAATCAGTCTCAGCAGATGGCTGCACCTCCCTGAGCCTGGTTCTGCCAGAGGTTGTTTCCTGTTAAAAGGGAGTTCTTCCTTCCCACTGTTGTCACGTGCTTGCTCAGAGGGGGTCATCGGATTGCTGAGGATTTCTCTGTTATTCTCTCTGAAGTCCAGGGTCTTCATCCGACCCTGGACTTCAACAAGGGCCCCAGTCTATGAACTAGCCCCACAGCCCACAACATGTTGAAGTCTTCACCAAATTTGACAGTGGGTAGCAGGTGTTTTTCTTGGAATGTGGCGTTTCCTCTGCCATGTAAAGTGCTTTTTGTTATGACCAAAACACTCTATTATTTCATCAGTCCAAAGCTCTTTCTTCCTAAATGAATCTATCTTTTATTTTGACAGCAAATGCGCACCTCAGGACCATTTATGTACAGCCCTGGTTATAATTTCCTGTGCATTTCAAACCTTGTTCTTTCTGATTTATTTATTTTTAAATATTTAAAGTAACATGGCTGCTATGAGGCCAGCTAGGATCCCTGTGGACCTTGACCTACAAATGATCCAGGACGGATGGGATGAAGAGCCCATCAGCACTGACTCAGAATCTGACATCTAAGATATAGAGGACCCAGACTATTGCCCCCCCCCCCACTGAACAAGGCCAGTCAGATACAGAGGAGTCCTCTGATGAGTCTTCTGAGGAGGAAATGGATATTGAGTCTAACAGAATGAGCCCCTCTTACTGCTCTAGCCACAATATTCTGAATTAGTCGGCCAGGGCTTGCACCTGGGTTTAGTACTTTCTCCCCAGTAAATGCATGGAAGATGTTCATGTCTGATAATTTAATAGAAGAGGTGCTGACATGCACAAACATAGAGGCACAAAGAGTAGCCACAGACAGGGGAAAAGAGTGGAAAGATGTAATCAAACATCCTGGCGTTCATTTGATTGACCATTCTTGCAGGAAGTGAGAAGAACTGGGATGTACCAGTCGGTGTGTTTTTTGGGAGTCCTCTGCATAACCCATTTACAAGGCCACTATGTCAATTCAAAGATTTAAAGATATTTGCCCTCTCTTGCACATTGATGACAAGAGGACCAGAGCCTACCGACTGAAAACAAACCACATGGCAGCTTTCTGCTACATATGGGGCGTGTTCCTGGTTAACTGCAGGCAGAATTTCATCCTCAGTGATTGTGTTACAGTGGATGAACAACTTGTGCCTTTCAGAGGGAAGACCCAGCTTCTGCAGTATATGCAGAGCAAGCATACAAAAGTGATACAAAAACTGCAATTTCTTAAAATTAATGAAAAAATAAATAAAAATGTCACAAACATGTTTTATGAGGAATACCTGGAATATGAAAATATTACAACTCTTCGTTTTAAAGATTTTGAAGAATAACAACCGAGTTTATAGCAAAATGCATTGTTTCTATTTGGGGTCATTTTTGACCCCACTCGTGGAAGAGTGTAGGTATTGGTAGGTTGTGCATCCAAAGGTTAAATACCTTTTCTTATGATTGGACACATCTGTATTTAAAGTTCAAGACTTAACAAGCTAATTTTGTTGTGTACCCAATTCTTTGCACAGCAGGTTTTTACATTAAATTTAATACAAGTAAATACTGCTTCACTAAAAATCTTTTTCTGGAAAACACAGCAGTACTCAGATATTCCTAGAAAATAAAAGACATACCACTGTCATCTTTTTTGGTGAAAACAGAGTGAATTATTATGATGCTGAGAGGGGTTACCAAATGTTTTCGTGTGAGTGTAAATGCTATTTAATTCATTTAAATAAATGTTTCTGAGCTCCATGGAACAGGTTGGATCAGTGTTAGATTTTAGTTTTTTCCCCTTCCAGCCCAAAAAGGTTAGATTATTTTGGTTTATATTTACTGTTCATCATCTTATCAACAAATTTGTGTATATTTTCAACCTAACCATTTGATTCATTAAAACTATTTTTTCCATTTTTCTCACCAAAGTGGTCCTAATGCATGTCCCACAGCGATGGAGCAGTCAGCAATGTTGACTTGTTGCAATAAAGCTTAAACCAGTTTGGCTGGGCTCTTTCTGCGTGGAGTTCACAGGTTGCATGTTTTCTCTCACAGCACCAAGACATACAAGGTTAACTGATATCATTCTAAAGCAATTGTACAAGGATGGATAAATTGACATCCTGCCTAGTAATCAAAGGTGTACGGGTGTAACACATGTATTTGCAGCTGTTACAGATAGATTAGTTATAATTTCACATCAATGTTTCCTTTAACTTTGCAGAGATATTCCCACGTGATGCTTCACTGAAACCAAAATGTTACCCATAGATCTCAAAGACCCCCTGTGGTTTCTCATTTTACCCCCCACCCAAAAAGACCTGCTGTTTCAGAGGGTTTAGAGATAACCTGAACTCCACCGAAGTATCCTCAATGAAGGGCTACTGAAGAGTCTTCTTGCAGGTTACAACCCTCGCACTTTCTATTTTACAGCTGCACAGTAAACAAACGTACAAAGACACAAACGCCGCTCCAGACTGTTTTATTTTTGGATGTTGAGGACATGTCCAGCTCGGTTAAATGATAGAAAACAAAGTCCCAAATCCACCAGCTATCATGGTCGCTGGTTTACTGGTCCTTCAACTCCTTCAGCCTCCTGATAGCGGACTTGACTGTGACAGCAGATGTTGTGCTGCAAGAGAAGTTGGGGGGGTGCAAAGACAATTATTAGCTTCTACAAACACAACATTCTCAATGTTTTTGAAGGACGGACACGTTGCTCTGTAGTGAGAACCACTTTGGTTTTTGTGAACTCGCCAAGACCAAGAACATTCACTTTTCTTTGAAGCCTTTTAGCATCAACGGAGAAACAAGCATTTCCACTTAAGTTATTGGTTTGTTACTTATTAGACTGAATGCAGTGTTGCTGTAATTCATTTTTATTTTTTAAACTTGCTGCTATCTATCCAGCCTCTGCCTTTCCTACCTGCTGGTTTCTCTCCAGGTTACTACTGTGCCAGTTCTTGATATTAGTAAGCTCCTTCTCTAGAGAAAACCTTGGCCAACAGCCTGATGCACTCAAGCACAAAATTCTTGGACTCAAGTTGTTAACAAGTCTTCCTCCTGCTATCTGGAATCTAAGGAAACCATGTGGAGAACTGGTTCATGTGCCACAGTCGAGCAAAACACCTACCATCACCAGCAGCAGGCCAAGATACGTAGAGCTGGAGTATCAGAAGCTCACCGGAGAGGGAGCTGGTTATATAGCTACATCACATTTGTCATGCACCATATAAATGCAAACTGCATGTAAAAAAGTGTGTGCACAGCACAAAGCTGGACACATACCCTTTAAATGATCACTCAGGCTGAGTAGATTGAATTTCAAAGTTTAATTAGGTCTCTAAGATGACTGGATACTTTTTTCAAAGTAATGTAGTGAGTGATATGAATGTTCACTGAGTCAACTCTGGCTTATTTATTTTAGATGGACACAATTATTTACACCTGATGACCATTAAAGGCTTTAACACATCACACAGGTGTTCTGAGTGTGGAGGGGCACAATCAATGCAGGTGGAGGGTGAGCAGAAAACAAACAAAGAATCCTGCTTTCGCCGTGGGCACACTGTCACCCAAGTTAGAAAAACTTAATGATGAGAAGAAAAAAAAAAAAAAGACAAACAGCTGAGGGAATTTTTGAACCCCTTTTCTAATCATAACTTCAGCGTCTGCAGCAGTCGAATGACAGAATTAGACCAAAGAGGGAAAGTAACCTACTTGTAAGTCCAGGCACCTCCAGCCACTGTCTTTCTACAGGACCCACAGTGCCAGATTCCAACAGCCCTCCTCTTCATCTTGGTCTGTAAATACAAATTTGCATAGTGAGAACACAAAAGTGGAAACTCAACTTATCTGGACACATCCTTGAGCACTACAATTATGTAATGTAAGCAGCGTAGTCTGCAGAAAGCATTTCTAACACTGACCAGGTCTTTGCTACTGTACATTATGTGGGTGGTCTCCACTGTTGTCCTTACCTTTCCGCAGAAAGAGCAGGTGTACTTAGCATGCTGGGAGATTTCAATTTTCTTCACCATCTTCCTCAGCGACGCGCCATAACGCGTGCCATATTTACCAACGATCCCCACCTTCTTGGTGCGCTTGGCCTGTGGATAACATGAACACACAGTGAGAAAATACAGTAACCATGGGATTTTGTGGTTTAAAACTACAAGCAAATGGCTTCAGCATTCTGCCGTTACTACTACAGGAAGAAGTGTCGGGAGAAGCGCCCAGGGTGGCCCCAGAAAGCGAAAAAAAAAACTACTTCTGACTATAATCCTGCAAAATCTGAGCAACAAGGGTGAAGAAGCTGCTGTGACCATTAGCCAGCCAACATAAGCTTCCTTTCAGCAGGTTAGCCAAAATGCTAACTAAAGTCAACTGAGCAGTTCTCGTTTAACTGTATCAAACGACCACTTTCTGGTGGGGCATTACACATTTCAGTTCGGACTTATTTAATTGTGGACGCTCAAAAGACCGGGACTTAAGGAGCTAGTGTCACTAGCCTGCCCGGTACTTGGAGCTCACACAGTTTAGCAATGGTGGCCGCCATTTCTGTCTCAATGGAGAATGAAAACATCGTTTTTACTGCTGATCCAATCCCAAAACGGACATAAATGAAGGCTAGGTATGGCAAAAAAGGTCAACACGAAACCTCCTAATAAGCGATTATATCATTTATAGCAGTGAAACTGTAAGATTGACAAGGATTAGGGTCGGAACAAGCTCTGCTCACCATCGTTTCAGTGGGAGACGTAGGTCCAAAGAGGGATTGCTTAACGCGCAGGCGCGATTTACTCAGTCCGTTCACGCTGCATTCTGGGACTTTGAGTTTTCGTAAAACGCAGACATTGTACAAAAACGTAAAAGTTCGCTTACGATAATATATATATAAATATATTTTTTAGCTCTGGTATTATAGCTAAATTAGAATTTTTGATAAAACAGCGTAATCTACGGAAAACTATAAATAAAAGATATTAACCCGTTACCATGGACGCTTAAGCTGATATGCGCATGCGTATTAATGTGGCGTACGACAACATCCCTGCGGCTGCGAGTTGAAGTCTTTGGTCAATTAGCTTGTCACGATGTGGCTTTTGTTGTTTGTGAATATTTAGCCCATTGAAAATATTATTAATTTAAAAGGAAGTTAAATGTTTTGTTATGAAGCTAACACGGAAACTGGTTCTTGCTAAGGCGAAGGCCTCCGACTTGGAGAGCGTGAAAAAACTGAACTGCTGGTAAGTGCATCCATTTTGGCATACCAGTAATTTTGTTGCCCTTTTAATTACATAGTGATCATTGACGTGAACAGGTACCATTTGTGTTGTGTCTCCTATCTGTGGTAACGTTAGGTTACATCTTATTTTTGCAGGGGATGCAACTTGACTGATGTGAGTAGCAAACTTGGATGTCATGTTTACTCTGACAATTAATTTAGTGTTCATACTTAATGAAAGTTGCATGGATTCATGTGTCTTCTAAGATTTCTATCTTCGCTCAGATGCCAAACATTGAAGTGCTGACACTGAGGTAGGTCCCTTTGCCACACACATAAAATCATTTCACAGTCACAAATGCACAGACTCATTTGGGACGACCCAGTAACACCAGGCTATGATTCTCTTTCATCTGTCTGCAGTGTCAACAGCATCTTGTCTCTCTCTCCTCTGGCTGGCTGTCTGTCTCTGAGTGAACTCTACCTGAGAAGGAACATGATCCCCTCGCTCTCTGAGCTCTCTCACCTGAGACCGTTAACTCGTCTCAGAGTGCTCTGGCTAGCTGAGAACCCCTGCTGTGGGACCGATGCCACCCAGTATCGCCTCACAGTGCTTCGCTGCCTCCCTCGTCTCCAGAAACTCGATAACCAAGGTGACTGTGTGATGTTTTGGGGCCACACTACCGTCTGCTTACCTCGACTGTTTAAGCACTTTATTAGCAGCCACTCATCTTCCTCATGAAAAAGTTGAGGTTGAAAATCAGTGTCAGATCTAGGAAGTTGAATTGAAGTCTGACTCTTACTGTAGCTATTCTTCAATGTTTCCTGTGTACAGTAGTGACAGATGATGAAATTTCACTGGCTCTCATGGAAGGTGAAGAGGTCACAACACCCCCAGGTAGTATCCAGAACCAGCATACAACCAACGGACTTCAGGATGCAGAGACAGAGAACGACCCTCTAAACTACAACATGGAGGAGACAAAGTAGGTCTTGTGGCCTGAAACAACTTATAGTTTGCAGAAAATGCGAAAACTGAAGTAAAATTAACAGAAGAAAATATTTCTGTTAACTTTTGTTTCTAGCAAAATCAGAGAAGAGCTGGGAATGAAGCCACTTTCCAGAGACAAGTTCTCTTCCCTGTCCTCTCCATCAACCAGAGAAAGCAAACCAATCAAAAAGGTAGCTCCTCTCATCACTGTGTCCCTTAAAATTTTTGTGGGCCTGGACTCTACTAAAGTAGCTTTGTATGACTCACAGTTCAAACAAACGCTCCTCTGTCTTGGGCTGTAGCTTGGTGCCGCCTTGCCAGCTTTCTTTAGATTGGCCACCCCTCATGATCAAACGTTCAAGCATAGAAAGTGTATAAAAGATGTGTGTAACCGCCTCAGTTGTTTTCGGGACTCTGTATTTTGGAGCTTCCACTTTAGCTCTATGGCGATCTAGATTTTTTCCACCGTTTGGTCGGCATTATCAGCTGATGCTAGCAGCAGCATTTATAAGCTGTACATGTGTATCTCACAAAAACACATAACAAAAAATGAGCATTCAGTAACAGACTAAAAAAAACTGTGCAATTTACTGTGCTAGCTATATCTTCACAGCAGACCATATCATTTTTTCAGACAGTTTATTTAATTTTGGCAACAACTGACCAATACAATAGAAATGTAGAGTTTAGTGTCCCAAACTAGCAAAGTTGAAGTCTAACCAACCGAGTCCACGTCACTAACTTAAGGCCAAATGCAAATGGGCGAGTTACTGTTGGGTACTAGATTAGTCAATACTGCCATAACAGTACTACTGTGCCCTTTTTTTTTTTTTTTTGCCTTTGGAGCATATTACCCTCCTAAGACCTGAACTCTTCCACGGCATGCATTTTTAACTTAATAGAGCCAATAGATCTATTTATATTGTGAAATTCATTCAAACCTGGAATGTTTGGTTTGTAATCTGCCAGCTAACAATAAAACTTGTGTTTTCAGTCGCACGCTCTTGATGCAGTTTTGCTGCTGCTGAAAGATTTGGATGAAGAGGAGCTTCATGTTGTACACACCGCCACACAGAACAGACTTCAGATCTACACACTGGACTCAGAAAGGCTTACAAAGACACAGCAAACACAGAAAACAGCTGAAATCCAACATTGATACGTTTCACAGCATGCGCTCAGGGCTAACCCCATCCTTCCACATTTAACACTAAGCTCAGGTTCATAAAAGGTGCCCACTTTGTCCCATTAACATCTGCCTGCAATATGCATGGCATGACACTACTTCAGTTCCAGCTTTCACGTGTGGACTCATCAGTTCCCCTGCTGTCTTTTTTATAGCTGCATGCCTTATTGCTTTGTAAGAACAAAAGATTGTATGTTTTGCTAAATGTAAATCTATTTCTGTAAAGAAAATAAACAGCAATGCATTAACTTTAAATGTTTTTATTTACATAGATGTTGGCTGTATGCGTGAATGGTGCAAAAAAATAAATTTAATCTATAATTTAAACTGTTCAGAACCCTGGGGCTCACATCTTATTCCAATGTAACTGTGCTGCTGCACATCTGCGGGAAGAGATGATTCATACGTCTGAAGTCTTGTCCACTCAGTCACCCTCTTCGTTCTCCAGGAAATCCATCAGTGTGCTTGCATCCACAGCAACAATCAGGTACTCTACTCCATCTGCTCCCTGAAGCAAAGCAAATAAATATGATAAGCACCAGGTACTGCAGACACTTAATGAATGAGAGTTGGGGAATTCTAAAGTGGAAGTCCACCTTGCGTGTCCGTATCAGTTTGTGGTCTCGGAACTCTGTCAACTGAGTCCTCAGCGTGAGGTCAGAGTTCACCAAGAATGCCTCTCGACATCGCTGGTAGAAATCCTGGAATGACAATCCTGCACAGAGGACAAACTGATTACAAACTGCACTAGAAAACGGGGACATAAAAGCCGAATGTGAATGCGCACCTGCGTATGAAGGATTATCTTTGTTTTCCAGCTGGAACTTGACCAGCAGTTTAAAGATTCCTCTGCAAAAAGAAAAACAAGCAGTTGAGTTTTCCCCCCAACAGCTCTGTACATAATGAGAGAGGTCAGACTCGAACAGAATTTAGAACAGAAATCAGAAATGAGTGAATAAAGTCACAGCAAAGACAATGGTTGTCCAAAAGAAACAATATCATTCTCAACAACAAACAACCATATTCCCTATGAGTATATACACTTACTATTTTTCTTGGCTTCAGTGTCCTGGTAGAAAAACACTTGCTGTGTTGTCACTCTTGAAATAAAAGTTTCATAAACTCTTTGAAAAGCTACAAGTCTTGAAGCACTTCTCACAATAAGATTTGACTGTCGAGTCTGTACATGCAGTTTTTTGAAACTGGTCTGGGCCCATCTAAGACCACAGGTGAAAACACCTGTTGACCTTCTGCAGTTTGCACACAGACCAAATCTGGGAGTGGATGAATAATTGCAATCATCTATATTTACTCCCAACTAGATAATAACAGCTGCGTGGTGAAGATAACCTTTTTTTGATTTCTCAAGTGCCTTTAATATGTTTCAGCCACTGCTACTCAGAGACAAGCTACAGGAAGTGTCAGTAAACACGTTCATCTCATCCCAGCCTGTGAGGCTTTGGTTCAATCATCTTTGCAGAATTGTTGTAATTCAGTCAGGTAATTTCACAGCATCTGTATCGGATTCAGGTCAGTCTTCATTTTGTTTTTCTGAAGCCATTCAGATGTGGACTTGCTGGTGTGTTTTGGATCATTATCCTGCTGCAGATCCCAAGTGCTCTTCAGCTTGAGGTCATGAAAAGATGGCCGGACATTCTCCTTCAGTATGTTTTGGTACACAGCAGAATTTATGGTTCCATTTACCACAGCAAGTCTTTCAGGTCCCGAGGCAGCAAAACAGCCCCAGAGGATCACACTTCCACCACCATATTTTACTGTTGCTATGATTTTCCTTTTCTGATATGTTGTGTTACTTTTACACCAGATGTAATGGAACACACACCTTCCAGAAAAGTTAAACTTTTGTCTTTTCAGTCCACAGAGTATTTTTCCAAAAGTCTTGGGGATCATCTGGGAAAACTGAAACAAGCCTTTACGTTCCTTTTATTCAGCAGAGGTTTTCATCTTGGAGCTCTGCCATGCAGCCCATTTTTGCCCAGTCTCTTCCTTATGGTGGAGTCATGAACACTGACCTAACCTGAGGCAAGTGAGGCCTGCAGTTCTTTGGATGTTGTTCTGGGATCTTTTGTGACCTCTTGGATGCGGTGTTCTTGGGGTAATTTTGGTAGGCCGGCCACTCCTGGGAGGGTTCACCACTGTTCCATGTTTTTTTGCCATTTGTGGATAACAGCTCTCACTGTGGTTCGCTGGAGTCCCACAGGTCCCACCTCTTCCAGACTGAGAGATCTGAATTATTTCATTTCTCATTTGTTCCTGAATTTCCTTGGATTGTGGCGTGATGACTGGCTTTTGAGGATCTTCTAGTCTGCTCCACATTGTCAGGAAGGTCCTATTTAAGTGGGTTTGGATTTTTCCCCTTAATAAAGAAAACCTTGATTTTTAAAGTGCATTTTGTATTTACCTGTTTTATCTTTGTCTAATATTTAAATTTGTTTTATGATCTGAAAACTTTAAGTGGGACAAACATATAAATAGGAAACTAGGAAGAGGGCAAACACTTTTTACACCACTGTATTAGTGATGGGCAGGAGTGCAAAACACTATTGGATGATTTTGTGGAGTGGACTAGGAGGAATCACAAGGAAGCTAATATGCGAGCTAACATTTCTCATCTGATGTCATATTTGATCCTAGTATTTCAATAACTCATTAGCACCTCATTAAGCTCCTCCCATGGCTCTCTCCTTGTTCATTTAGACAGAAGATTAAAAACAACTACCCAGTAGGTCTTTGGAGTTACCTTGCATTGGGTGTTAAGCTGCGAAGCACATGTGTGAGGGAGGACAGAGCCAGAGCGCCAGTCTGCTGCACCAGGAGGGAGTTTTCATACGATGTCTCCTCCGAGTAGTGCTGGAACGTCACACATTCCCACCACAGCCAGTTAAACTGGCTCTGCTTCAACTGGTCCCACACTGAAAACAAGCAGGATGTATTCAGGATAGATTTCGACAGAATTACCACCTCAGTGCAGACTATTATGAACACCCACCCAGTGGAGCATTGATGTGGTCTAAAGAAGCCACCATGTGCAAGTTTGGCAGGGATGCCAGCTGCCCCAGTGCACTCTGGGTCTTCTCTCCTCGCAGCGTGGGTCCGTCTATATTATGGATGAGCAGGTACACGTGCAGATCTGGGCCTGTGAGGACATCGGTGTAAAACATGCGGTACAACCACACATGCTTGGGATGCACAGGAGTTTGATGGGCTTACTGTCTTTTAAGGTCTGGGAGATAAACTGGATCTGGTCCGAGGGGGTTCGGAAAGTTCCCTGGTGATCCAGAACCTCACACGTCAGCGCGTTTAATATCTGTGAGAATTTAATTTTCATGATCAGGGATATTTATTTTATTATGCAATTTATGCAAAATATTTTGATGTGTGTGTGTATACTGACTGATTTAAGAGTAATGGAAGGGAAAAATCCATTAACCACAAGGTGAATTTCTTGCGACAGATGAGACTCCCTGAAGTCTTCCAGCAGAGCTTTTTTGCTTCCCAGACCATAGACCAGCACGCTGAATCCCAGCCTACACACAGACCAGCACAGACACTTTGTACTGCTCTTAAAACACCAGAAAATGCACACAACTACGTTGCAACCTCACTTACTGTAACTGTAACATCCATTTGCTAAAGTGGATTCTGTGTTTGTCGTGCAGCTGCTGGATCTCTTTTGAGTAGCAGGATTGTTTTCCCTCCAGAAGTCGGACCAACGTTTCCTACAAAAACAAAAATAAAGATAAATTCACACTAAATCTATTAGGAAAGCAGCTCATTTACAATGTTTCAAAATGCAGTTAAAAACAAACCCTGTCAAGTTTAGGGGTGTTTAAACGCTCCAGAGTTCGGTCTGACGTCAACACTTTCGAGCTGCCGTGAGCTTCGAAGTACTCCTCAACCATACTGGGCTGGTTCTGAGGTTCAGGCGTGCTCTTGCTCTTCTTGGCAGGAGTCTTGTAGAGAGCTGCTGATAAACCTTTACTGGGTGTTCTCGGGGTGGTCACGTTCTCTTTATCCTCTTTCTTTCCTTTCTGCTCTTCCTCCAGCCCATCTTCATCCTCCTCCTCACCCGAGTCAGAGGGTGAAAGCTCGCTGTCGCTGTCTGACCGCAAGCTTGGAGCTAAAAAACAAACAAACAAAACAAAACATTTAGATTAGAGGAAAGGTGAAATTTCACTTAGAATGAATTGAATTATTCCCAGTCAGACTCACTTGCTATTCTCTTCCTGAGCCTGTGTGGTGTTGTAGAGACAAACTGGACCTTTTTGCTCTGCCATTAAGTAAAAATAAAATAAAATTCTTAAGTTGGCACCAGAGGTTGCTGGCTTTGGACTTTAAGAAGTTTAAAGGTTTCTATGGTCTCACCTTCTGTGGTGTTCTGCTTTCACCTCTAAGGTCTGAAATAGAAGAAAAGAAAATACTTAACTGTGAGAAAATGAGCAAAAAGATGAGTATACGGAAAAGATGATGAACGTTTATTGTACTCACTCCGCCCCGTTCGACTGGGGGTTGAGGGTTCAAAGTTTGGGGTCGCGCTGAAGCTCACGCTTTTTCCAGGAGTCCGAGCCAGCTCACTTGCTGTTTATGAAAAGTGTGCAACACAAAATGAGCATATACGATGTCTAAAGAAAGAACTGGAAGGAGATGTATAATATGCAAATGTTTTCCGATCTATGTGAGAAGACAATGGAGGCTCTCACCGGTTTGGGCCATGCTGTGGCTGCGTTTGACTTTCTGAAAGGTAAAGATGGAGGATCCAGCCACTCTTGACAAGCCATCTTCATCTTCTGTAAATCCAAGAGAAAACTGGTCATTTTAAAATGAATTTAAAAAAGAAAGAAAGAAAAAGCCTCAGATATTTTTCATGCATTTATACGAAGCTAAAATTTCACAGCATTATGAATGTTCAAATTTCCCACCAAAAATTATATGTCTATATGCCAGTATTGATAAGCATATAATATGTCAATATCAGCAATATAGTCCATCTTACAAACACACTTAATGTGTGCAATGGAGTGAAACTGAGGTGTACAGAAAGTCTCCTGTCATAATCATAAGTACCTCTGTGACAGGAATATTTTTTACAAGGCTTTTGTAGGGATTTGAGCTAACTATATGCAGTCTCTGTCACTAAACTGAATTTCAGCTGGTGAACCAGCACTTGCTAAATTCCACATTTGTACTTTGCCTGAAAATCAGCCAACGTCTGTCTGCATTTTTCCAAACGTATTTGGGTAAATCTACAAAGAGCAGTAAAGAGCTGAGTCAGCAGCATCGTCAGCTGATCACGGTCTGTCTGCAAAGAAAACAAACCTCCTGGTGAAGAAAGTCATTACCCCTGCTCAGCACTCACCTTCTGCGTTATCTGTTCCTAAAGCTTGGACATAATCCTGCTCATCGTGGACTCCATTTTCATCTCCATCATGTTCCGCATCCTCTCTGCATCCCCGTCGTCCAGCCGGGCTCTTAAACTTTACCATCTTCTGAACGGACCCGGCGATGCTCTGCGCACCTTATGGAGGTACGCACAGTACAGAAAGCACAGTCAGAGAGACACAGAAGTGCTCGTAAACTAACATTTCTACAGTAGCAGAGCATCTATACCCTCCTGCTTGTCCACGATGTGCTCCAGGACATCGCCATCCCCGATGAACTTCACCTCCAGCACACTCATGACTAAAGATAATAATGACAACCAGCACGACTTTAGTTAGTTGCTCGTAACACTACAACATATAATTTGCTTTTCAGAGGTGTAGATGCTAACGCAGGTTTTCAGTCAGTGCGTTTCTATTCACGAACAGTGAAGGGCGGCCATTCTTCTCAAACAGCGAGAAGCAGCCCTGCTTCAACCAGCGGCCACACGCCGAAAGTCCAAATAAAAGTGGGAAATAAAAACAGAAACGCGTCTAAAGCGACACAACTTACTGTACAGCGGCAGTACCGCCAAATGAAAATGTAAACACGACTTTCACACAGTGACAGCAAGGCAGTGTGCTGCTGGGACAAGTTTCCGCGCCATCCCGCTGAAGTTTTTAAACCACGTGACAAGTGAAAGGTCATTCAGTGGCCAACTGGAACGCTGCTTCCAGCTAAAACGACATTTCCCAAAATGCACTTCGAACACCAGCTCAGTCTGTGCGGCTAAAACCCTACAGGGGAAGGGTTTTGACCGACGGATTAATTATTATATTTTCAATAAGTAATGTAGGTTACTATTAATGCGAATGATGTATTTTCTGTAATATTTAAAAAAATAACATTTATCACCAAGATATTTTTTACGTGTCCGTTCAAACGCTGGCACTTATTTATTCATAGATTACAGAAAAATAGAAGATTAAAGGGGACCAAGAAAATCTTTATTTTGATAGAAAAAATAAATCACAAAAGTTTGCAGTTGTATATAAAAGGCCATTCATAAACATTTATTAGCATTGGTATTAACAGCTGATAGCACAAGTGATATGACTTTCTATTAAGTCATCACTAGCTAGGTCTCCTTGCAGGCAGTGAAAAACAGGTGCAGAACACAAAAATTAATTTTAAAGACATAACATTAGTGCAACATGGTTTCTGTTACAGTATGAAACTTCTGAAGCCCACAGTAAGAATATTTTCATTAATTATATGTTTTACCATCAAGATGGCACATCTCACTAACAAAGAAGGAATCGCTGTATGTGTTTCTAATGTGTAAATTATTTGGAATGAGTCTCTATATATCTCATCTGTCCCAAAGAGACAAGAAGGGGGAGACATCGTCCAGCTCTTCACCACCCGCGAGTGGGCGTCCACTTCCCTACCAGACGACCCTTGGAGTGTACATGGTACACAGGATGCATCACTGCTGTTGCACATGACTGCAGAAAAAAAGACATTGTCTGACAACAGGAAAATGTGCAATAAAACTGATGTGTGAATAAGATGTACTATAAATCATTTAGTACTAACATGGTAGGGAATCAGTGTGAGCAGAGAGCCCAGGGGGTATTTGCTGTAGTCCAGTTGTCCTGAGATGGGCTCCACTCGTCCATGCTCCTGGGTCATAGACAACAACCTGGAGGGACACGCCAGTCACATTTAACATTGGTACTGAGAGTAAAAGAGAAAAAAGATACTAAAATAGACTGAGATTTTTTTCCCCAGAGCATTACTTGAGGTTTGGATGCCCCTCGATCACAGCGTATCCAGTGGGAAGTTTTCCAGCTCCGTCCAAACTGAGAGAGACAAGCAAGAGTAGGTGAAAGGTTAAGTTACATGGTTGTTCCAAAACAGAGCTTACACTGATGATAGCAGGGATGAGTAAAACAAAAAACAGAACTTAGGGGATAGGTATTAGCTCCCATTGAATGAAGTTGAACCCACCTGATTCCAGCCCATCCACAGTCAATCAGGAGCTGGTTCCTGTGTGGACAGTGACCGATGACTCTTGTGAGAACCCTCACAGCCACGTCCTCCAGACAGCATGAGCCAATCATAGACTGCTGCACATCTGCATGCCACAAACATACATTTAAAAGAAATTGTAATTTAAAGGCCCTTTTGAAAAATATATTTTAAGTGTGACATGTCTCCCGACTATTCCTCAGCTCAAAATACCAATAAGGTCATTTATCCTGCCATACCTATAGACTGTTTAATAAACCTCTGCTCCAAACAGGCTGTTTCAGCGCCTGTAGCTTTAAACATTGTCGGGTCCCGAAGTCAACTAGAAACATGTCGGGCAAGTAAACAAAACTAAGAGGCAGCTATGTGTCATGACCTTAAGAGGACAGTACTGTCGGGGACTGTTTTTATAGGGCAAAGGGCTCTTTTGATTCTACGCTTCCCATCTGATGTGAAGTCAAAGGGCGTGGTCTTTGTCATGTTTACTGAGTCACGCTGGGAATATTGAATATACACAACAAATAACGAAAAAGTGGATTTTACACGTCACCTTTAAACTAGGAAACAGTGGGTCTATGTGTACACACCATAGAAGACGTAGTTTCCTGGGTGGACCTCGCTCAGCTGCGCCATGTCTTTGACTGGATGGCTACAGGAAGGGGTGGAGCCAATGCTGGACTTACAGATGATGCCAACAGCCCTCAGTCTGACACAAAAAAAATCCCAAAACACACAAACAAAAAACCAGTTGAAAGTTAATGCAGAATTATTCTCCCAGATGGCTCCAAAAGAGAGTCAATCACACCCATGTGAAAATGCTCAAATTTAGAGCAGAAACATGTTTACAGTCTGGTGCAAAACATGGGATACATCATTTTTAGATATGATGTATGATTTTTTTGTTGCTTCTGGAAACAAAGCTGCATGACTCAATACAAGAAACCTGTGGGCTGTGAAACCAAAACAAAGATGTTAAAACAGCTTATAAAA
The DNA here is from genome assembly GCF_057382185.1 of Mchenga conophoros. Classification (NCBI taxonomy): domain Eukaryota; kingdom Metazoa; phylum Chordata; class Actinopteri; order Cichliformes; family Cichlidae; genus Mchenga; species Mchenga conophoros. The sequence continues at coordinate 28,553,990 of NC_140543.1, forward strand.
ACTAATTTTCAAGAGTATGAGCAACAGCTGTTATGTCGTGTGCGTTCTTAAATAGCCAGTGAGATAAAATTATTGATTAGAGCAGCTTTAATGAGTCAGTGTATTTTTTTTAAGCTTTCAGCTTACTTTTCCATGAACTGCAGAGTCAGTTTGGTGGTTTCCTGGGCAACAGCCTGTATTTGCTCAACTCCTGTGCAGTAATAGGTATTCCCACAGTGGGCGTACACTCCTGTAAGTTCCACGCCCTCCGTCTTAGCGATGGCTTCAGCCAGTTTGAGCGCTCCTGGCTCCGAGTGCAGGACGCCAGCTATGACAAAGAGCCGACACATGATCAATCCTCGTGTTAACAGAGAAGTGAAGTGTAGCGCAGGCACTTATGATTAAATCTATCGTGGTTTCCCTGCACGTTTACCTCTCCCATTGCCACAGTCGAGTTTGAGCCAGGCGTGCCACTGCCGGCCATCTTTCAGGGGTCTTTTTCGGAGCTGCTCCAAAGCATCAGGATGGTCCAATAAAATCTGGAAGAGATCCAGTCTCTCTGACAGGGCTGCACAACGCTCTACCTAAAGACACACAGAGACATACATTAAAAATGGCACAGAGAGCACAGCTGGGACATTAACAACTAACAAATATAAAAGTGATGAGAAATTATGTCAAAGTAATGGCATAGAACTGGAGCTATTTTACATGCAAGTGCTATGGCGATATACATGTATCATATATTTACATATATGTATTGTTTCTAGTGATAATATTACTAAATATGATTCATACATTTTCAGCAGGCTCAGTTATTAATAATCTATTTTTTCCATTTCTAATGTTTTACAGCTTTTATGATTTCACAGAATATAAAACAAGGACACATTTAAAGTGTGAGCTGAGAGAACCTTATCAAAGGGAATAGAGTAGGCATAGAGGATGTCATCATATCCATGGTCAGCATAGAAACAGGCCTCTGCCAGGGTGGAAACCACTATGCACCTCTGTGATCCACCCGTCATAATGTCAGCACACTCACTAGACACACACAGAGACCTCATCAGAATCCTGTATACGCAGCAAGTCTGTAAGCATGTGCTGTGTGCGTGTCTATGCATGAGCGTATGAATCCATACAGGGTTTTGTGGGTCTTCATGTGTGGACGAAGCTGGACTCCCAGTTTCTGGCAGCGCTCGATCATCCTCTGGGCATTCCTCTTCGCTTTGTCCACGTCCACCACAAAAGCAGGAGTACACAGGGCTGAGAGAGGATCTCCCTCCATACTGGCAGCACTGGAGTGCACACGCACGCACGCACGCACGCACACGCACACACACACACACACACACACACACACACACACACAAAGCACTTCAGATATTTCCCATGCAATTAAATTCTATTGCATGATTGGCTCAACCAGCATATTTCAATAGTTATATTTATAAGTATCTGCTATACATGCACGAATCAGCAAGTAAACTTCATCACACTTGGGTGTAGTTTTGCAACGTCTCTGATTATGTAACGCAGCGCACTTTGAACTTTGACAACACTAACTTAAACTTAAACACTAACTTTACAAATGCACTGCAACTCATCAAATCGTATGTGATCCAATTCACTCTTTAAGCAGTTTTTTATTCCTCCTCTTTTTGGTACTATAAAGACCTTCTGATAATATTATCGTGCATCATAACGATAGATAAATTAAAATCATACTGCTTTCGAATCTGCATAATAGCGTTTGTGAAACAGTGAGGGAACCACCAGCACATTAACAAGCATCGGAAACAACAACAATAACAACAAAAAATGCAGAAATATGCAGCACAAACCACAGCTTACCTTTTCAAAACAGCGAATTTGTTTTTTCTATGGAAGTTCCGATCACATTACTACGGTGTCCTCGAGGAGTCAAAAATAATGAAAAAAGTACAATCAGGGAGAACCTTTTGCAAATCATAAAATAAATCATAGAAAAAAAAAATCTAATATAGAAGCATAGTAGCATATAATACAGTAGCAGGAACAGAGCAGGAGGGAAATAGAGAGATAGCGAGCCAGGGACAACAACAAGAGACAACATCGTCACGTTAGAAAGGTATAGTCATCATCCACAACTATTTTCAGTTGATGTTGCGGATGAAAAAGGATTCAGAAAGTTTATCCATGCAGTGAATCCCATGTTTGCGATTCCAAGCAGGAAAACACTCTCCCAGAAATCATCCCAGACCTATATGACAGAGAATGTGTATCTTCTTCTTGTTTTGCATATTTTAATTTATGTTTTATTGTGCTGTGGTTTGCAGTGTTTTGTGTTGTTTCACTTGAAAATTTGTTTAAAAGGAAAAAGCAGAACATTTAAAAGGTTAAAAGTTGAAATGTAATTTTTTTTTGTTGTATTTTATAATTTATTTATTAGATTTTATGTGGAGTGAATAAATAAAAGTATACTTACGGTGGCCCCTAGAGACAAAGCACTTACAAACTCCAAAACACAATGGAAATGCTCCAGGATCATAGTGGCTACACAAGACAGGAAGTACTAACGACCAGATTTGGTGTGGTAGTAACAGGTAAATGGACTTTTTTTTTTTAAATCATTTGAATATATATGAGTGTTTGTGTATAAATACACAAACAATACACATATGTTTCAATTGTGTAATTTAAGGTAGCTCTGTTTTGAAAGTTCAGTTAATGCAAGCAATGTGTTTTGGAGTCTAAGGTCTGTTAATGGCTGCATCAAAGCATTTTTTTGTTTTTGATGCAAGCTACCCAGAGTCATGCGCCCAGCTTGGGAATTCCTTCACACTGTCATCTATCCCAGGAACAGATGAATCCCAGGAAATGAACCAAATATGATCAAATGAATGAGGGCTCATTTAGCTGTGATGGAAGTGTAAAATGTTGCTCATAAAGGTGCATGAAATGATCTTAGAGGGAGATTCCCTCTTGCCACTTTTCCAAAGTGTTGATGTATAAGATAATCATCAATTCATCAGTTTTTTAAAGTTAAGATTTTTTTAAATGTGATTTAAACCCACACCAAATAGCTTTAAAATCCTTTGTTTAAAGTTAGAATGTGAAGCGACCCCCCCACCCCCCACCACTGCGTTGTTATCGGATTTCCATGATGGCTGGTGAGCTATGCTAATTTAAATGGCACACGGCTATCAGAATGGTCACGTGTCTGTCTTATTAACGAACATTACAGGTGATCACGCGCGGTGAGTTACAGCCAGCAAGGAGTCAGGCAGTTTTTGTGTGCATGTCTGTGCACGTGGACATTTTTATAGCTTTGTTTTGTCTTCACAGAGTCGTTTTCTCATTCATCCAGCGCACCACTCACCCTTTTTATTTATTTATGTATTTATTTATTTATTTATTCTTTAGCTTTTTTAAATGCTGATGGAAATAAAGCATTTGCCAGTTTCCCACAACTGCTTTTACTTTGAAAGCTGGGCCCAGAAGTATTATTTTATCCTGCAGTAATCCACAGGTCACATCGCTGCTTGGTGCCAGAATAATTATGCCGATGCACTAACCAAAAATGAAACTCAATGCTTTACAATCCCGTTGCCTCCAGATATGAAAACAGCCCTTTAGGGTTAAATATTCAAATCTCAGACACGGATTCCCTGTCAGAATAAATATTTCAAGCTTTCTGTTAACCTGTCACCAAATTTACATTTTGAACATTTGATTTTCAGTATGATTGTTCAAATCTATAGATTTTGCATCTCTATCATAGATAGCTTGGCCAATAAAGGCCTGAAACTGTTCCCCAAGTGACTCCCCCCCCCCCCCCCCCCCACAAAAAAAAAAACAACAACAACAACAACAAAAAAGCAGCACAGAGAAACCTGCAGCACTTTTGGCAGTAATAACTTGAAGCAATGATGTTCTGTATGATTTTATTGCTGTTTCACATCACTGTGGAGGAATTTTGGTCCACTCTTCTTTACAATGTTGCTTCAGTTTATTGAAGTTTGGGGGTATTTGTTTATGCACATCTCTCTTACGGTCGCACCAACGGATTTCCATCAGGTTAAGGTCTGAACTTTGTCATTGCATTGAGCTTCTGGAATACTCTTCCCCTGTCAGTGAGGGAAAGTGCAAGTCTCCCTATCTTTAAGAGTCACTTAAAAGGGTGGCTGAGGCACACGCAAACATGTGATCATGTTTAATCATGCTTTATGTTGGACGTGAAAAAGAGTTAGTGTATTACAAAAAGGGAAACAACTATTAGTGTAATGGGTCAGTGCAATATCAGGACAGTCAGGGCATGTGTGGGGTTTGTGCAATATAACTGATGTGTTTCCGTTATTGTTATCTGTATTGTCCTCTGTTTTCCACTCTTCTTGTCATTGTTTGTTCTAATTTAATGTGATCACTGTTTTTGTCCTGTTATTGTTGTCTCTGTATGTTTTTACTAATTTGTGTGTAACACCAACCTGCCAGAGGGTCTGCAGATGGAAATTAGCCCAAGGCTATAATCTGTATTAAACTGATGAGAAGCTGTGTTCACCCCAGAAAGCTCCCAGAAATTTGGGCAAATGTCTGCTGTGAAATTTTTAGCCAAACCAAATTGCAGGTCAGTTTCAAGCTGAAAATTATGCAAGTAGTCCAAACCGTTCCTGAGATGCAGAAATGTTTTCACATACACAAAATTCAACGATTGTGCCTCCAAACAAATTACACTTACAAATGCTTGTACCATAAACGATGAAAACAGGAACTGCAAAGTTGAGACTGAAAAGTGTTACAGTTAAAGTGATAATGTGACAGCTAGCCATTCAGCTGACTCATTGGTGACTGTAATAAATGCAGGTTTCGTTATAGAAGAATATCGAGGAGAAGACAGATGGCAGGGAGTCAGAAACGGGGGATGAAAGTGCAAGATGTTGAGGACAACTTATGAGCCCAGGCGTCAGGTGTGAACAACAACAATAACTGGGCTGTATTTAGGTGTAGAGATCACATGACCATCAAAGAGCAGTGTAAGAATGAGAGAAGATTAACAGGGGAGCAGAAAAAGAGGTTTATGGACACAAACTGGGAGAGGTGGCACGCTCAGCACATTAGACATTTCTCAGGAGGGTTGAGGACCCTTTTGTGTGAGCGAGGCTTGGGTCCCAGGCGGGGCTCCTGGTTCTTCAGGGATGTGTCATCAGGAAATGAGGAAGGCGTGGGCTCAGGCTCTGAGGGTGCCGAGACAGCAGCGGCAGTGGCAGCGGTTGGCTCTTCCTTGGCTGGTGCATCGGCTAGGGGTGCTGTTTGTCTTTTGCCACAGGCTGGCTGGCTTTGGCTTCGTGAACTTGAGGAACTGAAACAAACACGCTGACACGTGATGTCAAATTGGACACAGCCATCGTGACCTCATCCCCTGGTTATTGCACTCTGTGTTGTGTGTAGTGTGACGGACACCACCATGTTGATTTTTTGGACCCAGAGGTGATCATAATTAGGTGGACCAACCAGCAACATATTTGGGCCTGCAGGCACTGCACCTGCCCAAAGTCAAGTCCAAGCCTACAAAAGATACAAAGTCCAAGCCTAAATGGAGAGACGCAGTTACTGTCCCTCCATTTAGGAGGGACAATCAGCCAAGTACTGATTGTAATGTGTGCTCATTGAGGATAATTCTATTGTCTTCTATTGGAATTACACCACTGCACCAAGGGTCATAGATGGGCTGCTAAAAAGTAGTCCTTTATGGGAGGGTTGCAACAGGATCGGCTTCTGATGTAAAAACTTTGAAAGCCCTTTGTAACTATAAGAAACAGCCCAAATTACATTATTGGTAAAAAGGCATTACACTGTTATTGTGACAGCCATTCTACTGTTACAGTTGCTAACCAACTGCAAATATGAAAAACAAAAGAAATGGAAGAAATAATTAAGCTACTCCTAAAAACTCTTATCATACATGGTCAGTCTATTTGCATCAAGTCAAGGCTCGGGAAAGCGAAACCATTCAATACCTTTCAAAAAGATCTGACTACCTCTACTAAAATGTAAACATTGTCCCAAAAGAATAAAAAATCTGATAATGTCCATACTTCTGCTAACCCTTCTTATACACCCCTCTCTTTGGTGTCTATAGGATATGGATGTAAATGTTGCTGGTGTGGTCTATACATTTAATTTTTTAAATCCACATGGTTGCTAGAGAAGCTGACCCTGTCTTTTAATGTCACCTGCTCTGGGTGAATGGGGGAAAAAATACAACCCGCTGTTAGTTACGGAGAGTTATGAGCATGAAAGCTTCCTGTTCTGCAGAGTGTCAGTCTGGCTAAGCAGTTTGTTTGTGAGTCAAAGCTGTCCTTCTTTTATACAGGCCTTTATAATTAAAATACATAAAGAAAAATACACAGCAAATGAGCAAAATATATTTTCCTTTACAATATAAAGAACTAGTTTATTGGTTTGAATCATTATCCAGCAGTTCCAGCAGGAGGCAAGCTGACTAACAGTTACTGCGTAAAACCGAGGAAAGTCACTGGTGTCAAAGAAATTACAAACAGGCTGGCAGACACAACAGACAGTGCTGGGATCATAATATCAGGCTTTATTTGGACGTCAGGTTTACAGATTTGGTTCATTTAGGCTTGCGTGTTAATCAGTGTGCAATTATCTACTGAATATGCATTTGTGTGTGTAATTTGTGTTTGAAGCATGTCTACATGTTTTTATGCCCTGATCAATCTACATTTACAGCATAACATGAAGTAAAAAACACATTCAATACCAAATAAAATGGCTTTGTCCTTGTTTTTCTACTTTAGCACCTTTTAAGTAAATACTGACTTCCTGGAAAAAAGGACTGTGTGTGTGCACACGTCTGTGAGAGAGGGAGGAAAAATGTGTTTCGGCAAACCAAAAATTAATACAAAATAAAGCCTACTGATAAAGTGGTACACATTCAGAAATCACGTACCTCTCCTTTGGGAGGTCTTTGGCTGAAAATATAGATTTGAGATTAAAAGAACAACTGATACAAATGATACTGCATGTCTTTGTGTGTGTGTGTGTGTGTGTGTGTGTGTGTGTGTGTGTGTGTGTGTGTGTGTGTGTGTGTTGGTCCTGCATAGACTGCTTTTGCTTTTGGTAAATTAATTTTCTCCCATAATGACAGGATATGTAGCCCCCTCAGTGCCTTCCATCCAGTAATGATAGTGACCACAGAGGTGTGGTCTGTGAGGGTGTGTTTACATGTACGCTGAAGGAGCTGGTCCTTCTTTCCTCCCATGAATTCTCGTTCTAGCTTTACAGTTCCTTTCTAGCATATCCAGCGGATGAAGCGCTCAAAGAAGGCCGGCTTGTTCAGCATGGCGTAATCGTCTCCCCTAAAGATGGCTGACGTGTCTCCGAGCGCCACCTTCTTTAGCACCTCCTCATCAGTGTCGCTTCCCATGGCGATCACCGTGGGAACGCCTTCCGCTCTCTTCATGGCGCTCACACCTTCATCCAGCTGCTCTCTGGCTGTGATGCCATCAGTGATGAACACGAAGGCCACCTCAGCGTTGCGGCGTGACAAGCGACTGTTGCCCTACAAACACAACATAAAACAAATAATAAAGTCGCGTATCATTTGAGCATTTTTTGCTCCATACTTGCGACATTAGTGATGCCAGAAGATTATCAGTCAATCAGTGAAAACTCCAGGGAGTCAAAAAGACAACCACTAGGACTGCAAAAAAAAAACAACACACCAAAATGCCAAAAACTGCAGTACCTCGTCTGGCCACATGAGGCAGGCTCTAAAAGTGAGTCAATCCCCACAGACTCCCTTGTTAAAATGCTGAGCTTTACAACAGAGTTAACAATGCTACAACAGAGTAAAAAACAGTTTTGATCTCTCAAGCTGACTTCACTGACTTCATCCTTCAAAGTCTCTGTGTTTAGGTTAATTTTTAAGTAACACAACAATTTAGACATTAAGCACCTTCAGCCATTTACAGTTAGAAGCGGGTGTTGGCTAGAACACAAGCTGCGTGTCACCTCAAACAGCTGGAGGGAGTGGTCTGGACTTCTCAAATGAAAAAAAAATAAGATGTGTATATTTGTTATACCTTGAACACCAGATTGTTGACAGCATAGATGATAGCGCTGCCCAAAGCAGAGGAAGAATCCATGTAGGTGACGCCTGCTAGTGAATCGGAGATCACTGTGAGGTTATGCGTCAGTGCGAACTCCTCCCTCTGCTCCGAGGGGCTGCCGTACTGTAACAAAGCCAGGCGGGAATTCCTATCGTCATTTTCGCCAGTAGCCAGGACGAGACGGCGAGCCACATTCTCAATGAACTCTTTGGCCCTGCGGTGGTTCTCCAGCCCCATCCTCTCAGAACCATCCAGGAGGAACACCATATCCACTGGCCGCTGAACACAAGCAGCCACAGCAGGCTCTGGAACAGACACACATACATACATAGCAGGGTGTTCGGTGAGCTACAGCTGGAAAACAGATGCTCAAGAGTCAAAGCCCGCAACAACAACAACAACAAAAATATATATACACATATTAACAACAACATGCTGTAATTCCATGCATGCCAGCTGCAGTCCGGCTCTTTCAGTATTTCTTTGAGTAGCCTTCCCAGATTCTGACCGGCCTTGTCAATAAAGCACTGTTTTAGTTTGCTCGTTGAGTTTATTCTCTTTAGACATTAAAATAAAAATAATATATGAATGTATCCCATTTTACAGGAAACAAAATGAACAACGTGAACAATGTTCACATCAGCAAGTTGCAGTCACAGAGCTAAAACAATAACATGACATTGGATTGAAGCCACTCTGTGGTCCTTTTCTTCAAGTCATCCTACTTTGCAAGCCAAGCCACATGCAAAAAAAATCCCCCCGAAAAACATGCACCAGTCAAGGGCACATCATACAATAGTTCCCTCACAGTCGGTGCCAATTCATTTAACCAAACATTAACATACACCATCCTCTGACTCACATACAGTATGCTGTAAATTGTGTAAAACCAGATATTTTCCACATGCAACAGCCTTTCACCGACGTGATTCATTCACAGGGGAAAAAAACATAAAGGCTGTAACCATGGATACGTGCAAAACAGCAAAAAAAACTGTCATCGGAGTGATTCACAGTGAAAATGAGGCTCCATCAACTGTAACCGAATAACAAGAACGGCCCTGTAGACAAATCTGCCTCCAACAAATGCATGACATTCATTTTCCATTTCAATTGAAAATGTTTTGAAATACGTGATCTGTACATATTACTAACAGACATACTCAGGATTACTGTGCTATATCCATAAATGTTTATATTTATATTTATATTCTGAGGCCAGAAGGGATCATGAATCCACATTTTGACTGAAGTCAATTCACACAAAGGGTTCTCTGAAAGCTTAGTAAAAGACCAGCTTCATATCATGCAGTTCAGCCCAGGTGTATATTTCACCTGCATAGTTTAAACAATAAAACAATGCCCACAGTTTGAATAAATTCTATTCTTTGTCCAGCAGTAAGCTTATTAGTCAATGGCATCCATAATGGCGAGGTAGCATGGTTAGCATATTAGCATTAGCAAAGTCCTATGGCTTTCGTTGGGTCCCCCATAATGTCCCCATAGACATATTTGAAGGAGTTGATGAACAGCTGGGTCCACTGCTGCCTGTCCGCTCCTTGGGCGAGTTTGGCTCTCTGGGCTGTGTACGCCATGGTCGCCACACCAATCCCATACTGTTGCTCGCTCAGGCCGTTCAGCAGGCTGGTCACACCCTCCAAAGAGGTGGGGACCAATGAGGGGCTGCCTTCCTCGGCTAGTGGCTTCCAGGGGGGTGGGGCTTGCCCCACAGAGATGCCCCCTCCTGCAACGAGTGGGCGGAATAACATTGTGGGCGTGGTCCCACAAACACGAGGCACCAACAGAGCCAACTGAGATGTCGGAGGTACACTGAGTTGCTTGAAAATTCTTAGATTGAGCCAAAAAATGTAATCGCACCAATACAAAGGAGGTGTAATGATCTCTACTGACCTACTGCTCGCACGGTTTAACAAATTGCAACCAAATCCTAATGCAGTCTAACGGGGCAGTATGCTTCAAAAAGAAGGCAAATCTATTGGTATTTAAGTTGTAAATGGCCACCACTGAAGTGAAATGCAGGGCGATTTGTATAAATAGGTAAAAGTACCTCGATGGAAGAACTTTCAATAAGGCAAAACAAAAAGTAACTTAATTTGAAGCATAGTAAATGTTATAGGAATAAATGAAGCTATAACAGGACACTTAGACTTATACAAAAAATCCTACCTGATTTACAAGGCAGATCAGGGCACACGATGAAAGGATCTAAAACAAAGATAGCGAATATGTCAAACCATGAAGAACAAAACAAGATGGTTAGTCCACTACATGCTGCACATAATGAATATTTCTGTGTATTTACCTGGGCAGAGCACGGTCTCGATCTTGTCAATGAACTCCTCTGCCACTAGGTCTGCAAAGCGTCTCATTCCCATTACTTTACCATCCCTCTGGCAGGCGATGCTCTTCAGACTCTCATTCTCCTCGATCTGCTCAAACATGTCTCCGATACCAATGGCGCTCACGTCAACGTTGGGATCTCTACTCACACGCATTGGTTCACACAAACACAATCGATGAGATAAAAATGATCCTTTTCACAAAAAATGAATCTCAAACCACAGCCCCAGTAGCACCTGCAGAGGTAGGTGAGCAGATTGTCGTCATCTCTGGGGTCAAAGCGTCCGTCGGTGATGACGACGACAGTGACGTTGGCTTTCGCTCTGCGGCTGTCCCTGATCAGGTTGTCGTAGGCGTACTTCAGAGCAGACGGCGTGAACGTACCTCCTGCGATCCACTCCAAACGCTTTACTGCATCCTGAGCGATGGAGACGACAGTATGAGAGTTTGCCGCGTATTATGTCACATCACCACCATTATTTTTACAAAGGCGCTTCATGTCTGACTACGGCCTTGTTCTATAAAAACAATTATGGTAATATGTGCTGAGGTGAAATTATAGGCTGTAATGACACCCAATGGTTTGTTGAATCCCTTTTTTTTGTCATTTACTGCCTTGGTTTTTTTGAAATGAAACAAGCAAAAGGATGGATGTCGGTAAGAAACTAAGCATTTTACCTTAATTATAGTTATAGAGGTTACAGTAGCTTGCAGATCAGAAAGGCACTATCCCTAAATTATACCCTGTTTTATTATCTTTTTCATTCTTAGTGGAACCATAAATTACAAAATGAACACTCTGTATTATTAAATAGGACTTAAAACTAGCACATGGGACCATGAATTTGACAGTGAAGTGATTTTCAAGGCTATGAGTCAATAGATAAGTGGATATATTTTCCCATAAACTTTCATAGAGACAGATTTGTTTTTGCAACCAGATGAGTCGCCCCCGTCTGGCCATTAGAAAGAATGCAGGTTTAAGGTACTGCTGTGTTGACATCACTGTTCAGATTCAGAAGTTATTTCCATTTTTTTCAGACACACCCTAATGTAATAAAATAGGATAAAGTTTGCACTGACCACATTCAAGTTCAAATTTAAACTTGTTTACCAAATGTAATCAGCAATTGTAACAAACAATATTTTGAGAGAAGCTGGATTACACTTCTTACATTCTTTCTAATGCCAAGCAGGGGGCAGATCGTCTAAGCCTCAATTGTGAAGAGGTCTGGGAAAATCACTCTGCTTTTTTAAAATTTGATTCATGATGTCTGGAAAACACTTTCTTAACTAGTTTAAAATCTCAGTGCTAAGTTTCAAATCTTCCATCCAACGTGTTGTTGGGTTTGTTGATTAAAGCTCTAATGAAAATGAAATAAATGAGGCATATCTCTGGGCGTGGTAGCCTTCTAACTTGCAAATTGCTTCAGTATTAACTTGAAATCCAAGATCTGAGTATGATCCATCCCTGGCCTGGGACATGTGCTTTTAAAAAACTGAAATAGCACTGGCTAAAATGTAAAACTGAAAGCTTTAAAATGAGAGCCCCCAAGTCAATGGGTGACATCACAGTGGCTGATCAACCTGTTATATGCAGTGTATCATCGTTTTTATTCTTTTCTGATTTGTTTATAATAAGAAAAACATCATATGTGGCCAGACACTTGCTTTATGATGGTGAATTCCATCTTCTGCAGCTCAGACACTACTAAGCAACGTACTGAGAGGAACATGTGCAGACTGATCAGCCTAGTTCATTAAAAAAAAAACATCTGGTGTAAAGAACAATCTCCTCTCTACTCTAAAAATAAACTGACACATGTGTTTGTGTCCGTCTGTGTGAGACCTTGAAAGCAGCCAATGAATCAATCTTGGGGTCGTTGAGCCGGATGGCCTGGAAGGTTCCACTGTGACTGTACTGAACCACTCCCACCCTAGTGCCTGGAAACAAGCGTGGCTATCTTATTAACAGGTGTAATTGGGAGTTATCTTGTAAAAATGTGAACTTAAAGCCTGACAGCTGTATCTACCTGTGTCTGACAGAGGGTCTTTGGCAAATGATCCCAGTCTGCTGATGGTGTTGATGACAAAGTTCTTCTCCAGGGTGAAGTTGGTGAGACCCACGGACTCTGAGCTGTCGATAACAAACACGATGTCCAGCGGTCCGCAACGTTTCTCACAGTCTAGAGATGAAAACGCAGCACGCTGTGAAGGTCTGACAATCTGACAGAGCACTTTGATGTCATGAATGTTTAGAGAGAGGCAAACAAACTCACCACAGCAGCCACACGTCTCTCTGATGTAGTTCATGACGTCACATTCCTGCAGGAAAAGACAGGAAACATCATTAAATCATCATCATGTGTTTGTGCTGACATAATAAAAGTGTAGTTGGTTGCAATATTCTCACAGTGAGGCCGGGATCCCCCTCAGGGCCAGGATCTCCCTGCAAAAAGACAATGCGAAATATCACACTGCGAATGCAACTACATTATGGATCTGTCTGTTTGTTTTTTGTGTACTCACATCACGCCCAGCTTCTCCTTTTGGGCCTCTTGATCCAGGTTCACCCTGGGACCCTGGCTCGCCCTGTTGGAAGGAAATAAATCACACAGCTTTCCTTTGAGCGAAAGAGAAACTTCAAACTTCATCCGAGGTGCTACTTACTGGTTGTCCTGGAGTTCCTTTAAGTCCAGGTTCACCCTTTTGACCACAGTCACCTCTGGTGCCACGAGGTCCACGCTTACCCTTGTCTCCTCTGTCACCCTGCGTATTATCGGGGAAAATTTCATCACCTGGCCATGTCAGGCAGAAACTATAAGCAGTGTTAACGCATTGATTCTAAGTTACCGGTTCTCCTCTTGATCCTGTATAGCTAAAGCCAGCTCTTCCATTGTCTCCCTGAGTAGCGATAAAACAAAGAGTTAAAACAAGGAACTGCAGCTATGAAGACAGCTACCACAGAAACAAACGTGGAGAGTCTAACCTTTGGTCCGAGGTTTCCAGGCTCTCCTCTAGGTCCAGCATCACCAGGGTCACCTCTGCTGCCCTAAAATACAAGCAGAGTAAATGGAGAGTGGATTAACATATATGTCTTTAAGGGACTTTTAAATATAGTTCTCAAATGTGACTTTTAACCCACGGTTCTTCCTTTCTCTCCTGGTGGGCCTGCTGGTCCCCTAGGTCCTGGCAAGCCAACATCACCCTGTTCAGAACAAAGAAAAGTGCACATGTAACAAACTCAAGTAGATTAAAGAGCTCAAGACTGTATAGTGTTCAATGACAATGAATCAATGAATGTGACACCGCAGTTCATATTACCTTTGCCCCATCGCTTCCTGTTTCACCGGGAAGGCCCCTCTGGCCCTCAGGCCCACTTTCACCCTGAAACACAGTAAAAAACGCCCTTCAGCCTCCCAGTGGTGGAATAATAAAACCGATTTAAGATACAAATCATTTGAGGATATGCGAATAATTCATCACGTAGGTGATGTAAAAGTTACAAAAGGTCCCAAAAGTTAGTGGGACCTCAGACGATAAGACCAACCACAGCGCTGTCCTGGATGATTTAGTAGATGTCAGTGTGACATGTAAAAAATATTTACAAAAAAGTCTTGTAAAAATCTTGGAGCCTTTACTGACTGATTGGACTGTCATTTCTGAGGAAACTCTTTTTTCTTAGTCTATCCTTTTCCTTGTTGGCGCAGGTCAGATGCTTATTTGTAAGCAAAAAAACCTCTCAGTTAAGTTGTTGACTGGTCTAAAAGGCTGATTGGTGAGCCACAGCTGAGGCCAGACAGTTCCAGCGGTCGGCTGCTTCGATCTTACTTTGACCACTCGCATCCTTTGCATACTGACTTTGAGTTTCTTCCTTCTTGATGAAGGCTGGCAGTGTTCAAAGTACAAAACAGCATTCATTTCTTTTGCTTATCTGTTGTTTTATGTTTTGCATGTGTATGTTGATGAGTTGCTCACCTACTGTAGACCAAACCACCTGAACCTGACATTTACGATTTGTGTCAGTGTGTACATAAAGACATACCTTCTCTCCCTTAGTGCCTGGAGGCCCTTGTGAACCCTTTGGACCATAGTCTCCTCTTCTACCCTACAAACAAAAAAAGGCATGGCAGCTGTGATGCCACATAAAGACAAAGCTCGCAGGAGAACGACTGTTGGCAAATGAAATAGGTGTTCTCACCTTCTCGCCTCGAACACCCGGGACTCCAGAGGTTCCCTAAAAACACACAACACAGCAATCAGCGCCTTGAAGCAGGTGAATGAGTGTGACTTTGTTATTTATGTGGGGATGCATCTTACAGTGTTTCCTTTCGCTCCAGGAATACCAGGTGATCCAGGACTTCCCCTCTCTCCCTGCAGATGAAACACCAGAGTTTAGTCTATCACCTCCAACACTGATCATACTAATGTGACTTCCATGCTGCTATTCTGTCTGTTTGCTGGTACAGAATTTACCTTTGGTCCACGATCTCCGTCTGGGCCAGGCGGACCAGATCTTCCAGGGCGCCCAGGATCTCCCTAAAGACAATTAAGCAGACTTTCATCACCTCTTGAACAAATTATAGATTTTTTAATTTTATTATTTTTACAGCAGGAGCGACCATCTACCTTGTCTCCATCAGATCCGGGAGGACCACGTTCACCGACATCTCCAGGGTGACCGTCAGGACCCTGCAAACCATCAAAAAACAGACCATAAATAGATAGCATGTAATAATAGTTTTGAATAGTAATCAGTGACGTGACATACCCTGTCGCCTGGGTCTCCTTTGCAGCCTGGAGCGCCGATTCGCCCAATTTTACCCTAAAGACAACGACAAATACATCAGAAAAGCATCCCATGATCAAAAACTGGGAGCGTCATTTCAAAATAAGAGCATTTAAGGAAAGACTGCTTGAGTCCTACCTTCTGCCCATCTGTCCCGTTGCGTCCTGGGATGCCAGCCACACCCTAATGAGAACAAAGAGGAAACAGTTAGATGAGAAAAGCAAATCACCTTCCAGCATTAATGATTATTTAGAGATGACGTTAGATTAGACATACCTTTTTCCCCTGAGTTCCAATCTCTCCCTGTAGTCAGACAAAAGTCAGTAGTCATTTTATGTATAAGAAACACAGACGTTACTTTCATTCATTTTCAAACATCTCCATAGCCCATTCATAGTTGAAAAAATCCAAAAGCCACACCTTCTCGCCTTTTAGACCTGGTTCTCCCTACAGAGACGGGACAAAGAAAACCATGTGTCATTATAAAGCCTAAATCAATGTTAAGAGTTGCACTGATGAAGATGATGGGTAGGCGAAAGTGTGGCTTCTTACTTTGATACCGGGCTGACCGATTGGACCTTCGATACCGGGGTCTCCTGGGCGACCTCTTTCTCCTTTTATTCCTGGCTCGCCATTGTCTCCTTTAGCTCCCTGCAGTCATCGAGTTCAGACGAGAAAACATTTGTGAGGATCAAAGTCACATAGGTGAAAGTGCTCTAAGCATGAGTGTTTGTGTGTGTGTTAAACTCACTTTTTGTCCCCTGTGGCCTTTTGGACCAGGAGGCCCTTTTGTCTCCAGACAGGACACATTGTAACACTGCGGTTCACAAGACACAAGGAGAGACAGTCAGTGAAGATAAAGGAAGGCAGCTCATAAACTGATCCTCTTCTGATTCTCAGGTGTGTCTTACCTCTACATATGCCAGATGTTTCTGTGAAGACAAAGGACACAAAAAGTTAGCAGTAGCTGTCAGTAGCTGTGACTGTTTATGCGTGTGTGTTTGGAAGTTACCATTGTCTTGATGATTCGATCAATAGTTGGGGTATCTATCGTGACTCTGTTCTGGCTGAAGTTCACAGCTGCATATTCATTCCTGTAGAGGGACACTGGAGAGCTGGCGATGTCCCTCAGCCCAGTCTCCTCTATGTTATTCGATGCTGCCACAGCAAAGATATGGATGCCCTTGTCACGAGCCTCCTCTGCTGCCACCTTAATACCCCCACACGGGTTTCCAGTCACATGACCATCAGTGATGACAACAGCAAATCGGAGGGCCCTGGGGTATGAGGGTGAGCTCTGTATCTCCTTTGCCATTTCTCTGAGGGCACAATCGATGTAGGTCCCTTTACCCAAATACCTGATTCCCCTCACACCCTGGAAACATAGAAAATCAGAGGCGTTATCATGAAGGATGAGTTACAAAATTTGTGTTATTTTATGTTATTTACAGCAGAAACATTAAAGGAGAAGCCTGATAGGATGAGGCTTAAAACCTTCCTGTTTTAAATGTTTACAGTTAACGCTGGATCAGGTGACCGTGAATCCTTGCTTAGTTATGCTGCATTCGTCCGAGGCTGCTGGGGGCTTCCCATGATGCACTGAATGCTTCTTCTTCATTCACTTATTTTCCCTCACTATGTGTTTATACACCACTCTGCATTTAATCATTAGTTATTATTATTAGTCGACTCTCTTCCACAATGTGGTTTTTGTCTTGCCTACCTCCCCTCAGCCCCAGACAGGGAGGGCAGACGGCTGTGCTCCCCTGAGCCTGGTACTGCTGGAGATTTCTTCCTGTTAAAAGGGAGTTTTTCCTTCCCAGATGCTTTAGAATAATACAGATTCTCTGTATTATTGTAGGGTCTTTACCTTACAATATAAAGCCCAATGAGGTAACAGTTGTTTTGATTTGGTGCTAATACATAAAATGAACTTGAGCTGAATTGATCCGTCTCTGTGCCAATTAGGCCAGCTGGCTATTGGACAAAAAGTGAACAGGTGTATTTGAAAGACTAAAGGTTTTTGAGATGTGCGTCACTCACTGTGATGAAATCATTCTTGGATGCAAACCGACTGAAAACACTTTGTGTCTGGGAGAAGTGCAGTCCACCGATTTTCCAGGTGATCCGCACGACACCCCTGAGCTCTTCATCATCCAAACGCTGTGCAAACCGCTCCGTGAATATCTACAGCATCAACAACATTACACAACACGGCTGTTACTTTTACTAAATCCAACAATAGGGATCGTTTTAAGCCACAGAGTTGTAAATAAATGAGCAACCTTGATACTCTCCACAAGTGCTCCAGGAGGCGGCTCCTGCAGGGCAATAGTCTCCGACGTGTCTATGGTGAAATACACGTCTATGGGACATTCGTTTTTTTCTAGAAGGGAAAAGATGAGAACACAAAAACACAAACTTAAACCTTCCTTCCTGTTACATCACAGAGTACTTGAATCAGACAAATGTTCCATGTTGTGTTAGTGAAACTGTGGCTGTTCAGTTTTGTCGTGCTCACTGCTGCAATCGGTTTTCTCGGCACGAGTCAGGGCTCCAAAGAGAAGAGCGAACAGGACGAACTCTAACCCCACCATCTTCTTCTTCTCCTGTCACGGCACATTGAAACACACTTTTCAGTTATTGCAGTTGGGAAATGAATTCGGCAACTGCAGGATAAAACAGCAAAGAAAGGCAAAGACATGCATGATGAGATTATTAAGATGAAAAAAAGAAATGATGAGAGAATAGCCTTTAATATATAAAACATTATAAAAAACCCTGAAAATGCACGCTTCACTATATGAATTTTTTGTATCTAGAGTGCTTTTTTCCTGCTTAAAACTGAACTTTTTTTTTTTTTCATTTTCTTCATCTGACATCAGTGTCAAACAAACACATGCAGGGACTGTTGTACAGTGAACAAAATGGCTGCCGTGCAGTTATGTAAGAGGTTTGAAAGCATCACATGAGTCAAACTTGTTTTGTGTGTGTCCAAAGACAGAAAAGAAAAGAAAAGCTAAAAAATGTAATAACTGTATGACTGTATGACTGTGTCGCTGTAGAAACTTAACCCGCTGCTAAACTACAACCAGATTCCATCAAAGTTCAATGAGAACAACAAAACTTGTGCAGGAGTGAAGTAGTTCAGTTCAAGCTCAAAGCTACGAGGTATTGACCTGATTATATTCTCAAAACAAAAAGCATGAAACCTCAGCCGTGTTCCTGAACATCAGGGTCAGCCTATGGCTGCATCTGGAGACCAGAAAACAGGTTGTTGATTGGATAAAAAGAAAGGCACACATTTTTATCACAAACCAAATTCTTTCAAAGGTCTCACTCTACTGCCATCAACAGGATTTCTCCACTCTCACATAAAGCCAAAGCTGTCACAGCAAGGTTAACTCATTGAGGGCAGGCTCGGTGACCTTATTTGCATCACACACTTTACAGCTTTGACGGGACATGTCTCTGCCATTCAAAACAAATGTACAGAAACCAGTTGCACATTGGGCCTTGTGGGAGCTCTTATGATCTGGGCAGAAGCAAAATGAAAGAAGCTAAGAACTCTATTGCCCATCACTCCATTTAAACTAGGAACTCCAGCTAAAATAATGTCTACAAGAGCACAGTATGAAAAAACGCACACTAACGGCGCAAAACAGGAGAAAACAGCTTCCGTCTGAGAACAAAGAACTTTCAACACAATTTCCAATACTACATGTGTCATTCATATATGTCACTCTACACAGCTCAGCTGTTCTGCCGGTGGAGCTCGTATCTGTGAAACAAAATGATTTTTCCCCCACCAGCGCTGCTGAGTGAGTTTTCATACAGGCCTACATTTTATTTTAATGCTGGAATATCAGCCAGAACCTCGTCAGCGACGCGCTTTGCTGCGGGTCCCTCTAGCGGACAAAAGGCTGTGAGCTGCGCAGGAGTCCTGCAGCTTCTGCAGATGTTCCTACTCCTCTTCCACTGCCCGGGCCACGAGCGAGTGGGAGCTCTCACAGCTTTAGAGCTCAGAGCGGGTGAATATCGTGCAAAAAACCCAAAGAAATATACAATCCACTCTCTGATATTTTTATTTGTTTGTTTAACGTTTGTGAGTTCTCAGAGAAGGTTGACGCTCTGAGAACTCACAAACTTCTCGCCTGAGAGCTAGAGTTCACACAACAGTTTTCGTCGGCTGAGAAAACACCGTCATTTCAGCTCATAGGACTAAATTACAAGACACAGAAGGAGAGAAGAGGGAGACAGGCAGGTTCACGAGAGAGACACGGGGGGAGAGAGCGAGAGCGAAACAGAAGCAAAAAGAGTCTGTGCGTAAAAGTGCAGCTTACCCAAACTCTATACAACTTCAGAACTTCGTCAGCACCTTATCTTTTGATTATCTCCTCATCTCCACGGGGGGGGGGGGAGCCGAGAGAACGAGTGATACAGGAAGAGAGAGTGGGAAATGACACCCTGGATGCGCGTTTGCTTCCCGCAGAAGAACCGTCCGTTCGTCCGCCTGTCCCGGTCCAACCCCAGCTACGAGCTCTTGAGCCCTCCTCCTCCTCCCAGCTCAGCTCAGTGCGCAACGCCGTCCGCTTGGAGGCGCCGTGGCTTCGCTGGAACCCGTGTGTGTGCGCGTGCGTGTACCAAGTGCCTGCCGTGCCAACAGGTGGTCGTTTGCCAGAAAGTGATCGCCAGTGTTTATATGTGCTCTTTAGTTCTAATGTATTTACTTATCCTGATATAAAGTCTGCAGTCAACGTGTATTTATGAAGAACTCATATATAAAATAAAGAAATGACCTGATATGGAAATATTCTTATGATTCTGCATTATCATACAAGCTCCGTGTTCTACATCTTTGGCCACTTAAACTAATTAAATTCTCTTTATAGAAGTGTGATGTTATATTTGGGCTGATCAATCTTCTGTCTTGTCATATGAATATTCTTCTGGCTCAAAATGACTTGATATCATTGATGAGAGATATATTTCTGATATGCTTGACAGATTATAGGCCAACAAGTCATTTACAGCATTCAATTTTTCCCCCCAAGCACCACTAATTTGGGATGCCAAGACTTGTTTCTGTCTTAAACGCCACAGTTTTTTTTTTATCATTGCCATTCCACAGAACACATGGTGAAAACCTTAGGACACGCTGAGCTTTCAGGTCCTCGAGCTAAAGCATTTAGGAGGTATTCACAGTTGATCTCAGACATGTGGCAGGTCAGAATGAAATAAAACAGGATAAAGAGCAGACTCACCCCCCTCCATACTCCTAACCCACCGTCTTGCCTGTTCCTGGTGATATGCTTGCAATTAGTAGGCCAAGCTCTGTAGTTTATACCTGGTGTAAACACAGGCAGCCTGTGCATGACTCTGCGCACATGTTTACATATTTTGAGGGACTTAAAGCGAACTATTTACCTACTTGTATGTGTTAACGTAGTGGGAGTTCTCCCCTTTTTTAGGGGATTTACCCTGTCTGTGCACATCTGCACAAACAGATTTATAGTGTGAATGGAAAGCATGTCTTAATTTATGTTATCATTGCAGATTATGCTGCTGGAGCTGCCTTTGCAGTGAAGACTAACACTGCCACTAATGTGTAATCCAGCGCAGAACACAGGAGGCGCACATGTTTACATATTTTGAGGGACTTAAAGCGAACTATTTACCTACTTGTATGTGTTAACGTAGTGGGAGTTCTCCCCTTTTTTAGGGGATTTACCCTGTCTGTGCACATCTGCACAAACAGTTAGATTTATAGTGTGAATGGAAAGCATGTCTTAATTTATGTTATCACAGGAGGCAAATCAGGAACAGAGTTGTACATCCTTTACATGGCAGAGCCAACAATGTGGAAATGAAGCGGTCATGTGGATTAACTCACTGTGGAAGGAAGATGCTGTAAAAAATAAAAATGAAAATCTGGAGTTTTATTTTGAAGCTGTACCAAGGATCAACATAAAATACCTTGTCAAGCTTTAGACGAAGCGACACGAATGAACACGTAACGAATCTGTGAAAGGACATTTTTGAAGACGTTGCTCTTAACTTTACCTCGCTTACAGAGGTGTCTGGAGGTGAGGCAGGAATCAGCATTCTGCCGTGTGGGAAGATGAGAAGAAGTGCTGAGACAGAAAAGAGAATGACGAGGAAGAGAAGGCCAGCTGCTGACCAGAGTTATTACTATGTGAAGCTCTTCTCTCTGGATGAGGAAGGGTTTTTCCTTAAAAAGAGAAGAGTGGAGCAATGTGTGTGTGTGTGTGTGTGTGATGGAGAGATGGGGGTGTTCTGGTCTCTCTTAAAACTGGGTGACTCATAGGATAGGAATGACCTTCCTCCCGAATAAGAGTAAACCAGTCTCTGCTTCTCTGTGTCTCTCTGACACACACACACACACACATTAATTTTTGTCACATGGACTGAAAGAGAGTTCTGTAGAGGGATTACTGTAGAAGAAAAGTGTCTAGAAAACTATCATACTCAGACACTGCTGCAGCTTATTTTCTCACAGTTCCATGGAAAAGGTCACAAGGAACAATTTATTTGTGCCTGTTGCAAACAACTGCAAATGCACATGAAGGGCAACATGGGCAGGGGGGGAAATAAAAATGTTAAGAGCTGTGCAGTGAAAAAGCAGACAAACATTTTTGCTGTCTGTAATGAGCGCAGAACAAACTGAGTGCAGATATGGGTTATTTGATGTGCTTTAATCTCTGTGATGGTCACTGGGTGTGTGAATGTGAGCCATTCTTTCAAGAGGTTTTCCAGAGCAGTTCTTGATCTGTATATGTATATGTGAACAAATGCCAGGATATTACATATAAACATTACACAAGTTAACATTAACCCCCATTTTTTGCTTCTTTTGGCAGTCTCTCTCTTCATCCAGATGTGCTTTGTCTTTAGACAAAACAGCTGGTAGTTGTTACCTCTTTGCATCTCTCTCTCTCTCTCTCTCTCTCTCTCTCTCTCACACACACACACACACACACACACACACACACACACACACACACACACACACACACACACACACACACACACACACACACTTAAATTTCTTCTTCTCTGTTTTTTTCTTTTTTTCATTTCTTTCACCCTCTGAGGAGGTTTAATGCATAACCATTTCCAGAGTTCTAGAGAACTATAATAGACACACACACACACACACACACACACACATGCTCACACACAGACACAGACACACACACACACACACACACACACACACACACACACTTAAATTTCTTCTTCTCTGTTTTTTTCTTTTTTTCATTTCTTTCACCCTCTGAGGAGGTTTAATGCATAACCATTTCCAGAGTTCTAGAGAACTATAATAGACAAACACTTTTTTGCCGCTTTTTTGGACACATCTTGCAAAAACATTTTCTACACTTTCAGTGAATTTCCTTGGAAAAAGTCTGTACTGAGGTCTGAGGGCAGGACAGCACAGAAAGGTCCAGTCCCCTCAGAAAACAGAAGGAGCACGGGAAATTGCAGAAAAGCTGCAGAACAGCCAACACAAGCTATGTGCTTGGCACCACTGTGCAAGTGCATAGCTGCATGCATGCAACAGATTTAAAAGGTGCATGCAAATGTAAATCATGCATGGCAACATGCAACTGGACACACCCATGCATATGCGCATAAAAGAACATGCACACTGGGGAAAGATCTGTGGAACAATCTGATAAGCGCAGTTCGGGCTCAGGTCATTTTGAAATTACTTGGACACAGGAAGTTATGTACCAAACAGTACAGAGATACACACACCCCGAACAGAAGTGAATGTCTGGTGCACACATAAATGCTGCACAGTCAAGATCTGAACAAAAAAATCAGGATCACTGGAGGGGAAAACAGCAGATTTAGTGAGGCAGTCTCAACGAATTTCTCCTGAATTCTGACTAAGGAGATTTAATTTAAAACATGTGTTTCGCATTGAGCAAGAAAATCAAACATTTGTGTCTGTGGATACAGAGTGATGAAGAGGCAAATATTTTAAATAAATCATGGACAGTTTTTGCTAAACGAATTCCTTCTCTTGTCCTTTTCTGCAAAGAGGTCAGCAGTCCTGTATCTTGTCTTGCTAGGGGCATTTCAACAGGCTGATACTTGCCGTCACAATGGGTAGCACTTTGGAAGCTGTACAAGACTACTGGCCTGTTACACTGAGAGATGGAACATTAAGCTGTCTTCAAATGGGAAATGGTGACGTTAGCACTTGGACATTTAGCAGTGTAAAACAGGCTGAAAAATTCTCCTCACTCTTTCCTGATTATCTATCAAAATTATTGTTTTATTTAAAAGAATATTAAATATTGTTGCAAAGAACAGGTAAAAAAAACCAAACATGTCTACAGCACAGCTAGCAACTCTTGGAGAATTTCCAGAGTTAATGGCAATGCTGCATGCTAATTTGCTAATCTCACAACCACACTTTTATCTAAGTAAAGTTTCACAATATATTTTTTTAGTTTTGTATGAAATGAAGATTAAACTCTTATGCATGAAATTTTTCATGTTCCACCAGGAAGAGGCCTTAGGACACACCGAGGAGATTACATCTCTCAGTTGGCCAGGGAATTCCTCAGTGTTCCCTCAGATAAGCTTGAGAAGGTGAATGGGGAAGGTCTGTACTTGTCTGCTTAGGCTTCTGCCCGGATAAGTGGATGAAAATAGATGGATAGGTAGATGGGTTTGTGTGGATGAAAATCCTTTGCACTCAGTAGTTACTGATACATAACCCATAGATATCACCAAATGCTGGTTCCTCCTTTGAGATGCTCTTCAAGGCCTTTACCATAGTCACCTTCAGTTGTTGTTTGTTTGTGAGTTTCTCTGCATTTGATAAGTGTATTTGGTAATACTGAAGCTTAAAGGAATTTGTTCAATTCTAAACTACCATTCGCTTTAATTTTCTGCCAAAATCTCTGGCGTCTGACGTCAGTTACATGAGTCGCTTACCTTGTCCGTCACTTCCGTCACTTACCTGCTGACATACCCTGACACTTTGACACTCTTGTTTTTGTCTTTCTTTATTCTTTTCCCTTTTTCTCAGTACTCTCCAGACTCTTTTACATGTTTTCTGGCAAAATCGAATCTGGCCTACCTGTTTTCGAGTGAAGCCAGTAGTTTGCGTCTTGTTGCAAACCCTCTGTATTTCCATTCTTATTTTGTCTCATTTTCATTATTGATTGTATAAGATCTCTATCTCCTTGACAGCGTTGTACACTTGGTAGGATGTTATGAAGACATTTTTCTTAACCGTAGAAATAATTCTCTCAGTTGTCTGCAGTTTAGTTGTTTTCTGTCTTCCAGATGTTTTGGTGTTGCTGAGCTGACCAGTACGTTGCCTGTTGATTTTACCACTCCCAAATATTTTTGCTATCTCCCTGATACGTTTATGATGTTTTTTAAGCCCGATGATGGATTTGCCCGATGATGGATTTGCCCACTGATATCTCTTTGGCCATCATTGTTACTGAGAATGACATTAATCAGCTATCTGCTTAATTGCTTAATTTATTATAACCAGGAATAACAAGGAAACAGGCCTCACCTGTTAGTGGGAAAGGGGAAGATTAAAAAGAGAAAAGAGAAATAAGAGCTAAATACAAACTCTCAGAAAGAGAAGACCGCAATTAAAGAGTAAAAAGAGAGGTACGAAAAAGACGTCTAGCAATCTGAGCTTAAAGCAGCATAGCTAAGGGAGGGTTAAAGGTCACCTGATCCAACCCTAACTGTATGTTTTTATAAAAAAAAGAAAAGAAAGAAAGCTCTAAGCCTAATCTTAAAAGTAGTGAGAATTAGGGTTAGTCTTCTGGATCCAAATTGGGAATTGGTTCCACAGGCCTGAAAGCTGCAGGCTCTGCCTCTCATTCTACTTTTAAATATGGCCTGTAACTGGTAATGGTATAGCGCTTTACTAGTCCATAAGGACCCCAAAGCGCTTTACACAGTCAGTCATCCACCCATTCATGCACACATTCACACACTGGTGATGGCAAGCTACATTGTAGCCACAGCCACCCTGGGGCGCACTGACAGAGGCGAGGCTGCCGGACACTGGCGCCACCGGCCACGATCACCCTCCATAGTAAATACCATAGTAACCACAAGTAAGCCAGCAGTCTGACAACAAAGTACTCAGTTAGGATAATAAGGCACTATGGCATCTTTAAGTTATGATGGGGCCTGATTATTCAAGACTTTGTATATGAGAAGGATTTTAAATTTGATTCCCTGATTTAGCAGGGAGCAAATGGTGAGAAACTAATATGGGAGAAATATGCATTTTGGATCAACAGAAGACTTTTCAGGGAACTTTGAAAACAGCCTGACAGTAATGAATCACAGTATTCCTGCCTATGAGTAACAAATAATGTGTATGTGTTAGTCCCCATAGGGAAATTACTCCTCTGCATTTAACCAATTCACCCAGTGAAGCAGTGGGCAGCCACCAATGCAGCGCCCGGGGAGCAGTGTGTAGGGACGGTACCTTGCTCAGGGGTACCTCAGGGTAGCCGTTCAGTGGAGTCAAAACCCCGACCTTCTGATCATGGGGCAACCACTCTACCTACCTGCCCCAAATGGACTAGCTTTTCAAAAATGACTCCAAAATTCCTCACACTGTTAGCAGACATCAGGGTAATGCCATCCAGAGTAGAAACCTGGTTAGAAACCACACTTTCTAAGATTTTTAGGGCTCAGGTACAATAACCTCAATTTGTTGGAGTCTAGGTGAAGAGAAATTCAGTCAGGAAATTCGGTCATTTGTGTACTGAAGACTTGTCTGTAGTTTAACTAATTGCTGGCTTCACAGATAAATATGATTGAGTATCATCTGCATAGCAATGTAAATGTATGCATTGTTTTATAACACTACCTGAGAGATGTAAAAATTCTTTTTTTCTCCTCAGTGTTTTAATCTGAACCAAAGAATTGTCAGTAGAGGTACATGAACATGTGTGAATGGATCTTTATAAACTACCTTTGCGAGTGTGTGTGTACAGGACAAAAACAATCACACTTAGGTGCAGCAACCTTTATTGAAGGAGCTCTTATGAAACTACTGCGGCTGTGCATCCCCACGGTAAAAATATCTTCTTTAACAAAAAGGGTAGAGGCTAATACACTGAAACTAGTAGCACCACAGATAACAACAACAGCTCAGTGACTCTGAGCCAATGAAGATAACAACACCTTTGAACTTCCACTTAAGGTGATCTAAAAACCTGTGTGTATTTTTCTGTGTGTGGGTAGGTGTGAGAAGTGCCATGTTTATTTTCAAGGTTTCCACCATGGCAGATTACAAGGTCACTGAACCAATGTATGCGTGTAAGCGTATGTGTGTGTGAAACTGAGGCTTTTCTGCTCCACAGACAATAAAGAACAGTTTTTTATCATTACTCTATTATTTGAACCAGCGACCATAGCACAGCTGTTTATGGACCAACGCCCCGAGGCTCTGTGTAAAACACACATTCACATGTAAATGATGTCCACACACTGAGAGGGTTCACACATACTCACAGACAGAACCACACAGGTAAGGTCGAGCTGTGGAGTTCTGGTGAAGCAGGCTTTCTACATAAGCCTATCTGATGTCACATCCTGTTTTGGTGATTTAATATAACTTTGACATAATGAACAGTGTGAGTTTTCTCCAATTGTGGACTAAGTTAACACTTAAAGATCATGGAGGTGGAGTTTAAAATAAATCAGTTCACAGCTGTGATTGGTCACTTCATTTTGCGTTACTGTCACACAACAGATCTGACACCACTTGAAAGAGTGGCTAGAGTTATAATGAAAATAAGAAAAAAGAATCCACATTAGACTCTAAACACAATCCTTGAAAGGGCAGGAGGTCCGGTCCTGGAGAGGCAAGTAAGTGCTGTTTCAAAGAGCCTTGTTTAAAGCTGAAGTCAGAGCTGACAGTGATACAGGGATACCTGAGTAGAAATCAGCCTAATGCAGATGAAAGCTAGAAATAGACACGTGCTAATACTGATGGCTCTCCAGGACCGGAGTTACCCATTTATTTGGCACTTTTTTACCCTGAACTTTACCTCCAAGGCAGAAATTTCTAAAAGTGGGAGGTTTAGGTCAAATACCTTCGTTTGGTTATGATCTCAGCGAAGGCACCGGGGTTTGTACACAGCCTAACATGGTCTGCCTTGGAGGATCAAGTTGGGGTAAAAAAAAAAAAAAAGGTTTCTGGGTAATTTTTGAAGAAATTTACATTTTTTCTGCCACACAATCATTAGTCGTTTTGCGACTTTCTTTTCTTTTTTAAACACAGTGTACTGTAAATGAGTGAGACTGAATATTCATTGGACTAAAAATGTAAAGCGTATTAGTCCTGTTGTATGGTGTATCCCCATTCAGGGCATGGACACCCTGCGGGAGACGGTTTGGTAAAAGACCCCACGGAGCAGAGACGGGTAGTCTGGGAGACGGAACAGATGGCGCTGAGCGTATGTGATGTCGGCCAGCCGTCCTCTGCTCACCAGAGTGCGCAGGTTAGCCTCGCTGACCTGGGTGCCAGCTGAGATGACATAGAGCTCAATACCAGCATCCGCCACCTCGCGAACACGCTTCTCCAGGACAGGCTGGGTGACGCCCTGAGACCTGCCGTCAGAGAAGAGCACCAGCTTCTTACTGCCTGCTGATCCATCCCCGCGGGAGGCTAAAGTCCTGATTGCAAACTCCAAGGCCTGGGTCACGCTGGTGCCATCGTTTTGGAAGGTAGCTGCTTTAATTTCCTCAGACAACACCGTCAGATTGTGATTCAGCGGCGCGTCCAAGCGAGCATTCCGACTATACTGGCCCACACCCACTCTAATCTGGGCACCAAGCGACCTGTTTGCGTTCAGGAAGCGATCAGCCAAGTGTTGGGCAAAGGTTTTGCTTATTTCAAAGTTCTTCTGGCCTACGCTGGCCGAGCTGTCCATCATCACCAAAATATCGGTACTTTGAGGAAACTCGACTGCAATATAAGCAGAAATAATACACACAACACATCTGGTCAGAGATTTCCAACACAGGAGAGAGAAACACAGCATTTATTTATGATGTCTTTAACATCCAGATTCTAATTTATTGTTGGTTTGGGGTTTTTTCGACTTTCGTTCACTGAATAACGTGACTGTGTTGAGATGTATTTTTTTCAAACAATCCTTAAAATAATATAGAAAAGGTGAGGCAGAGGCAGAAGTAACTAAAATTAAATTTTAGCCTAAAGCTTAGAGACAGAAACAGAAAAAGGGAATTCGTTCAGAGTTACCTCTAGCCACTAAGCACAAAACATAGAGGTAGGAGGGCTGACTCTGATCTGAACGTCAGAGCTCATGTGGGGTCTGTCACTGAGTCTCCTTCCTTCTGCTTTAAACTGTTCGACCTTTTCTAAGTCTGAGTAACACAAAGAAACTGATAACATGCTTTTATGCCAACAAAGCTGGATAATTGTAATGCCCTGCTAGCTGGTCGACTTAAAATGTGTTACATCAGCAGAAGTTAGATCATTTATTTGGAGATAAGAGAAAGATTATATTGATTCTGAAGTCTATACTGGCTGCCTGTCAGTAGTGAATTCAAAATCATTTTACTTGTTTTTAAACCACCTCGTGGCCTTATTCCAGTATCTATGTCTCACGTGCTGATGGCATATAAAGTATTTCAGGTCTTTTTCTTGTTCCAGTGTGGAGGAAGAAAATGTTTAGAGGCAGCCATGAGGTTTTACCCACATCGCTAAAACAGCAGCAGCACCCAAGAGCAACAGAAGGTTTTTGAAATCTCTAAAAAGAAATTTAAATCAAATCTTTTATGCTGAAAAGATTGGATTTGGGGTTTTCTTACATGTCCTACTGATGTCGCATATTTTTATTTGATTTTTTAAAATAACTTTCTATGTTTTTAACTATATCTTTAACTTTGTATTTTTGTTGCTATTTTATTTGTGATTATTTTTATTTTTACATTTTTAATGTAATATTTTAATATCTATTTTTAAATTGATTTAAGCTTTATTTGACTTACTCTTATCATACCTATAGGCCATTTCAAATTTAGATTTATTTCTTGTCTGCTGCATATTAATTTATTATATAATTTATTTGTTCCTCCTTATTATGTCTTTTTGACAGTTGTGAAGCACTTTGACCTGCACTAACCTGCATGAAAGGTGCTATAGAAAAATAGCTTTGAACAACTGATTTCTGAATGAGGGATGTAAGACATTGTCAAACCCAGTAAAATAGTACAAACATAATACAACCCAGTGTAACTGTGTATTGGAAAATAATATCAGACTTACTGGGACATCTGTAGTCTGGGCATTTCTTCTCTGTAACAGAAAGCACAAGATAAGTCAGTTTATTTCCAAATTACTGTTTCCAGCTGGTTAAATAACTGCAAGATCAGATACTGGCGTGTTGTTTTGTTACTACAAAGAAGTCTTTAATGTTTCTCTGTTACCGCAACTGACACAGACGCCTGGATATCGCTGTATATCGTGAATATGGTGTTGCTAAAACAACACTAATAACTAGATAAGGAGTGCATTCATAGGTTATTTAAATATGTGGAGCTGTGCTGTACCTTTACAGATTCTGTCTGTAAGGTTCTGCAGGAAGTTGTCGTCGAGAAGTTCAGCAAAGTTATCCAGCACGAAGGAAAAGCCTGGTTTGGGGTCGCTCTTACACACCACGTCGTCGAGCTGCTCTTGGTTGGGCTCACGGCCTGAGTAGTCCTTTACTCCTAAACCACCAACCTAGAGATGAAGCAGGGACCTTTTAGGGTTGCCTGTACAGGGATGTGATTCAACCTTCTACAGTGTGTGTTTCAAAGTGTGTCACACTTGCCTGGAGGCCTTTACCACAGAGTATGTTGAGGGGGGTCTTGTCTCTGTCGATATCAGAGCGTCCATCAGTGAGAACGAGAACGACTTTGTTCTCTTTCCTCATGACACTGATTGTGTTGCTCAAAGCAAAATCAAGGGCCTCGCCTGTGTACGTGGCCTCAGCTAGCCACTTCATGTCTCTCACTGCCCTACACACACACACACACACACACACACACACACACACACACACACAAAGAAAACGTGCTTAGCATTGAAACATAAGGCAAAATATACAACATGCTGTATTCAAAGGTTCTTTCATTTTATACATTTAAACAGTCATTTCTGTTTCCAGATAAGTAATTACCACTTAGAGTGTATTTAACTTAATAGCGACAGATCTATTTCTGATCAGATCTATAGTGCTGTTTTTTTAGGGTAGAAAAGTCCCTCATTGTCCATTATTGCCATTGTTTGTATTGAGAGCATCATAAAGGCATACAGGGGACGTTACTTTGGACTTCTGACCTGCTCGTCAAACTTTCTAATATTATCTTTAAAAACGCTTTAAAAATGACTTAAATATCCACTGCTTTTGTTTATATTGGCAGAATTTAGGGAATAATCCTGGTATATGGGGATTTGAAATATACTATTATAGTTTGCATCTATTTCTTTCAAGTTGACCCCAAAATGTCTTATAACTTTAAAGAAAATATTATCAAGAGAAAGAGAATGAGCGGCCTTGTTAGTTAGAAATCTAAGTTATACAGGAAACTCTCCATGTTCATGTCCGGTTATTGAAAAATCAATACCTATTATCTATTACCTGCTCCTGCATAATGTTTGTGTTATCAGCGTAAACATCTGCAATGCTACCCTTCTCTCATTTTTTACTGCACTGCAAAATTCTTAAAGTACATTTATAAAGAACAAAGAAAGCCAGAGACTCCTGCCGCACGCGTGTGTGAACTCACTGTTTGAATTCGGTGAGGCTTGAGGATAGTCTGACAGCTTCTTGGGCTCTTGATCCACTGTACTGGACAACACTCACTGTGGACTCGTCGACAGCAAACTGGAAAGAAAAAAACCCAAAGCACTGCATGGTGACTGTGTGTTTTGGTCTGTGTGTGTTTTCCTCTGTCAACATTTCTGTGTCCCACCCATCCTGACTAATTGCAACCAAACTGGGAGAGGAGAGTCACTGGAGAGACATAAAAGCATGTTCCAAACCCAAGAGAATATCTTTCATTCACACTTTTCTATTTTGAGGTTTGCTCTCGAGGCGAGCATTTCGTAACATCTCTGAAAAATAGCTTTAGCACCATTCTTGGAATGATTTTAAATAAACAAATCCCACAAAGGTCAAGCATGTGGCTGACAGATGGTGGTAGAGATTAGGAAAAAGGTGAAGAATATGAAATGCAATGCTGTCAAAACAGAGGATAAATTAAAGGAGGATGTTACCTTTACTTGCTGGTCTTTTATCAGCCTGTCAATGACTGTGATGATAAAGTCTTTGGCAAGAGCAAAGTTTGTAGAACCGATACTCTCTGAGCTGTCCACGATGAACGCCAGGTCCACTGGTGCACACTTACACTCTGGAGACACACACATGAATAATTTCATAAAGGCTAATCGTCAAAGTAGCTACAGACAGTGGAGAACAATATAGGCAATGACTCCAAACTCACCACAACAAGCTGGGGGTGATTAGAAGAGCATGGGGGGAAAAAACCACAAATCAAAGTTAATGAAATGCAGAAATAAATGTATCATGATACAATCTGCTTCGGTTTTCATTAGGGTTAGCGTAGCACTGAGCTAAAGAAGGCCAACTGTTTAAAGTGGCCCTATTATATCAATTTCCTGCACCATATTTGTATTTTAAGACTGTGTAAGCTTTGCTTTGGTTCAGTTTTAGCTGTTCTTTTCTTAAACTAAAAACTTGAAGCTCTCAAAATGCAATAAATGCCATCTTCTATTAAAGCACTAGCTTAAAATATCTGAAATACTCTGTGAAAAAAAGTGAAACAATCCTCAATGTTTACTCCATATTATGACCTAATGAAAGCTGCTGTTACTTTTTCTCTGGGCTGATGATCTAAACTCAAACGCTATTATTACAAGTTTCTGTGCCACACTGCTCTGCATCTGGCTTTCATTTCCAGTTGAAAGGAAACAAAGGAAGCGATATTAGCCTTAACATCTTTCCTGTTGTGAAGAAACGAGAAATGAGCAGGAAAATGCTTGTGGCACCTTCCCAAAGGACTGTGGCTGTGTTTTGAGCACTTCTCTTATGATACTTTTGCTGCATTGATGGGATGAATATACCAAATGGCGCAGCTGGTTATGAACAATGAATAAATCAAAAGGAATCAATGGTTTTGGACTTCAAGTCAACAATGGTAAATATAAAATCCTCTCATGCTAGGCACAAAACCGTCCAATACATCCAACACTTACAACCTCCGAAAGCAAACGTTTGGTCATGACCCTGTTCAAATAGGAAGATGACAACCTGCCAGTTCAATCAGCTCAGCAGTCCATAAGTGACCAGCAACCTCCAACTAAGACCAGTATGTCAGATGTCTGTCCATCATCCAGGTCATGGCAGCCTTAAGAGCTTGTCTTAACTTCTTTAGCTTGTCAAAACGTTTCACCTCTCATCATTCAACAGCACAACCCTCAGGTGTACACTTGTACTTAAAGGACAATGACAATGTTCATATTTTGGACCGAGTAGACAGATGGTTTGTAAAACCAGTAAAGGAGGCCACCTATGTCCATTGCTACATTGTAGCCACTGTCTTGAGATCCCTTCACTGTTGCTTCAACCCCCCACCTCACCTCAAGTGACATCAATAGGTCACATGACAGAGGAGGGCAGGGTCTCACAGTAGTTTCAGTCTTAAACACCGCTGATGGTATTAACCAATAGTCAGTAGCAGGTCAAGTAGCAGAACAACAGCTCTCAGGATCATTTCCAAAGGAGACAACACTCAGTAGACATTAAATACCTGAGACTCTCCACCTTTCGTTTTTAGTGATGAAGAAGCGTCTCTAAGTTCAGTTGTGTTCTTTTTTTCAAGCTCTTAAGAATATTTCAGATGCAGACCTATGATGGCCAGCAGATGTGCATAAACAGATGTTTGTGGACCATGTATAACTGTTTAAACACAAAGTTTATTTGGATTTTTTTAAAAAAGGAATGATGGTAGAGGACTATATTACATCAGTAGATGCTTATTTTGTTAAACACTGTTAGTGGAGCAACATCCATTCATTCATTTTCCAACACTTTTCAGGGTCTGGGACACAGGGTCAGCAGTCTAAGCAGAGATTTGGACTGCCTCATCTTTGCAGTAGCCTAAGCAATGATGTGGTGGCAGCACTCTGCACCACTCCTGATGCTACACCAATCCATCTGTCCATTTCCCTGAGATACCTGAGCAGCAACTCCTTTGTGACCTGGAATGAGCACTCTACTCTTTTCCAGCTGAGAACCATGGCCTCAGGCTTGGAAATGCTAATTCTCATTCCTGCTGTTTCACACTGGGCTATAAACTGCAAAAGCAGAGGAGATCCCGAGGCCACAAAACCAGAAACCCTTCTCTGCTTGACAATAACTAAAAATTGCCTATCCATAAAATTTATAACTAAAATCTGTGTGCAACCCTGCTGGTTCTTACCTTTGGCAATGCAAACCAAGCTGTTACTAAGGTTGTATAGGCACAGAATGGCCCATGACAGCAGGGCAGACACTTCATACTACTAAAGCAATCCCAGAGGACACACTGAGGGATATCTTATTATTTTATTGTCTATAAAATACATGCAATATCCTTGAGAAGAAAAGGAGTTGGTCATATGTTCAACAACCAGGATGAAAATCAAATTGTTCCTCGTGGATCTGAGGGTCGACCAATGGACAGACTCTCCCAAAAGCACCCTAACAAAGAACATCCCAGAGAGCTGAGGTTTGCTGATTCTGCTAAAGTTGGACCACAACCTTGTTTTCCCTTCTTAAAAAGAAGAAACATCACCCCAGTTTGATAAACCAGAGGCACTATTGTTGAGTTCCATGCAGCTTTGCGTTGGTGTATCAACCTAGACAGCCCTCCAGTCGAGAAAGTTGCCCAGTCTACATGACACTGAACCCCACTGAAGTCTAGGTTCCTCAATTTTCACAGTTTTTCACAAACCTACTTTTTCACAGTAGGTTTCTAAATTCCCCTCTGTAAAACATCACCTTATCATGGTGGAGGGGATTAGATCCTATACTGGGATGGGTCTCTCAAGGAAAATTAGTGCTGGATATGGATGTCCAGTTTGACTAATACCCAGTATGGTTTCCTCCTCAGTTACAGTACAATCAGGTTCAAATTGAAAAGGATAAACAGAATAATTCCCTGTTTATCTTAATGTAAAGTCCAAGACTGTTCCAACTGTTCAACATCACTACCCAGACTGCACTGAGACTTTTTAAAAATCAGATTTAAATGGATGACGTTCGTTTTTAATCGAAGAGGCTATACATGTGTTTTTAGTTAGACTTTAAGCCATCCTTTTTTCTGACTGGGTGATCCTGACAACCAGAAGCTTCAAACAGCAGGTCTTCTGTTCTCTTAGTCAGAGCTCTTTGCCTGAGATGACCACATTAGGGAGATCCCCTGTTTATGACATCATACAAACCAAGACTGAAACTGACAATCTGAGGTCTTAACTTTTGGCTCACAGGGATTACTTGTACATATGCTGACCTCATTATCTGAAACATCTGCAATGTTTAACATTCGCACTCACCACTGTAACTGTAATGTATATATATATATACATACATATGAATGACAGAGAAAACTTTAACATAAAGAATTTAAATTCTGTGAGTGGGTGTTCAAGAAGGCAAACCGTTAAGTCTTGAACTTACAGCAGAGCTTCATAATGATATCCAGAATTTCACAATCCTGAAGAGAGAGGCAGAGGATACATTACAATATGGCCGCAGACCTACATCACATTACATAATATACAAACACGACACACAGCCAGCTCCCTGACTGCTTTTGAGCCGCTCCAAAGGAGAAGAAAATGAAAACATGACTACGTGATATTTTACTTAGAAGTCAGTGAGCGCCTTGGGGTTTTGTGTTCAGGAAATTGGTTGTGTGGCTTTGGACTGAACATACAGTATCAGTTGCAGATGCAAAACTTGCACAGCCTCAAGGGGGAATTAAGTGTGTTAGCACTCTGGTGCTACGGCTAAATTGAGGGCGAAGGCTCACATTAATTGGATTGCTTCAATTTTTATCTTGATACTCACATCGGCTCCTGGTGGTCCGGGAGGCCCTGGTGGTCCCTGAAAAGGAGATAGGGAGACTTGAGTGATTCATCCTCCTGAAAAATGTCTATGTTTTTTTTGTTTTGTTTTTTCTTTTAAAAATCTGTCCAAAGGTCTATCTGGTCTGGCTTCAAGATGACAGAGGAAAGTTTTTGTGTTTTAGTTGGAATTAAAAAATATGGGGGGCTTCTTTGAAAAAGACGTTACTCCTCTGACTGTACGCAAGGTTCTCACCATGACTGAACCCACAATCCGCGCCCACACATTTCATGCTCGCCACTGTCGTTCTGCAAACATCTGAAACGTCCAAAAGTTCACTGCCACAGAATTTTGGGAGTCGTTTTTTTTTCTTCTCTCGACTGTAGGAAAACCATCTGTTATGTTTTAGCCGACATTAAAGCTCTGTTTAAGGGCACTCGTTTCTGCGTAAAAGACACCAGACTAGCACACACACATTACAGAATGAGAAAGACAGGAAAAGAGAGCGAGGGAGAGAGACAGCCGTTAATTGTAGAGAAGAACAGCACTCGGAGCACATGACGCAAACTTTTCAGTGGTTCCTCTCAGAGAGCGTGCGATCATTTAGATTAATGTCATATTTAGATTAAGCTTTGTTTATATTTTCACATGAAGCAACACCACAAAGTTTAAGGTTTAAGGAAACATAGGAATGATTGTTTTTCCATCTCTTAGCATGTGGTTTGGTGTTGTGGTGTCTGTCTGAAACATGGAAATGGACAGAGTTGAAAGCTGGCTGTGCTCTTGTTAGCTCACTTTCTTAAAGGCCTGCTAAGTCTGTATTTCTTTCCTATTAAGAAGAATTAATGTTTTAATGAATTAACTAATCAAGTGCACAAATAACATTAACAGAAAAAATATGTCAGCATTGCCCATGAATCTATGTTTTACACATTCATACACCACAAACATACGTGCACACTCCATGTCATTCTTACCGGCCTGCCCTCGGGCCCTCTGTGACCTTTGGCCCCTTTTGGTCCTAGAGGCCCTGGTTCGTTATTCTGTCAAAAAAGAGAAAATGAATGGAGATTAAAAGAAAGGGTCACACCTTTGGTTTGTTTTTCTCTTTTGAAATAAATGATTGTAAATCTTTTCAAATTACAGGATGAAAAGCTATTTAAAGAAACTAAGTTGATTTACACACTAATCACAATGAACGTGCAATGCTGTGTGGCAAAGCACTGCTAAACAATAACCACAGCTCATAGTTTTGTCTAAACTGGAAACAGCTGCAGTGGCACACACTTTTTAGATCCAGAGTCCAACTAAAACCTTCATACTGACTTACTGTATAAGTGATTACCTGACTGCAAAACAACCTGATTAGTGTGTGTGTGTTCATTTGTTTACTTTTTTTATGACTCTGTGCTTGACTATGGAAATAAGTAATAAATGTAAAACTTCAGAAGAGTTTTGTCTCCGAGTGTGGTAGTTCATATCATAAAAGTGGAGGAGAAGGAGAAAGTGGAGCACCGTCATTTATTTTTGTGTATACAAAGACAATGCATTCCTGCTTGCTCCACACACAGTTTCAGAAATTGTAAGCACGAGTTTGTTGCCTGATCTTGGAGAAATCCACTGAAGTGCTGTGCCATGTCTCATCATGGCCAGCTATCTAACTATGCAGCGGGCTAAAGGAGCCAAAGCCCCTGCAGCTGCTGCACCCTGACACACAGCTGATCGCTGTGAGAGCTACTGTAAACAAATTGATTTAGGACAATGATCACATCGTTGAATTTGAATGTTCCCACAGATACTTTTACACACTTAAAAATTTGAGAATGACGGCAGGCAGCTGAAATGAATTTCACAATAATCCAAAACTGAAAGCAGATACCAAAATAAAAGAAGATTTTAAAAAAAAATCTTTGAAACACACGAGAAGAGCAGAAACTGTTTTAAAGTGGGTGCTTGTGTGCTTTAAACGGCTCATTTTGGATAAAAGTGTATTTACTCTCTTTTTTTAAAACGACTTCATAAACAATGTGAATGAAAATATTACAGATCATTAATGGACAAATGTCTGTCCTAGAAACCTTCTGATTGGGAGTGACATGTAAGGCAGGAAGCAGTGTAAGCAAAAGGGACTAGCTCACAGTGTAAAGTCACAACCAGCAGATCTGCACTCCTGCAACACAACCATCTACCTACAGTGGACAGATACAGCGGAGACATGAGGGCTGTTGGGGAGACGGTACTGCCAACCATCTGGCTTTTTCACACACATGCCAACAGACGTGAGCCTTTAATAGGAACACACACGTGTGCACACACACGCACACACACACACACATATATCTCAACATACATGTGCACACAATGCATGTGACTCCAATTACTGCTCAACTTCAAATGCTAGGATGTAATGAACATGAACTACATCATCCATAGTTACACAAACAGCCAGACAAATCATAGGCTTGATTTTATGGCGTTATATTTAGCGATCACATCCAGATGCAACTGTTTGTCATACCTTTTGCAGGATATGATCTTAAAAGTATGTTAGCCACAACTTTAAATAGGTGGGAAAGCCACACGCCGTTCACAGCCTTCCACCATCCAACAAAAAGCTTTTTTGTGAACAGCTGAGAATGTGGAAACAAGAAAGTCACTGTCTAGGGAGAAAGACATAAGAAGAAAACAGAAATGCATGCATGCCTCTGAGAATGAGTGGAACATAATAACTTCTTTCTGTTCACTGAGATATATAAAAAATGGCATCTAATTATGTTAACTATGGTTTTTTTAGTCTACGATTTTGTCATGGACCGATACAGGGTGCGGTGTGGAAATTAAACCATTGTTAAATGGTACGTCATTTTGGTAACTAACTGGACTTGTTTTCCAAACCTAGATAAGAGAACAGTCACCACTGGACCACTGTCCAAATACAAGGCTGCAGGCAACAACAGGTTAGCTTAGCACCCATTCTGCTAAACTAATTCCTGTGTGTTCAAAGTGGTTTACAATGACAGCATGCACCCACTAGCACTTCTAAAAGCTCATATATATATATATATCTTTTGTGCAGAATGCTGATTTATGTACCAGGTCAGCCCTTTTGGCATACCTCAAACAAGTATCATTGGGTTGAGTTAAGCTATAGTCTTCATGCTTTATGCTAAGCTAACCAGATAATTTGGGTTGCCTCATGTATTCATTTAACAGAATATGCCCATTACTCTGCTGTCAGAGTGAATGTATCATGTACATTACTGAAACATTACTACAGTACCAAGCAAATTTTAGTAAAATATTGGGTGACTGGGTGAATTGTACGGCATCTTATCCTGCTCTGGCTGCAGTAACATAAAGCTTTGATGAGTGGTAAACTGATCTGGCACTGTAAATCCACAGCTCACAGAGTGTGACTGTTCTGCAGAAAAAGGTCAGGGTGCACCGATGTATGGATAGAAACTTTTAAGCCATGAAACTCGAACCCTGGAAGTGAAATTATTTAAATGTAAACACACACACACACACACACACACACACACACACACACACACACACACACACACACACACACACACACACTCCAGAAAAAAAGTAATGCAGTCCCCTCATCGTCTCTGCTCACTTCCTGGTAGCCTTGACAACAACATATACACAGCTGCATCAGCTCAAAGCCCTCATCCCCAATGTGTTCAAAAGTACTTAAAGCATTTCCAGCTGCTGAACAGGAGGAAAGTGTGGGAGAAAGACAAAAAAACAAGAGCAGCAAAATACTTCTAGACTACAGAAGAAAAAAAATAATGAAAAGCAGAAAAGACAAAAAGTCACTTTGTAGTATGAGACGTGTTAAAAGACGGCAAATGAATAAGGAGATATGAAAATATATCTAAAATAGTAGCCATGTGACTCATATCCTGTCAGCTCTCTGCGCCAAGAAAGGAAAGGAGGAAAGATAAAATGAGATCAAGAGCGAGTAGCAACTCAAAAAGGGAAAAGAAGTCAGAGTTGGACTTACATCGGGGCCTGGATCTCCGGGCTCGCCATCATCTCCTTTGGGTCCAGGCGTCCCCCTGCCACCCTGATAAATGCACAGCAGATATAAACAGTTACAGGGGAGCACTGGCAAAGACAGATGATTAAATGATAATGATGATAAAAGGGCTAACAAAGCCCATTAATTTTAGCTCAGTTAATCGCTGTCTCTAACAAACGTGCATCCCAACATCTGATCTCAAATTAAAAAAAGAGTGCCCTGATTGTCTATGTAAAAAAAAAAAAGAAGAACCTACCGGCTCACCCGGGTCTCCACGGGGCCCAGGATAACCCTAAAAAATAAAACCACATAAGCATCAAAAATATACATAGTTACAGCGAGAAAGCTGCTCCACACTTGAGATGCCCTAACTACCTACCTGGAAACCATGACAACCTTCTGTGCCATTTCCTGGAGCACCATCCGCTCCCTGAAAATAAGAAAGAGAGACACTTACAGATCCATCTGCACACACACACGACCGGAGTTATGATCGATAGCACACATCTGTCTCCCCCCTTTCTCACTCACCCTCTCTCCCATAGGGCCTCTGTCTCCTGGAGCTCCTTTGATTCCTCTCGGCCCTCTGGGTCCCTGAGAGAAGAAAGGAATGATGAGATTAGAAACACATGAAATGCAACATGAAAACATTTGGATATTGCTGACAGATACTGAGTGTGTGTGTGTGTGTGTGTGTGTGTGTGTGTGTGTGTGTGTGTGTGTGTGTGTGTGTGTGTGTGTGTGTGTGTCTTTGAGTTAATGTGTGGACCAAGACTGTGAACCAGTTCTATTTCTTGAAATTTCCACCTGAAAAACACCTAAAAAAAACCTCTCCCTGATCACATCAGTGGGATCAGACGGAAGTTCAAATTCTAAATCAGAAAGTAAATAGCAGCCTCTCTCGTGATGATTCAGTAAATAATCATGTGATTCAGTGAGCTCTAAAACCAAATTTGATTAATCAGAAAAGAAACACAAACAAAAGTGCAGCATCTGTTTTACTGACAGTAATACTGAGCACTGATCCGTTTTAATAACAGACACGTCAGTCCCATATAAAGGCTTAACAGTAACTATTAGTATCTGCAATCTGTCAGAGATTCTGGCAAGCTGACTGCCTAGATTGTGTGATAACGAGCATCAAACCACCAACAGACATGACAAATGAAAACAAAGCTGACTCACAAAATTTTTATGGATTTAAAGCTACATCAGCGGGTTTGTAGCACTTTAGCCTTTGCTATCTGAAAACACAGAGTCAAATCTTTACTATTACTTTGTAAATGACATGAAAGTATGAGACAGTCTCTGTTTGCTTCTAACGTTCGTCAACTTTAAACAAAAAGGCAGACCAAAAAAGTCTCTCATGTAAAATTACAGTTTTAACTTTGGCAGATAAAGGGCAGTTCATTTAGGAGCCTCTCGCTCATGGAGGAACAACAAACTCCCAGAGTCTTCAAACACTCCTGCACTTTCATTATAACCTGTACATTTGTTTTGTTGGACTCACTTCTGATCCGGCTTGGCCTTCATCTCCTCTGTACCCGGGAGGCCCGGGCTTGCCAGCTTCACCCTGGAAAACAACAACATTAATGACAAACTGTTTAAACACTTTTACTGTACATAACAAAAAGGGGGATTTTAAAAAAAATAAAGTTTTAACAGCGTCACTATTTAACAACTACACTTCCCATGAGTCTTTGCCTGAGGAAAAGTTTCTCAATTTACTCAACTCTTCCCATCGCTGTGTCTATGTGAGCAGATAATCGCCCGGAGAGCAGTGAAAAAAGAAATTATGTTCTCTGCATTGTAACATTATTCAGTAGGATGTTGTGAAACAATTAAAAGTCACTGCTAAGATCTGGTAACATCTGGATCAATCTGAAATGCCGTATACGATATTTAGGTTTGGATTTAGGTTTTGGACTTTCAAGCAATAAGACAAACACACCACAGCACTTCTTTATATTCTAGTTAACACACAAAAAATACTGTTAAACACTCCTGTAGAGTAATGCTATGCCATTATTCCGGTTGTCCGTTATTCCATGTTTTCCATACTAATCATTTCCTTAGTGTTCACTGACAAGGAAAGTAGCACAGTCAGAAGCACAAAAGAGCCATTGAACGCTCTGACATCACGGAGGTTGCCGCAGCTGATGCTTGTAACGTATTATTATTATTACACTGCCTGGTGCCTTATTAAGAAAAACCATGGTGAGGCTTTGGCTTGAGAGGACGGAGAGAAGAACTGAGTCAGAGGGGAAAGAGTGACTGTTGATGTTCCCAGGAAGAGGAGTTAAATGGAGAATAAGAGGAGGGGAGTTGGGGTTAAAGCAGGGAGGAGTGGGCAGCACTGCGGGGACACAGCCAGGTCTTACTTCTGGAAAACCTGGCCAGTTTATCCCCACTTAACATGAAATATGCACAACTGCTCACATGTGCGCATGCAGCCACTAACATGTTCCTACGAAAGGAAAAAAAGGATCATTCAAGAGAAAGAGCGAGTGGTTTATAGTTGGGGCTGTGCCGTGCTACACCACGCAGCATTGTAAGCAGGGCCGCTAACTGCTCGTGCCTGCTCGAATGCCTGCATGGTTGCTCATATTTGAGTGAGTGTTTCTGTCTTACGGGGGCGCCGTTGGGGCCAGTTGTGCCCTCCCTCCCTTGTTCTCCGCGGGGTCCTGGATCCCCCTGGCAAGGAAAAGAACAAATGTATAAATTAGACTAAAGGCATTCAAGACAGTAACAAAAGACAAGGAACGCAGACAGAGCCAGGCTTTAAAAAACAGTCAGCTCAGTGGGAGTACATGAGGAATTACACAAAAACTGTTCTATTAAGGTCAGTGTGGTTACAGTGGACTCACTATACTGTACACGTGCCAAACTGAATTTCCCATGAATTTCTGAGGAGAAAATGCTGAACTGGTGAAGGCCCGTGAGGGACTGGGGTTAAACCTTTTATCAGCACTTACCGGTTCTCCTCTTGGGCCTCGGTTTCCACGGGAACCTTGCTCCCCCTTCTCTCCAGGTAGCCCCTACGAGAGATTTTTGAGACGGTAACGTGCATTTTGGTAGCTGTCACACACAAAAACACCATTTTAAAGTCAATATATTTACTTTCTCGCCCGCAGGTCCATCATTCCCTGGTAATCCCTGAAATGCAAACATAGCAGAAACTTATAGAAGCTACAGTGAAAGTCATGAACTTCATTTTTTTTTTGGTTTTATCCAGCTTTATCGCTTACATCTTCGCCGCGCTCTCCTTTGTCCCCGTCAGGACCACGAGGGCCTGGATCACCCTGTCACGACAAACATGGTTAATTCTGTATCAAAGTTCCTGCTTTGTCATCTCTCGTCGTTTCTGTGTTTCTCTGTACGCTGACTCACCTTTGGGCCCAATGGTCCATAGTTTCCAGGTCGTCCTGGTTCGCCGTCCCTCCCGGGATCTCCCTGGAATGAGCACACAGCACCTTAATACAGGGCGTTAAAGGCCACACAAAATTCTAGCACCCAGAACTCCTTCTCTCTTACTTTTTCTCCTTTAATTCCATAAGAGCCAGGGTCTCCCTTTGGTCCATGCTCTCCCTGCGAGCCCTGGAAACACACAACACAGAGACAGTTTCAATGCATGATCAGAAGCAGCTGAGGTAACACTCCATCTTGGAGGCTGCCGTACTTGTAAGCTCATGTATATGTGTGTATGTTTACAGTACAGCTATATGGACTCATCCAAACAGTCTGACAGAAAAGAATGTAAACTAAGCCAAAGATTAAAGAGCACATGGTGTGGTCTGCTGGAGATACCAGGCAGAATTTGTGTTTGGACCAAATAAAAAGAAAGAGAGCGACATTCCTAGGCATGCACACAATAGCTAACGGCTAATCTATAAACAAAGACGCTGAAAACAGCATTGGCTTATCTGAGGGTGTGTTAAAGTGTTCAGGAGTGTAATTAAGACAAAACATAAACTCTGTTTGTCCCA
Source organism: Mchenga conophoros (assembly GCF_057382185.1). NCBI lineage: Eukaryota > Metazoa > Chordata > Actinopteri > Cichliformes > Cichlidae > Mchenga > Mchenga conophoros. Next base: position 28,597,429 of record NC_140543.1, read on the forward strand.
ATGTCGACACATCTGATTGCACATTTGCAACTTTTCTAATTAGTGTCATGGATCTCATGATTAGCTCCCATTTGCACTTGGCCATGAGTGTTAATGGTGCTCGATTAAAGGTCATAAAAGGTTCAATGTATATATTTAAACTCACGTCTTGTCCAGGAGAGCCTTTACAGCCAGCAAGTCCAGGGAAACCAGGTTCACCCTAAAGGGGAAAACACACAAAAACATCTAAAAAACGGATACATCTGAGAGGAGAAAGATGGACGCATCAGATGGCCGGACTTTACTCACCTTGCGTCCGTCGATTCCATCCTTTCCCCTTTGACCTTTGTCTCCCTGAGAAGATGGAACAGATGGAAAGAATAGAAAGAATTAAAGCGAGAGGAAACCATAAGATTCCAGGGCAACCGCCGGTACAACGGCCTCTCTCTCTGAAGACAAGAAGTCAATATTAGCTCACCTTGTAGCCTTTGTGTCCTCTGTCACCCTGCAGAAAACACACAAACACAGAGTCAGTCACTCGAGAATATTAAAGCACAGAACTGAATCTTACTAAAATATATATTTTGGGGGTATCTGACAGTACCTTCCCTCCTCTTGGGCCACGGTCTCCCTAGAAACAGAAACACATACGTCATTATTATTACACAGCATGGGGGATGAGGTGAATGATAAGGTGGGAAAACTGACTGGAGGTCAGCGGTCATGACTAGACAAACATACACATACTCAGAGTTACCAGACTGCCTCCTCTTGAGAAGTCAAACTTAATTTACTTGGAGCAGGATTAATATCCTTCTAGTTTACTTAATAGTGCAGAAAATTTAAAAAACAAATAAATACTTTGCTTCAAAATATCATGAAGGCTCCCTTAGATCCCAGCTCCAATCTATCAGCATGTTTTATTAAGTGCACTGTACCTTCATTCCACTGTAACCGACAGGACCAGGGTCGCCAATCCTGCCCTGTAAGAAAGAAATGGGATAAACGGACAGTTTTTTCAGCAGGTGCACCAAGTGTTGGATGCCACATACTTTTTATGTTTATTATTGGAGGAAGCCACCTACCACATCACCAACATCTCCCTTCTCTCCTGGCATCCCTGGTCTACCTATTTCTCCCTGTAGAGAGAAGGGGAGGATGGAGGTTAGTCAACAAGGTTTAAATGGGACGGTTGGAGATCTGTACATAACTACATCTCTCAATTTTCCCAACAGCTATCCCACCTTAGAGCCAGATTCTCCATCTGGTCCTTTGTCCCCTCCAGGAGCCTGTAGGCAAACAAAAGTTAGCTCCAAAAATATAGTCCAAAGAGAAATCACGCTTGTGACTTATAAAATAAAAAAGGTAGTACTTACAACGCAGTCAAACGAGCAACACTGGAAAAAAAGAACAAAAGATTTTAAAAAATGAAAAGTGTGTCTGTGCGTCTATGGCTGTACAGAAGATTGGATACTTAGTTTTGCTCAAATCTAAGTAAGACATGCTGTTAGGCGGGTGCGATCACACTGGAAATACAAAAAAACCATGTTTTCTGGTGTCACCTGAACCTCTCACATACACAGCGGTAAAAACAAAACAAGCTATTATAGTTTTAATAGTAATCGCAGTAATCTCAATTAGCTTTTGGATGTGGTGGCTGTAGCATCTAGTGTGTTCCCTCAGTGACCTCTCCTAGTTTCCTGTTTAGTGAAGTTGTTTAGTGAAGTTTACATCTCAGTGAAGATTCACTGAGATGTTCACTTGCCTCAAGGACCTTGAGGCAACTGTTGTAAATTGGTGCTGTATAAATAAAACAGAATTGAATTGAAATATGCAGCACAAAAAAAAAAAAAAAAAAAAAAAGAGTACAGCCGAGAACCCTGGTTTTTAAATACTGCATTTTGACTCAAAATGAATCAGCAGAGCTCATCAGATACAAATAAGATGTTAGGCTGTTTCTTTAAAAGCACAGTGCTTAATATTTACTCAGCCAAAAATATGTTTGAACAAACAAGAGCTGAACATCGTCACATGTCTGAACGATTTCAGACCTGTGGCACTCACCCCCATTCCCGCCAAATGCCTGGAGAGACTGGTCATTAAACACATCAGAGCTGCTTTTCCACCATCCCTGGACTCGCACCAGTTTGCATACAGGGAGAACCGGTCAACCGAGGATGCGATCGCCACAGTGCTGCACACATTACTGAAGCACTTGGAACACAGGAACACCTATGCACGGCTCCTCTTTGTAGACTACAGCTCGGCTTTTAATACCATCCGGCCATACAAACTCCGTCCCAAACTCCACCAACTGGGACTTAACTCCTCTCTGTGCAACTGGATTGTGGACTTCCTCACTAACCGTAGACAGAGTGTCAGAGTGGGTAAGAACACCTCTTCCACCCTTGTGGTCAACACCGGTGCCCCTCAGGGGTGTGTTCTGAGCCCTCTGCTATACACTCTCTTCACCCATGACTGTATTTCCTCCTGCGCGTCCAATCTCATTGTTAAGTTTGCAGATGACACTACAGTGCTCGGACTTATATCCAACAACGATGAGACAAACTATAGGACAGAGGTGCAACAACTAGAGTCATGGTGCCACGACAATAACTTGGTCTTAAACACCAAAAAGACCAAGGAGATCATTGTAGATTTCCGGAAGAGGGGTCATAACAACCATCTGCCTCTCTTCATTGGCAGTGAGGCGGTGGAGAGGGTGAGCAGTTTTAAATTCTTGGGGGTAACTGTGACCGAGGACCTATCCTGGGGCAACCATATCACCTCAGTTGTACGGAAGGCCCAACAGCGCCTCTACTACCTGAGGAGACTGCGGAGCGCACACATTCCCAGATCTCTGATGTTGAACTTCTACAACTGTGCCATCAGCAGCGTTCTGACGTATGGATTTCTAGTGTGGTTCCCCAGCTGCACCAAGGCCGATCAGCAAGCACTCCAGCGGGTGGTGAAAGAAGCTGGCAGAATTATTGGAACAAGTCTGCCAGAGATCAGTAATATCTTCCCCACTCGCTGTCTGAGGAGGGTGCACAGTATCCTGTGGGACCAACATCACCCTGCGCGCCACCTTTTCCATCTGCTGCCCTCAGGGAGAAGGTACAGGTCTATACAGGCCAGAACATCCAGACTGGCCAACAGCCTGTATCCACAGGCTGTGAGGCTCCTGAACTCTCTGCCCCCCTCTCACGGACAATAACCATATCCAACTTCTTAATAGCAATGAACTGGTCTGCATTGGTGCATCATATCTTTATTCTCTTCCCCCTCCTGCCCCCCCCCCCCCTCTTTCTTAAATAGATAACTATCATATCTGATATCATATCTCACAGTACAATAATATTGAATGGGTTGCATTGTTGTATTTTGTCATGTTTCTCAGGTCTTTGTCTGAATTTCTACGAACATTATTGCTAAGGATTGTCTTATTGCATTGGAGTCACACTGGGTTAAATATGTACACTTGGGTTTTAAGGGGTATTTATTATTTTCTTCTTTTTTGGGGGTTGTATGGAAGCCCCAAACGCAATTTCATTGTTCTTGACAATGACAATAAATAAATAAATACTAAATACATTATTGGTGACATTTTTTTTTCTAGCCAGCCTTCTCAGCCCCAAACATGAGAAAACCCAGGCCGGCTTCTGCAGCAAAGCATGCAACAAGCAGTGAAGTTAACTTTATCTAAATAAAAATAAATAAATAAATAATTGGACATACCACATCCTTTGTTTCATTTGTCTGGAAAGAAGAGATAAACCAGGAGTTAGTTTGAAATCCAAATGTTTCAATGTTCAGAGACGAGAGAGAGAAGAGAAGAGAAGAGAAGAGAAGAGAAGAGAAGAGAAGAGAAGAGAAGAGAAGAGAAGAGAAGAGAAGAGACGTACGATCATGTTAATGATGGTTTCAATGGTTGCCATCTTGCTGGTTCTGAGGTCATCTGCAGCAGTGAAGTTCTGTCTGTAGTTGCGGTCTGTGGCAATGAGAGACAGCCTGGCTTCCTGTAAATCAAACACAAACATCTTTATCTACGATCTGGCCACACTAGTATCCGAATGATTAAGATTAACATCTGCCAACATGTTCTTCCTGACATTAGCCGGTAGAGGAAAATTGTGAAATCCACCACGCAGAGATTCCTGGCATAACATGGTATTAAGATTAATGATACTTGTTTTTACCTGACTGTGAACAGAACACATTAAAAAAAAGCATTTTCAATACAGTGCATGCAGAGTTTAATCTGTATATCTGTTTAATCTAAAGAAGCCATGGTGGAATCAAAAACATTTGGAAAGATAATAATTTGTTTTTCCAGAATTCTATTTTCTTCAATTCACTGTCTCTTAAACTGTTTCACTGTGCTGTGGGGTTTACACTTGAGCTATGCTGGATTTGTCTTTAAAGCAGACCTTTTATGCTCTTTTTTTTTTTTTTTTTGCTCCACGTTTGCATGATTCACAGTCTAAACAAGCCTTGTTTATCTTTAATCGAGTCATCCTACAACCCATCAATTCAATGACCTGTCTGAAATTAAGCATCCCTCCCTCCTCCTTACTGCCTGTTTTCATCTTATTGGCTGGTGCTCAGAAACAGAAACAGGTGGGAGGAGCTTCTGTGCTTACAACCTGATATAGCCATATTAGAAGTTTCAGCTTTTACTGATATCCAGCAGAGCCTAGAGCTGCCTTAGCTAACACTCTGACCTCATTATCTGAACACTTGAGAAAAAGAGAAAAAGTGGACTACGCTCTTTAGCTTCATATGGCATCAGAAAGCTGAGTTGACCAGATCATCCAAAGAAAAACATCTTCTTAGTATGACATTTCTGTCTTAATGCATTTGCAAACAGGATTTGGTTTATAATCATAAGACTTATCCCTTATATTTCACAATTTAAAAAAACTAGAACAGATGTCTTCATCAGAGATCAAATAACCGTTATCATGTACACATGGCTATGTAAGTATAAACCCATGAAAATAAGACTGAAACTGATTTAAGTATCAAACTCTGAAATCAAAATTAACTTATAATAGCTAATTAGTGAAAATGACACGCCAAACCTTAACTCCCCCAAAATGTATTTGAGCAATGCACGGCTTCATTTGTGCAAAGTTTAATAAATGATCTGTATGTGTGTGTATGCGTTGTACCTCCTGGTCAGGTGAGATGGCGACAGCGAACACTTTGACCCCGTGTAGCTTGGCTTCGTTAGCAGCCTCCTGCACACCTCCACATGGCTCTTTGTAACCAGTAATAGGATGTCCATCAGTCACCACCACCAAATACTTGTTCTCATGGTAATGGGAACCCCTGCAAGCAGGTACACACGTATGCAAACACATTCAGAAATGTTGTCAGCGTCTTTATTATTTCAGGATGAAACTATGCGCGTGCTGTTATTACCCAATGAGCAGCTCAGCGAGGCCCCTCTTGATGGCACAGTCGGTGTACGTGCCCTTGCCGATGTACGCGATGTTGTCGATGGCCGTCTTCAGGGCATTGCGTTCGGTATTCAAGTCACTCAGCTCCTTCACCAGTTTGACTTCGTCACTGTAGTGCAGCGCTCCTGAGTTCCATGTCAGGATGCGGTCACACTGGTGGCGCCTGGATAAGCAATGGTATTAAAATCAAACATGGTACAGACAGGCAGGGGTGGACCAGAACTATGCAGATTCAATCACAGTCATAGTCAGAGGGCTTTCTTTAAGTTTTTCTTTTTCATTCTGCTTCACACTTTCATCCCATTATATTTCATATAAAAGTAATTGGCAGAGTTCTGTCATTTGATTAAAAAAATCTAAGCCCAGGTGTTTAAAAGTTACTCTATGTTACATTTCCCCAACTACAGCCACTGTAAGTAGTGGGTGTGGTGGGTAGGCCAAAAGGACTCTGCACCTGTAGCCACGCCCACAGTGTATCCGAGTATGCTGTACAGTGCTCCTTACTGGTACCTGAACACTTCCTCCAGAACTGAAGGTAATTTGTGTGTGTGTGTGTGTGTGTGTGTGTGTGTGTGTGTGTGTGTGTGTGTGTGTGTGTGTGTGTGTGTGTGTGTGTGTTTCTTACATGTCTTTGAGTTGATCTATGAAGTCCTTGGCGAAATTTTTGATCTGGTCAATATAATAGGAATCCGGTGTCCTTCTGAGGGCAACACTCTCAGATGTATCCAGGACGAAGAACAGGTCAACAGGACACTCTGTTCACAAAGCAGATAATCAATGACTGTGATCAGCAAATATAATCCCACGATTTTAAAAAAAAATGAAGAAGAACGAAAAAATGATCCAACTAATGTGATTTCTAGCTGCTTAGATTTCTCTAAACGTGTTAACAATCAGCTTCAACACTGGTGAAACCAGCAGAAGTCATTACTTCAGCACCAGAGGCCTACAGCTCATTATAATGAGCAACATTAGATCATCTCATTGGCTGATCATGTCATACAGGTAGGAAACCTCAGCAGACTATCTGCATCTATAACATGGCTGTTTGCACAAACACCTGTCCTATGACTCCTGTCACCTCGGTGGGGGAGCCGGCCTGAGGTTCTCGGCTACTCTGACATCACATATCAGTCTGCTTTACAGCCAACACCTCACATGACCATTAGGTAAAACGATAGCGGACATTCTATCATCTTGGTTGTTAGTGCATCAAAATACAGCAAACAAACGACTTCATTGCATTCGACACAATAAACACACTTCAAGTGCAAAAGAATCGCACTAGAACATCTGCTTGGAAAGCACCAGATGTTTTCAGCAAACCTACCAGCAACTCTGCGCCGTTGGTCCTGCTGTAGTTGCGCTCCAGCCATGAAAACGCACAGCAGCGCGAGGAGACTTCTGAGAGTCTCCATGATTAAACTGTGAAAGAACAACTAAACCACGGCACCCAACCCCCGACAAAAAACAACTGCGGCCCCAAGCCCCACACCTCTAAACTGATTTCGTGAAGTTTTGGCGATCCAGAGGTCTGAGGTTTCTCCGAGGCGAAACCCAAGAGCGCGCAGAGGAGGACCAGAGCGCACGGTGAGGGGAGAGGAGGGGGGAGCAGGAGGAGGAGGAGGAGTTTGTAAAGCTTTCTCTAAGGAAGCTGATGAGAAGCAATGTACCAGAGCGCGCACGGACCAGCAGTTTACGCCAATTACCCAGATGTGCACGCTTCCTTAAAAGGGGCCAAACAATAAACTGGTGACTGTCAGCGAGACTTCAGCATTCACAGAGCTGATTCTTTTTATTTTGGCATAAAGAGAAAATGTGGAAACTGGACATTTAGTTTTTCAGTTTCACATCGTTTATAGAGAACGCCCCTTTAATGTTATTTGGTCACTACGCGGCTGCCCCTTCATCAAACTGCCTACATGTCACCCACAAAAATCAAGAAACGCAAACCAGAATAGATGAAGCTGAAATCACTTCATGTTGCTTAATGAAAACCATGTGGCGCACATCTTGGAAGCATTTTGAGCTCTATTCCTGCAGAAATCTGCGGAAGATGGGGTGGGGGTTGGTGGGTGGAGCTTTAACACATCTGGTTCATTTTAAAAGTCCAGACCAACCTGAACATAAAAGCAAGACGAGAAGGGCGTGGGAGCGCGCTGCGGTGGGATGGTGTCTCTTTGGAAGCAGCGCCATCTAGCGCTGGTTGAGGGCTGACCTTGGAAGCTACTTTGGAAAGAGGGGGTGTTCATTTGGCAGGGTGTTGATGGGGGGGGGGAGGTGGATGCTGCACAGTTGCTGCCGACATGTGTGTGTGTCTGTGTGTGAAGGCATCGAAGGTCTGGCCTGGACTCAGATTTTCCACTGAGATCACCGAGTTAGGGAGAGAAGGAGAGCAAAGAAGGGAGAGGAGGAGGGACTAGGAAGAGAGAGGGGGGGACACATCTGGTTATGATCTGTATTTATTAGCAGGCTCTCATTGTAAATCTGTAGGATTTTTGGCAGATGTGGTGCTCAGCATGAAGCGTGATGCATGCATTTCACAATACGTGCCTTCATCAGGAATACATTATTCCATAGTAAAACTCACATGAATGCACAAACAGAGCTCTGCTTTAAGCTTTGTTTTTGTGAGTTACACAACCCCCTGGAATTTATGAATCTGACAAGTTGGACTGGAATCTGTTTCATTCACTAGAAGCAAAAGCTTAAGCTATACATGTGAAGAAACAGGAGACGAGAGGCTCGGGGTGCTTCCAGAGAAGACCAATGTTCACAGGAAATCAGTAGGATTTCTTAGTAAGCTAGAAGGAAGGCAGCCAACGCACCTCCAGCTAGAAGATGCTAACATCTTGCAACATTTAAATCATTACGACAGCCAACTTTGGTGGTTGCACCTCCCTGTGAATGGCAGAGAAATGGGTTTGTTTTGAGAGAGAGTAAAACTCAAAGGTTGCTATGGACGAGTGAGCATGGATGAGATGTAACTGGGATGGGGAGTAAGAAAAAAACCTGAAGTTGAAAAAAGACAAACAGAGCTTCTTTTTTTCCCCAAAGGAAAAAAAATCCCATAAAACTCAGCACAGATGGAAGAAATTAATGGTAATGCGTCTCTTACATAATGACACATCATGTTTGCCTGAATTTCAAGTTAAAACACAAAACTGGGAACAAAGTGGTCCGAATCCAGCTGTTTTTTAGCTGGACGCAAAGTAGAGAATTGAATTTAAAAGCTAGATAAAAATGTGGTGATGCTTTTTATGCCGCCTTTAAACACTTCAGAAATGGCGGGACCCCAGTGAGGAAATGAGGAAACGAGAAGAAACTGTGCTTTAATCAAACTTCCAAGCTGTGCCAAAGAAAGCAGATAAAGGGGACATGGGCCACAGCTGCAAAGCTGTATTTGTTTTCCTGACAAATAAATAATTTGATGATAGACAGTCATTATATCAGCTCTGCTGGTTAACTAACACGCATCAGTGCATGGCAAACTGCTTAATAGTCACCTACTGCCATCTAGTGAAACTGAAGTCTAATACAGACACCTTTTGTTTTTCTGAGAAAGAAAAAAAACTTAACAGAGATAAGGAGTAACGAAGGGAATTTAATCTGAAATTCACAAACCTTTCAAACCACAGAGAGAATACAAAAGGTGAAAAAAACAAAACAACAAAAAGAAAATGGGCTTTTTAACTTTTACAAACTCACACTTATTTGTCATCCAGCATATTTACAGAGAACATTTTTTCCACCTCTGCAACTTTTACCTCCTTTTCCCAAACTATATCTTCATCCACTTCAGACATACAGCACATGCCCCCCCACCCCAATCATCTCAGTGACAAAATATTCTCTGAACTCCTTTTATCCGTCTCCCCTGATCCATGTGAAGCAGAGCTGGTGTTTGTGTAGACCAGATATAATGCTTAAATGCTCTGGCAGCACCTGAGGTGACACTTCACATGGCACATTCTTAGCTGACTCTTAACATTAGCCAAGAAAGCACTGACAATCCACACAGGACCCGACTCTGCTGCAGCTCTGTTCAGTATTTACTCTAGCTTTTACTGCAAACATTTACTAAACAAATGAGCCTTGCCTTCTGAAAATTACACCCCTCGCATGACAAACTGCAATCTCAAATAATCACATTTGCCCTTTCGGTCTCTGGCATTCCTTTTGACTGCTTCTTATTAGACAACCAATATATATATTAGACATTGTGGTTACTCATGACTTAGGAAAGAGAGGAGAAGCTTCTGTGTGATTACAATTGTAAAAAAAGGCCAATTTAAACCCAAACCGCGCTGCTTATTTTGAAACTGAACCAAGCCGTTTTGGGTCTGACACTAACCATGGTTTTAAAAAAAAATCATGAAACTAAGTTAACAAATACAAAGGGCCAACATGTGAGTCAAATTTCCTGGCTTAAAGTCTTGTGGCTCAGGCCCAGAAGAGGGATGTATGCCCCTGTGCTCTCAAATGTGCAACGTAGCAACAAATCTCTGCTGAACCCTTTATATCTATGCTTTGTCATCCAACTTAACTGTCAGCTTAGCTGCAGGGGGGATTGTGATGTTTAGGAGACAGCGTTGAATCTTATCATCATCAGAGCTGCAGTCTGCCCCGGTCAGTTAATCACGGTAACCTCATCATTTTCACAAGTGTGGTGATCGAGAGCTGGGTCTAACAACTGTCACAACCGACACTAAGAATCACGATCAATAATCAGAAGTTCAGACAAATATTTATCTCTGTAACTATTAGGGAGGTCTGGAAAAAGTAAGTTCCAACTAACATCTCATTGCATTCACGCTTGAGAAACTGATGCACAGAAGAAAAAACAAAACAAAACAAAACAACCAAAGCCAGATGGGAAAAGAGGGAAGAATTTGTTTGTGCTGGTTGGAACAATCTCGAACTAATGGATGAAGAACAGGAGCCGAATCTCCTCGCCTCACTTTCTACAACAGCCAATCGGCATCATTCCCGTATTGCTTGGTTTAGTTGGTCCATTGAAAGTTTCTTAGATAATGTCAGTTTTCCTTCATGCCTGCTTCAGCTCATGTTTGAGTGGCTTTTCAGGTGCCTCCTCAGGTGGTTCAGACAGGTGTAAGTCTTGGGGCAGATCTGGCAGTGATACGGTCGCACCCCCGAGTGGTTCAGCATGTGCTGCTTCAACACGCTTCCGTCTGAGAAGGCCTTCCCACACTGGGAGCACACGTACGGCCGCTCCCCCGTGTGCACGCGCATGTGAACTGTGACTTTGTGCGCCATTGTGAAACCTTTGCCACAGACCGTGCACTTGAACGGCCTCTCTCCCGTGTGAGTGAGCCTGTGCGTGCGCATCGCCCCCATCTGGGAGAAAGCCTTCCCGCAGTCTGGGCAAACGTGCGGTTTCTCGCCCGTGTGAACCCTGGTGTGACTCCTCAGTCCTCCAGCCGTGGAGAAGCACTGCGAGCAGTGAGTGCACTGGTAGGGCCGCTCTCCCGTGTGAGTGCGCATGTGCTGCTTCAAATCATAGCGGTTTCTGAAGCCGCGGCCGCACACCAGGCAACTCTCCGGTCTGTCGTCGTTGTGGCGGAGCTCGTGATTGGCCAGGCATTTTTCGGAGAGGAAACATTTGCCGCATTCCTGACACTGATATGGTTTCTCGTGGTCGACCCTCTGATGGTACTTGAGCTCGCTGATCCCAGGAAAGGTCTCGTTACAGTATCTACACCTGAAGCGATGGTTGGGGCTGTAGGGGAGCTGATGTTCACTCATCTGATGGTTCCTCAACAGATGAGCCATCTTGAAGGTCTTCCCACAATGAGAGCATTCATATTTCGTCAGCAACTGGACACACTGGTGTCTGACGCGCTCGTGCATGGACCTGAACTGGCACCCACACTTGGTGCAAATGTGGGCGGCGTTTTTACACTTCCTCTTCCTGTGCCCTGACAGGTGAGCCTCGGTGCGGAAGGCTTTTCCACACTGAGAGCATTTGTAAGGCTTCACAGCTGTGTGGAATCTCTGGTGTTCAAGAAACTCAAAGCGATATTTGAAGCTCCTGCCACACAGCGGACAGTTATGGGTGACTCTTCCTCGCTGGTAGACTGCTTTGACGGACCTCTTCCTGGAGGAAAGAGACACTGATGTCCGATGACTCGAGCCACTTTTCCTGTGTTTATCTCCACTCATTAACTTGAGGGTGTCCATTTCACCAACCTCTTCATGCCTTTGTTGGTGTTTGTCCAGACTCTTTGAGGAGATGAAGCTCTTTCCACATTGCTTACACTGATAAGGCTTCTCATGATCAACTTGCTGATGGTACTTCAGGTCACCTATTCCTGAAAAACCAATCCCGCAGTGGCTACACTTGAAAAGGCGGCTTTGAACATGAGTTAGCAGATGTTCCTTCAGGCTGCTGGACTTTGGAAAACTCTTTCCACACTGCCCGCAGTCGTAGTTACGTCCTCGTTTCGGGCAGTGATGTCTGAATTTCTCCAGTGACGTTGGAAAACTGTTCCCGCATTTGATGCAAAGATATGCCGCATTTTTGCATTTCCGCAGCCTGTGTCCAGCAAGCAGAGTGGCTGTTCGGAAAGCCCTCCCGCACTCAGAGCAGTTGTAGGGCTGCAGCCCGCTGTGGACTCTCTGATGTTCAATGAGGACAGAGTGATGCTTGAAGCACTTGTCACACTCGGGGCATTTATGGATTCCTGACTGCTGTCTCCTGCGCGGAGACGAAGTAACATCGGCCCTTTTTGGAGATTCGGGAAAGTCAGCTGAGGTGGAAGGGTTTGTGGACAGCTCTTCGTCAAACATGACAATCTGAGGGACGTCATTATTTTCATCATCACAAGCACTCGGGTGGGAAGCGATGGCTACTTCCAGAGATGGAGGGAGAGACAGCGAGGGGATCAGAAGATCATCTGACTGAAATGGAGCTGCATGAAAAGAAACAGGAAACAAATATTAATATAGTCCCACATCTTGAACTAAAAGAAGATGCACTGACTAGTATATGCATACCAATGCTGCTCTTTGCTAATTTCCCGTGGCACTGTTTACTCTGGAGAAGAAATTTAAGGTCCTCTCCGTTGGACACGCACTGCATATACTCCTCTAGGACTGAAGGGGCAGCACTAATCCAGGATGCAGTCTGTGAGACACAGGCACAAAAAAAAGCACATTTAAAAGCGCTCCTTTATTTTATCATCTTAAAAAGATCCTCTCTGTACCTGTTTGAAATCTGGTATTGGCAGCAGCTCCTCGAGTCTTGTGAAAAACTCACAAACTAGGGTCTCGAGCGCCGTATCAAAGTCAGGGCCGTACTCCACAGGAAACACATTCTGCCACATGGGAAAAAAAGAAAAAAAAAAAGATCTGTACTGTCAACATACAACCTCGTCCTTTTACACATGTTATTATAATCACATTTTTAAATGTGATTCAAACATTGTCAGTCCCAACTTTACCTTGAGAAAGTGTTCTCTGCCATCCGTGTCTTCAATGAGGCCTTGCACCAACTTCATAAAGTTTGCCTCTGGTGCTTCAATTACAGGATCATTGGTCTAGATAACCACAGGACAGGTCATAGGTCAACAGCTAATAATTATTTTCATTATTACTGTTGAATTACTTCTTTAAAAAAATCAATTTGTTTGAACAATCCTGAAAACAGTTATGTTTTCATCATTTTTTGATTTTTACAAATTAGCCATTTATATATTCCAAATTAAAATACGCTAACAGGCTCACCCACCTCCTCGATGCAGGAAGATTGGATTCGGTTAAGGTGGCTCTGAACCGCCTTGAGATCTTCAGGGTGTTCAGAACGCAGCAGTTCAAGAGTTGTCTAGAAGAAGCATAGTTTATAATATTAACACGTGCCTCGCGTCCTCGTCTCATTTGAATAGCTCCTTTTACACACGTCATGCGATCCAGACATTTCACTTACCCTTGCTCTCAGACCCAGTGAGAGCAGCCTCCCTTCCCTCTTACTCATCAGTTCAGGAACTGCATCTGTTACCATGGACACAAACTCCTCCAGTTTCCCATAGTGCTTTATGTTCCGCTGGCGCACCACTTCCCACATCACAGCAGACATAAGGCGGAGTGGTGGGACCAGGAGAGCCAGCGAGGACAGGGGAACACTGAATTCTTTGGAGAGAAAACAGACTGGGTCAAACAGGCTGTCAGTCAGGTTAATTAAGAACCTGGTACCCCTCTGTGGACCCGAGTTTACATGAGAATATTTAACTTTGAGGCAGAACAGAGATCCCCTTCGTTGTTTCAAAGGCTAGATTAAATGTTATTAATGTAAATAGTTGACCGTGCCTTAAATATGTCAATAGGAAGAAGGTAAATGAGTGGGAGATACTGTTTTTTGTACAATAAAACCACTTGTCAGCACCGTCTGTTCACCATCGCTACTGTCCATCCATGAGCTGCAGAAACACAAGACTACAGCCCGTCCTTAGCCTAAAGCACCAGGTTTGTGTGCATAAATAGGATAAAATTCAGTTGTTTTACACTAAATTAACCACAAAGACAAAGAGACGATGTGAGTTTATTACGGAGGCATGAGCAGGTTAGATGGGTAAACAGCTAGTGGTAGCTTAACGCTAGTTACTTTATTTAAAAGGAATCGCGTTATAAATGCCTGTTAATAGACCGATTTTTTAACCGCATTTGATACACTGAAGCAAGCCTTTTCATGCAAATAAAATGTTTGGAAACGCGGACAATCCCCACTGTTTCTTCCATATCTAGAGCATCAGCTAACTTGCTGGCTACAGGGCAAAACCCGGCTTAACGGGGAGCAAAACAATTCTTGTTCCAGAGATTAGTCGAGGCCTCCTCAGCTCCCAGTAATCCTTCTCTTTGGCTAGTCGGCTAACCACATAACAAGCGAAAATACAACATGTTGTTGCTCTCCACGAGGTAACACTTACCCATATCATTCATTGTGGAATTCATTAGCAACGATGGAAGGAAAACGCAACATGAACAGCTAATTCGTTCATAATATCGGCTAGTGTAGTAGCTAACCGAATATACGGCTTCAGGCGCCAACTTCTTCCTGAAGCACGCTGTTCATATCGCGAGCAGCGCTGGGCCAGTAGGTTCATCAGGGAGGTTCGTTTTGTTTTACGGGGCAGCCCGTACACAACGAGTCCCATTTACTTTTGTAAACGCACCACGCCTCCGAAAAATCTAAATAATAAAGGGTAGCGTAAAGACCTGGCTCAACTGTATTTTATTACACAGTTCGTACACTGTTGTTATGCTCATATTTTAAGTTCGGAACAGACGTTACAACGTAAAGTGTAAAAAAAAGAATCAACAACTAAAAAAATAAAAAAATACAGTAAACAAAGTAATAAAAAAACTACTGCCATTTCAGCTTTGGAATAAGAGTTAGAAACTTTTTACTTTCAACTAAACGTAATTTTTCATTTGTTTCGACGGTGTGACTTTATTATTTTAAACACAGAAACACATTAAACAAACCCACAGCAGGATGTTTAACCTCCTAAGACCCAAACTCTTTCATTACATGCATTTTTAATTTCTCTTTGCCATTTGGGCTGATGAATGTAAAAACAAAGAATTAGCAGTTTGTTTGTTTTACCTTATTTTTGTTTCAGAGGAAAATAAGATCCACATATGAAGATGTTCTTTTTAAATTTAACCCTTGTGTGGTGTTCATATTTTTGTTACTCAGCCAGTGTTCATGGGTCTGGTGGACCCGCTAGAGTTTTGGCTTTCCAAATTAACACTATCAAACAATTTTATGTTAAATTACTCAACAGATGTTTACTTCATCCCAATTACAAGCCATATGAACAGTAAACATGGTTAATTTTTTCCCTTTACCTTTGTTAGATCACATTTATGAATTAATATGTGTCTCTTTTTTTTATTTTTTTTATAAAATGTTATAAAAAATAGATCAGTTATAATCAAGTGGAGTGAGTGGAAAGACAACACATTTACACGTGAAGCAATATGTTTCACAACTAAATGGGATCAGCTGTTCATCAATGGTGACATTAGGCCCAGGGTAAAAAACAGGGGGAGGTGGCGCACACACTTATCCCACACTGTCCTGATGGCAGCTAGCTTGTCTCTCTGCCGTCGAGCTGGTCTGTCATCTTGGTTATCAAAACGGATAATCCTGGAAATTTTGTGGAAGTTGTCCAGAGACATTGATGCATGGAAAGGTTCTTGCCGGTTTCTGCATCCCACAGGATTCTGTGGATTCCCCTTTGGACCTCAAAACTCCTGCAAGGATAAGAACCCCAAAGTAGGCCTGCAGATCAATTTGGTCCATCTCCTTCCACCTCTCTCCAAAAACACACGTCCTTCTAGATTACTGCAATCCAGAATAATTTTCTGGATGGAATCTGGGATGAAAAGCTCAAATGAAGACTTGATGTCCTGCACATGAGTACCTGTCAGCCGTGTTGGCCCTGGCTTATCACAGTAACAGCTCTGTAGGGTGGCTCATTTCTTGGGCAAGAAGACCATTCAATTTCACCAGTTATTGACGTCCATATTTCTTCACTTGCTGTCTGGTGGGCTTGTTCTGGTCCTGGAGCTGGCAGCAGATGGGGTACTCGTCTTTGTTTGGTTACTAAATGGTGCTCAACCTCATCCTCTTCTTCAAAGTCACTGTCAAACTCTGAATTTTCAGAAATGTGAAATATTCTGAACCCTCTTTGTCAACATCATCCTCCGAAGCCCCTCTCTCTTCCAAAATCAATTGGATGGCCCTCGCAGCAGATAATCTTTTGCCATCTTGATCAGTTGTGATAAAGAACCACACTGGCAAATTCTTATTTATAGTATTATGCCCCTAATTTGCAGGAGGGACAGGGTATGAGAAAATAAAATTTGGATCCCTCAAGAAAGAGGGTAAAATGTGTGGGAATGTAAGAGCAGACGGTGTTGATAGTTGAATTTTCAACAATGTTGCAACTTTGTGCGGGAGCAGGAGGGGAAGAAAACACTATCAGCAGCACCAGAGAGGAGGAAGACAGAGTGTGGGAACACAGGACCTGCACTTTCAACACTTTTATTAGGCCTGGGTCCAGTGGACCCAAACACCTTGTATGTAATGTAAATGCGTGGGGGGAGGTACAGTATGAGGTCATTGAAAATTAGTTCGGATTTATGTTCTTCACAGAAAATAAGCCAAAGCCAATGAATTTCAGGTTGAAAAAATAATTAATTGTTTAATTTTTCTTTTGAGAAAAACTGAAAACGGGTCTCACAGACCCGAACACCATACAAGGGTTAAATAGAACAGTGACAGTATAAGGTCCTCATAAGTGGATATCAGGCTGTTGTAGAGCAACAAATAGGACAAATAGGTGGCAATTATCTAGTTTATTCTGTGTTTACAATATTGAACAGTGTCACTGGTAAATAATACTACTCCAGTCAGTGTTACCTCATAGAAGGAAAAATAATAATAATAATAATAATACAGGCACTAATAAACGCAGAAGGACACCGTTTTCTTGGATGACTTCAAAATCACATTTTAGGATATCAGAAAACAAATAAAACAAAAACAACACAACAAACAAAACATCTGTATGTCAGGACCAGAAGCTGCACTTGAGTGACATTTTAAATGGAGGATAAGGAAGGAGTCTCTAAAAGAAAAGAAGAAAACAAAGTCCAAATCCTATGATGCAGTGCATGAAGTCAGCAACAGTGTGTACAGTGTCACTGCACAAAGACCTCATCAATGGCAAAAGACCATTTGATAGTCAGTAGAATCAGAGGGTCTGAGACTGGACTACACTGTGAGATTTTAAGTGTCTTTTCAGGTGACTGAGGCACGTGTACGTTTTTGCACACAGCTGACAGGCGTAGGGCCGGACTCCTGCATGGTTCATTGTGTGTTTTTTCAGTTCGCTGCCACGTGAAAAGCCTTTCCCGCATTCAGAGCACTCGTAGGGGCGTTCCCCAGTGTGAACACGCATGTGGAGCGTCACTTTGCTCGCCCTGGTGAATCCTCTCCCGCACACCGAGCACTTGTATGGCTTTTCCCCCGTGTGGGTGCGCCTGTGTATCTGCAGCTCTCCGGCAGAAATGAAAGCCTTGCCACAGTCGGAGCACAGGTACGGTTTCTCTCCTGTGTGAATCCTTACGTGTACGTTCAAGTTTCCTGACACGGAGAAACGCTTCTCGCAGTAGGTGCACTGAAAGGGCCTCTCGCCTGTATGACTGCGCATGTGAAGGTTCAGATCATGCTTGCTCTTGAAGGCTTTGCCGCAGCGTGTGCAAATCTGTGTCCTCTGCTGTGTGTGGCGCAGCTGGTGAGCAGTCAAACACGCAGCCGAGCTGAAAAACTTCCCGCACTGCTGGCACTGATTGGACAGCTGAGGAGGATGGATCTTTTGATGTGATCTTAGCTCGCTTATACCCGGGTATACCTCCCCGCACTGTCTGCATGTGAAAATGCGGTTCTGGTTGTGAGTCAGCTTGTGCTTAGCCAGCAGGTACATTTTCTTAAAACTTTTCCCACAGTAAGGACAGTCAAACTTGTGGATGCTATGAACACACTGGTGTCTACATTTTTCCTGCATAGACTGAAAGCTTTTCCCGCATTTGATGCAAATGTACGCTGCTTTTCTGCACTGTGTCCGCCTGTGACTTGATAGATCAGAGCTCCGCCGAAAAGCTTTCCCACACTGAGAGCACTTGTAAGGGTTTTCTCCGGTGTGCAGCCGCTGATGCTCCAGGAGTTCATACTTGTAAATGAAGCACTTCCCACACTGAGTGCATTTCTGTGCAACTCTCTGTCTGAGAGGGCCGATCACAGAGCTGGATACCACATGACTCTCAGCAGATGAAGAGGGAGCTTGGCGAGTTGTTGTAGCTTGGTCACCACACTCCTCCACAACATGTGTGTCAGGAATGCTGTCGGTGTCTTTTCCTCCCGCCTCTTGTTCTGCGCTGTGAGACTCTTCCTCATGTGGCCATCTTGTATCCCACATGTCACCATCTCTGGGCTCTTGAAAGGCAGCTGCTTCAGACACTCTTTGGTTTTCGAAAGTTGGTGCATTTGATTCCACATCTTTGGCGCTGTTGTCTATCAGGGAGACGGGGAGCGACAACGAGGAAAAAAGCCGCTGCTCTGAGGGAGATGGCACTGTTTGAAAGAGGAATTAAGAATTCAAAAAGAAAAGGGTCAATAAAAATAACTGCATCCAATACCAATGCATTTTTATCTTTTTCAATTAACTGAAGGTATTTGGCTATAGAAATCCAAAACACAGCTCCCAATGTCAATCACAGGACCTACAATAGAAATACTGCATCTGACAAATACATAACTCTGATTAAGTGCACATATACACTTAAATTTTATTTATAGAGCCTCAGTTCAGCAACAGCAGTCATTTCAAGGCATCTTATACTGTATGTAGCACACATTATGAACCCATTACAGACTGTCAGGTAAAGAGCCTACAGAGTGAAGAGAATCCTAATGATCAGATCACTCTCTGTGTGCAAGCACTTGGAGATGCTGAGGAGGAAGAACCCTTTTAAACAGGAAAGACCCCCGGCTTAAGCATCATTAGTTTGACTATGGTTGCGGGGGGATGTGAATGAGAAAAGAAAGGCAGACAGACTCACCACTTGAATCTATCTTGGCCATTTCACTATTGCGAGGCCTGGTTCTGAGCAATACTTTGATGTCATCAGCTTCAGTTACACAGTGCATGTACTCCTCTACCTCAGCTGGTGTATCACTGATCCACAAAGCAGCCTTTATCAGATAAATAATATGATTTTAATGCACAGGCCTTAGACTGCTAATCTGTGAAAACGCCCTAAAAATAGTCATTTCTTACAGGTAAAGACTGTGGACCTCTACCTGTTTAAAGTCTGGTACTGGCAGCAGCTCTTCCAGTTTGGAGAAGAAGTCACAGAGAAGCTTTTCCAGTGCTGTGTCAAAGTCGGGCCCATACGCCACAGGAAACACATTCTATCAGGCGAAAAGTTATTATTAAACACCCTCACCTATTTATATTTAGACTAACTGTAAGACAAAAGCAGAGACACACTTTGAGGAAGTGTTCTCTCCCTTCTGAGTCGTCCAGGAGTCTCTGAACAAATGTGACAATGTTGGCTTCAAGAGGGTTACCTTCTGGATAGACCTGCAGAGTTAAATAAACAGTTAAAGTCAAGCAGAGCTTCTGAATCAGCCAATAACCAACATCCAGGAACGTTAAGCACTACACACCTGTCGTGAGCGAGTTTGCAGCAGGCAACCCAAGTGTGTTTTAATGCCTCCGAGATCCTCAGAGTTTAACATTTGCAATATCATCTGGAAGAGACGTTAAGGACAGACAAACAGTGAAAGATCAAATGTAAACAGTGAAATCTACCTGCTGCCTCTTTCTGTTCTACTTACAGAAAGACTTGCCTTTAACTACCTCTTGTTACGAACTTGCATGTTCATGTGTTTGTTTTGTGCAGGTGATGTATCTTTTTATGTTAATTCAGCTGTGCCAGAGCCCTGCTCCGATTGGTGTGTGGATACACTGCCCCGACGTGACTGGTTCCAGCTGGAGGACCCGCCCATTAAAAGAAGGCTGGAGTGTTATGGCGGGAGAGGTCCTCGCGTTTCATGACCCAGCAGTGTACCTGTGGCAGCTGCTGGCTGCAGTGCGGCTTAAAAGTTGTGGAAGTGGAGTGGGTAGGGGTGAGCTGCCGTTTCTTTTGATCACCCGTTTTCTCCTGTTTTGAATTAGTTAAGGAGCTCAGACTCTGTCTTTATTTTTGGACTTTGTTTTAGGAAGGTCAGGGGTGTGGGATTTGTGTAGATTTGTTTTTGTTTATTATTTTGGCCTTGGCTCACCCTGAAGTGTTGACACTCCCGTTTTGTTGTTCCTTTTTTTCCACTTTGTAAATAAATCACATTATAACGAACGGATTTGTTTCCTCTGGCTGCTTGGGTCTTGGTCTTGAGCGAGTGCCTCACTCATGTTACTGCCTGGCCCTAGACGGGTCGTAACACCTCTGTATCTACAAATGTGACACTAAAGATTTAAGAAAAAGTATTATGTATATTTGTTACTCATATCATCTTCAAGACAAAGTAAAGTTTTGGAGTTTGTGATCATCCATCCAACCATTCGCTTCCGCTTATCCTTTTCAGGGTCGCGGGGGGTGCTGGAGCCTATCCCAGCTGTCATAGGGCGAAAGGAGGGGTACACCCTGGACAGGTCGCCAGTCTGTCGCGGGGCTAACACATAGGGACAGACAAACATTCACCTAGTGGCAATTTGGATTAGCCAATTAACCTATCCCCACAAGCTGCATGTCTTTGGACGGTGGGAGGAAGCCGGAGTACCCGGAGGGAACCCACGCAAACACGGGGAGAACATGCAAACTCCACACAGAAAGACCCCGGCTTGATGATAGAATTGAACTCAGGACCTTCTTGCTGTGAGGCAACAGTGCTAACCACTGTGCCACCAGTTTGTGATCAATGCAATGCTTTTATTTTGTTGTTAGATTAACAACTGCACGAGCCAACATAATCCTTACAAGTTTGTAAAATGAGAAATTCCACAGTCAGACAAATATGCAAATACCTAAGAAATTTTAACATGATAGAAATGTGACTAATACATGTGGAGACTGAATCCGCAGTATGTTTCCTTACCTTTGCCCTCAACCCCACAGTGAGCAGTGTCACCTGATGGCTTGTTAAGATGTCGGGAATGGCTTCAGATACCAAGGACACAAATTCCTCCACTTTCCCATATTGCTTGACGATTTTCAGATGAACCACCTTCCACATCACAGCCGACATCACCCGCAGTGGTGGAACCAAGAGCCTCAGCGATGATGGAGGCAAGGGCCCCTCTGTACGTGCTAGAACAGTACATTGATCCTTTCAATGAATCTGTAGAGACTCCTACAGCATCAATATTCTTCACACTTTGAACAGTTGGAATGAGAAAACTATTCATAAAAACACAGGTGTCGGTACATAAAAACTCAGTTTTCTTTAGGTTGTTTGTTCTTCTTAAAAGAAGAAAATATGGTGTCAGGTAGAAGTCAATGAAGCCACACGTGACAAAGATTTTAATAGGCTTCCATTAGTTGTGGGGAGAAAAAAAATGAAAACACCAAAGTATCACAATATTTTTGCGTGCCAGTACATACGCTGAGAGTACTATGAACATGTGAGCTAATCTTATGCACCACTATCCTGAGATATTAGCTGAGCAAACTTACATGAAATCGGCTCAACCATTAAAAAAAACATCCAATATTGGACACGTCTAGCTTAAGAAAGCTACCTCCTAATTTAGAGCAAGCTCAGTCCCAAATGTGCTGATCGCAAAGGAAACACTTAAATGTAAATTTCCGTCTATACAGTAAGCAACAGCTGTGATTTCCCCACAATTTATCACAGTTAATAGCTGTATTATCAGAAACTTAATTGCATGGAATTGTTTCAGGTTTTAGTGACAGTATTGGTACACTTGACAATCTTATTGTCATAAAAAAAATGAAGTGAAATAAATTTTTCTCATTGGACAAAACAAATAATGACAAAGTTTAACTTTAAGAACATAATTGGCAGTTGAAAAAAAGATGATAAGTGACAATATATGTCATTGCAATACCCAGCATATTGCAAAAATGTCAAAAATCACAATAATATTGTTTTGTAAATTAAGTATCGGTAATACTGTATTGTGGGGTGTCCGGTAAGTCCCACCTCGAGCTTCTAGCTTGTGTTATCTTATTGATGTGTGATATGAATGTGTGCTTAGGATTGGTCCACCCTTTAATTTCTTATCTGTGTATGACACTACTACCTTTCTGTGTAATTAGGATCTCTCTTATGTGTTATCTTTCATGTGAACAAAATAAGACTGAAGGGGCACTGCCGAGCAAAAACAAACCAAAAAACTTTCATCGTCTGTGATTTATCGGCAGGAAATTTACTGAATATTTTTCAAAGTGCAGTATAATTTCTTCGACTTTTTTTTCACAAGCTGTCGAAAATGAGTCAAAGAGAGGAAGTTAACGTTAGCGGAAAAGCTAACGACATCAAGACAAACAAAGACAACCGATAAAGAAAATTAACCTTTACCCATGTTGTTATCCTGAAGAGGTACAGCTGTTCAGCGGACACTGAGGAAGGCTCCCTCATAAAATAATCTTCCCGCTGGGGTAACGCTGACAACAAGCACTCGCTTCAACACACCTCACCGTTTCCAGTAGGCGGACAAACACAGCAGAGTAACTTCCGGACTCTTCTTCGTGGTGCATATGTTGGGTTGACAGCTCTACCGCCCTCTACTGTCTGCTGCAAACAGCTCAATAACAGCAATTACACGCAGTCAGAGACGTCTCTGCCAGTTTATTCAAGCTGTAAATGTAAATGAAAAAAACCCTCTCTGTTATACGTCTTTAGTGGTAGTTTATAGCCTAAATGACAGTAGTATGAAAATGATTAATATCATAACATTTGGATGAACAAAAAAAAATTATAAAGAGGAGGACGAGAAGATAAGCAGAAGCGATCAGAAGGCCATAGTAAATCACCAAACCTTTATCACATGTTCTCTAGTTTTTCATTAATACTGCATGTTGATGGGCCTTGTCTCCTTTCCAAACTAAATCTGCTCATCCTTCAGACTCATGTGTAGTTGCATGAACCCCCTGGTGGTGGCAGTGAAGGATATGAAACAGTCATGGCTCAGTAAGTATTTATCAGAGGCAGAGGATCCATGGGAGAAGTAATTAGATAGTGCCTCATCAGGCCATCTGGGCAGTATAAACCAACATGACTAAGTAAATACCCTGCAGCACATGTGGTGACTGACAGACGCAGTACCTAAAAAGGCTATTTCCGCTCTTTTCTGTTTTTGTTTTTGTTTTCTTTTGTTTGTTTGTGTTCTTTATGTGTCTCTCAGTCCTTTCAGTAAAGCCAGCCTTGGTTTTTACTTTGCTGTCACCCACAGCCACTCGGTCCAGGACTAAAAAGTTACAACAACATGCAAGCTAGCTATAACTTTGTATTCCAATATCAATAAAACTGGGTGATAAACTACTAAAATACACGTGTTGCAGTGTGGACATCAAGTAAGAAAATCTAACTCACTGTGAACAGATTTCAGGTAAGAGGATCTTTATCAAAAAACCTGACTGATTGAGTCCATAAAGTTTATTTTGTTTAGTTTTTTAAGGTACCCAAAGTCTGTAGGATCATTAAAGAAGGCTTTAAAATCAACTTCACATATAGAACAATTAGATCTATTTTCTTTTAGAAAGAAAGTAATTTAAAAAGAAAATTACCCATATTTAAAGTATTTGAGGCTTAACATGAAAATACCAAAAGCAGTATATAAACAATTTTAATTCCAGAGAAGTTGGAACAGAGATTTAAACTGTTTCATGAAAAATATTAGCTCAATTTCAATTTGAAGGCAGCAACAAGTTTTAAAAACGATGGGATGGGGGCAACAAAAAGGCTGGGAAAATAATTAGTATTACAAATACATCTGCAGTTGGCAGCATGTCAGTAACATGATTGGGTATAAAAAGAGCATCTCACATATAAAGATGGGCAGAGGTTCACCGGTCTGTAAAACACTGTGTTTACAAATGACACATGATACAAATCTGATTGTGTGTCATTTAAAATGAAATTTGCCAAAGTGGTCAGAAAAATCAGAGATTTTAATTCTTTTTGGTCCTTCAGACTAAAGAGGAGAGGGGCCATCCAGCTTATACTCAGTTCAAACGCCTCCATCTCTGATGGTGTAGATGTGATTAGGCAGCTTGCGCATCTGGAAATGCACCGTCAATGCTGAAAGGTGTATACGGGTTTTAGAGCAACCACGCAGACCACATCTTCTTCATTGAAGGCCTTGCATATTTCAACAAGATGATGCTAAACTGGATACTGCATCTATTATAACAGCATAGCTTTGTAGTAGAAGAGTCCGGTTCTTTACACAAATGAACAACATTTGGAGCATCATGAAACAAATGCTATGACAAAACTGAGGACAAGAGTGGGAAACATTTCTCTCCCACAAGCCCAGCAGTTGCTCTCTTCAGGTCTCAGATCTTTACAGACTGTTGTTAAAAGAGTGGATGTTACACAGTACTAAACATGGTCCTGTCCAGACTTTTGTTGAGCCTTTCACTTCCAAATAACCTTTTTTTTTTCTTAAAATGGTGTGTTTTCTTATGTAAACATTCATATTTTCTGTGCTCTACTGTGAATAAAATATGGGCTTATAAGATTTGGAAATCAATGTATTCTGTTTTACTTACATTTTACTGCACTGTCCCATTTTGGAGGGGGGGGGGGGGGGGGATTTGGATTGGATGTAGTTAACCACTGCAAAACTTTAGAAACTTCAGACTTTAGAAGGTCCATGCCAGGACAAAAGTGTTGACCACCTATTTAAGATCTTTTGAAGTGACATAACTTTTCACATAACTTTAAAAAGCTTTAAGCTCATATTCTTCTCAATTTTTTGCTCACAGTGTATCAATTTTTCCAACATAACGTTTTATTTTTAATGTTTTTCTTTCAATTTTTATCGCTTTTTTCATTTTTCTTTTCTTTTTTTTTTTTGGCAGAGACAGGCCATAAAAACCACAAAACCAAGAAGTCAGAGATTCATTAAAAACAGCTGAAGTGTAAATGTTTGTACTCCAAGAGTGGAGAACCAAGATTGACCTTAAAGACTGACAAATTTATTGTTATATATATGTATGTATGAATATACTGGTGCCATATTCATCATATGTCCCTTGTATTAGGTGTTCACATCATATGCAGTCAGTGTTTCTAAAGCATTACGTTGTCGTCGCTTCTTTTTTAATTATTTATTCTTACTGTGGCTGTGCATTTTGTAATTACACATAGTGCCTTTTTAATCTTTTAAAAAATATTTTAGTTTCTCTCCGTGATGAAGCTTTAATCTCCGCCACATGTCCCAACGCTTAAAAAAAATCAGATCAATTACCAAGTCACATCCAGTCATGCCACATTTTTTTCCGGCCCTTCACGCATAAAAACCCAAATTCAATTTAAAGCGAGCATCTGTCTGTTACCACGGTCGAAGAGTATAGCGTGTGTATGGCGGACAGGTTAATGCATGTGTGCACGCAAGTGTGTAAGAGTGCGAAAGACAGGAAGAGAGAGAGGAAGACTGTGTGTGTGTTTGTGTGTCTGCGAGTGTGTAATTAAAACAAGTGAACCACCCCCCACCTTTTTTTCTTTTTTTTTACACACAGATTATCCCTCCATCCCAGCTGGTCAGAGTTGGATTTGACCACCCGACAACGAGAGAGAGGAAATCTCTTTGGAGCTAAATCCAAATTGGCACCCTTGATTTTTATTTTTTTTTAGCAAACTGAAAATGTTGGTGTGTTTAAACAATGAATTTGACACTAATATCTAAAACATATTAAGTAGAAAAACACACTGACGTCTCGAGGTATGAACACTGTAAAACTGGTTTTGTAGTTAGTTTTTGTGGCTCTTCAAAGTATTGCTAAATTTTTCGCATGTGTTATAAATCTCCCATCACTGTGTGATCACATCACATCACTGACACATGAGTCTGTGTCAGAATGAAAAAACTAAAATAAACTAAAAAAATAACAACAAGTGGAAATGATTAAGATCACTCAGGCTGGTTGTTGAGGGGTTTTTGTGGTCATGTCGCTTTTGTGCTGGCATTATGAACAAATTTAAGCTGCAAAGGGCAATACGAGCACACTCACAAGGACAGCACAGTGATGCAAAGGTTTCTGCACATCTGTTTGGCTTTTTTTTTAAACACATGGACTCTGAGAGAGATTGAGCGTGAGAGAGATTTAATATCGCCCTGACTTGTAATGAGGTCAAATCAGTTAACTGGTTCCTCATGTGAAAATGAAGATGCTGGGATGCTGCTCGGTTCTGAGCGCAGCTTTAACTGTCCACTGTGTGGTCAGTGAAAATCCACAGGTCTGTAAAAGAGCTTTATTATCATTCAGTAAAACAATCGATAAAATGTTTAACCTAAGTGCATTACAGACAACCAGGTCCTCAAGGAAAGTCTTTTATATAAAAATGAAGATATTATATTTTTATAGTTTTAACATATCGTATAATGGCCACTATGAGAGTCACTGAAACGGTCTTTAAATATAAATATATCACAAAAAATATGTAAAAATTAGCTTTACACTCATCATACAGCCTAGAAGCTGTTTACGCGCTTAATTACAAAATGAGCTTTCAGTGCATGCATGCTCTTCAAACCCACATCAGTCAGATCAAATTAAACGGTCTAAAGAGATTCAGAGTGTGCGGACAATAATCAATATCAGGCACATGATTCAGGGATCATCAGTACACACAGCCCTTCTTAGTAACTGACACACAAGTTAAATGTGCAATGCAGTATACATGACAAAATAGCTGTAAAAGGTTTCATTGTAGTATATTTTTTTATAATGAATATGAAATACTGCTTGTTTTCTGTCATCTGAAAATGCATATATCACCTTCATTTAATCAATAATGATATTTTGTTGACAAAAAGTAGTAAAATGAATGTCATTTTATGGGTTTGGCTTGGCTATGTTTTTTCCTGCATTCTGGATGAGCAATTGCTAAAGTTGTAAGCTTTGGTTAAAACTGTAATACGGTAGTATGCATTAACATATTAAAACCTGAATTAGCACTTTAAAAGTGCCACAGTCAATTAAAACTAGAAACTTCAGCCTGCAGGCGAGACTGACTGCCATCAAAACATTTGGACATTTCTATCAAATTTGTATTTGTAGAAAATAACTTATTCAACAAATATATATTTTTAACTTCATGAAACTTTTAGCCAAATCTGTTTTTGATTGTATCGTCAGTTTGTTACTTAGGCGCATTCTTTAATACCTTTCTTTAATAATTTTTAATTTGCTGCATATATCTTGTATTTCTCAGTTTGAGAAACCAATTTCTTTTTTTGTCTGCTGTTCTCTCGGGGGTTTTGCTTGTCCATTTATCATGTAATCAGAGAGAAGCTTTTCACTGCAGGTGACAGTTCTTGGCCTTGAGGAGGGATGTGTTGCTTCAGACACAAATTTTACTTCACGAGGACTCCTGGTTTTAGCAATAAAAATTTATTAGTGTAAACTACTGTTGTAAATTCCTTGAAGTCATGATGTTGTTTCATTGGCATCTGTCATTGGATAGTTTTATTAATCTGCAAGTAAACACTCTCTAATCTAACTCTCTAATTCTGTAATGGCTCAGTCACACTAAAGTAAAAGTAGGATGGCAACCTCCTTGTGATTAGGAAAAATCAGTGATTGCATTTCATTTTTTTTGCTGTTGAAGACAGGTTGTAAGGAGTTGTGGTGGCCAGTTGCTTGCCCAGAGGGTGAAAGATTGTGACTGCACAGTTTGCCTGGTGGGCAGCAACCTGTCTCCAAAAAATTGTGGTTTAATTCAGACGGACTGCAGTCACTTTCAGACAGATTGTCGAAGGTTTGCAAATAAATGATTTATAAAGGCAGACAGACTGCAGCAATGTCGGCATCAGTCACACCCGACTTTTGTGTGAGCGCAACTCATCTGTGAGCAATCTCTTTGCTATGGGGACTTGACTCAAATGTTTGCCAACTGGTTGCAGCAAGTGCAGTGTTTAGTTGTCTTATAAAGTGGTGGATAAACAAATCCATTCAACGGAAGACCTTATTCTAAATCTGATTAATCTGCTTCTAACAACTTGGTGCCAGATATCACAAATGACCTTTGCAAGTCTTCTGGTTTCCTTACTTCAATGACTCAGAGTTGTATTTGCTGCACAGTGAGGACCAATACGATACAAGGGAGCTGGTTTTAATGTTGTGGCTTTGTCTTGATAGGTCTAGGTCGATATTAAAAAAGAGTGCGTGATTATGTCTGATGCCATATTGTGATATTTTTAAGATGACGTTTAACTTCAGAGCTGTCCATGGTACTCTTTTGAACGTTGTGGCATAACTGACATCTTCCATTAAGAAAATAGAGGCCGAGTTACCTAAAAACACTGCATATTCCCTCCATATCTGTTAAAATATAAAAGCTTTTTTTTTCTCTTAGACCGTGAGTAATTTCAATGCATATTCTCTGCTGTAAACAAAACAGACAAAAACAATACAATCACCCTCCGTTCAACTGACTCTCAAAGAAAAGTTTCCTCATAGTTTTCCCCAGGCTCCCTGAGTTCAGAGTCTCTGGATACTGATCGGGTCACCTCAGAGAGGCTCAGAGAGGCTGCCCTGGTCACACTATCATAAGATGGTGGGGAGGATGTTATAGTGTCGTCTGCTGTCTCTGCAGCCCCCACAGGCCCATAATGCTGGATCATGGTGGCTATCAGACCCTCCGTTTCTGGAGCATTCTCCACATCCACAACTGTCTCGTAGTTTATCTGTCTGTAGAGGTAGGACGCCTGCTTCATCTGCCGGCGCACAAGATGCCTCCTGTAACACCTCTGGATGACGATCGCAGACACCTCCTCGAGTTTGCGCCGCAGTGTGGAGGTGATGGGCTCGTGGGAAACTTTGGACGGGTTGGTCATCATGAACTTCTCCTCCATTTGCTGTTTCAGGGCATCCATTTCCCCCGACTCTCCCAGTACGCGCTTTGTGAAGGCAAACAAAATATCCAGGCAGTGGATTCTGTCCCCACTGACCATAGGGAGGTCCATGGAGATCAGGTGGATTTTGTTGGGCTTTGGGATACGCAACGGTTCCGACAGAGTGTCAGCAAAGTTCGACAGCATGGAGAACTCAATGAACTGCGTGGCCTCTGAGTCAAACTTCTCCCAAACCTCGTAAAACATTTCAAAGTCATCCTCGCTCAGGGGCTCTGTGCTCTCCTCTGTGGCAACACTGAAGTTCTCCAGAATGATAGCTATATACATATTTACCACAATGAGGAAAGAAATGATAATGTAACTGACAAAGAAAGCTATGCCCACCGAGGGGTTGCCGCAGTTTCCTCGGGTGTTGGTGCCTGTGTTGATGAAGTTGAGGTCACACTCATCTGGGGGGCTGGACATTATAGGGGTGAGCAGGTTGTCCCAGCCTGCCGAGGTGCTGATCTGGAAAAGGCAGATCATACTATTCCCAAAGGTCTCGAAGTTAAACATATCATCGATTCCATCTTGTTTCTTCACATAGGCAAAGTTTGCCATGCCAAAGATTGCATAGATGAACATGACAAGGAAAAGTAGGAGACCAATGTTGAACAGTGCTGGCATGGACATCATTAAGGCAAACAGTAAAGTCCTTATTCCTTTGGCTGCACGTATAAGTCGGAGTACACGTCCTATCCTTGCCAGTCTGATGACTCGAAACAGGGTCGGCGATACAAAGTATTTCTCAATAATGTCAGCAAGAACAATCCCTGAAATGAGAGCAGACAGGAAGTGATTTGTCTCATTGCACAATGACACACTCAAATTAACCTGCAGCACTGTAATTCATATACTGTTCAAAAAGCCCTTTTTAATCAGAGTATAACATCAAGTAAATTAAACTTGTGGGATATTGATGTGGTCAGCTGTAATTGCAGCAAAAGGTGGTTCTACAAAGTATTTACTCAGGGGACTGAATAATTACGCACACCCCACTTTGCAGTTATTTATTTGTAAAAAATGTTTGGAATCATGTATGATTTTCGTTCCACTTCTCACGTGTACACCACTTTGTGTTGGTCTTTCATGTGGAATTTCAATAAAATTAATTCATGTTTGTGGCTGTAATGTGACAAAATGTGGAAAAGTTCAAGGGGGCCAAATACTTTTGCAAGCCACTGTATTATGCTAACCATAGCTCTGTGCCTAGCCACCGCGCAGCACATCATTATATACCAGCTAGTCCAACTTCAGTAACCCTACAAACGTCACTGCTGTTTAGTTTTCCATCTTCATTTATTTTGGAAGTGATAGCAGAGCTGTACATTTTAATTTTTTCAGAAATCCCTCAGTCACAACATGCTATATCATGTTTAGGTAGAAACTAGCAAGCTAACTCCCTGCTAACTTCTAACTCATTTCATAAATTCTGTTTTCATGGATGCCTGGATGTTAAACTCAATTGTTACTCCTGGTAGAACAGCCACACAGATCATTTTATTAAAGATGAAAGAATTTAGACAGTGTTTAACTTTCAGCGATGTTAAAGTGGCTGTGGGACCTGAAGCAAAGTTTGGACCCGGAAATGACTAATGAGGTCAGACTTAAAGACTGGGTTGCTTAGATGTTGAAATAACAACAGGACAACAATGAGACAACCCCCAAAACAGGTATGTTTTTACAGGTGGACACTCACAATTTTCCCTCCTCATCTTTTCTGACTGGTTTTTTCACTAGCTTGGCATTTACAAAAATTGTAAACAAAAAGATTTTTTTTTACTTCTTACCGACAATAGAGAGAATTATCACCACGAAATCAAAAATGTTCCATGCAACGGTGAAGAAATAACAACGGAGGGCAAAGATCTTGATCAGGCATTCGGTGGTGAAGATCACAATAAAAACCAGGTTGATCTTGTTGAGGATGGACTCCATTCGCTCTGACTGCTCATCGGTTTCCACCATCATGGTCACCATGTTGACAATGATGAGCATCATGATCATAATGTCGAAGGCTTGCTTAGACACCAGATCAAAGAAGAAGGCTTGGATAATGTTCTAGGATCGGGAAAGAACAAGCAAGAATACAATTTAATTTATATAATCCTTAACAAGGTTTGCAAGGTTAATGATATCACTTCAAAAAAATACAAAATATTTTAAACAATATATAAAGTGTACAGGTAAAAATCTGTATCTTAAAAATGTGCTACATTTGCAATTTATATAGCTTTACCGTGGGTCTGGGTATTGGCTTTTGAGGTTTTTTAGTTCCTAACTTCTTCATAGCACTGTAGTACTTCTTCTGCTCTTCAGTCATGAAGATATCTTGTCCTCCTAAGTGGAAAAGAAAAATATCTCACGTTACTTTCTTTCCTAAAACAATGACAGGAGTTGTTTTCTTTTAAATGTTCAATCTGGGGGAATTAAAACCAAAAATCCTGCCACCTTATTCTTACTATAGAAAATTTTCCTTTGTACTTTTATTGGACTATTCATGCATTTATTTCTGCAGCTTCAAATAATAAGAACTGCACGCAAATATCAAGTGATCCCAGCCTGAAATCAGCGTTTTTAATACTCATCTTTCTTTTCTGCTGATTGAAATTGTCAATGATGACACCGATGAAGAGATTGAGGGTGAAGAAGGAGCCAAATATGATGAAGACTACAAAGTAGAGGTACATGTAGAGGTTGATTTCTTTTATCGGTTGTTCCTCCACCTAAAAACAAATGGGTTCATTAGTCAGTTAGTTAGTTAGAATTTTCATGGTATAGGTGTGGAAGAAAATAATATACTTACTCCTCTTGAATCAACAGCTGCATACATTATTTCCATCCATCCTTTAAATGTAGCCTGTAAATAAGAGAATATAGTACGATGTCATAGTCCAGGCGCTGCATTGTAATGTTATAGTAACAGCTGATTTCATTTTTAGAACGAAAACAACAGTGAAATGTCTTTTATGATCTGCTGTAAATATTGCAACATGAGAGAGACTGATTTAAGTGTCTGGACAGAACAGGAGAGGAACAAAACAACAACATGAAT
Source organism: Mchenga conophoros (assembly GCF_057382185.1). NCBI lineage: Eukaryota > Metazoa > Chordata > Actinopteri > Cichliformes > Cichlidae > Mchenga > Mchenga conophoros. Next base: position 28,629,603 of record NC_140543.1, read on the forward strand.
AGTGAACAAGTTCTCAAGGTGTTTATTAGCAAAAACAGGCTGGCATCATGTTTGACAGGTTAAAAATAAAATCAACTTACCACTTGCAAAAGAGAAAGGTAGCCAAGCCCCACATTGTCAAAGTTGACCTTGACTTTTGTCCAGTAGAACTGGGTGTCATTCATGGTGAGGCAGTCTGACTTGTTGTTGACCAAAGAGACACTGTGGATGAACCCCGTTCTGTTCACGCACTTTCCAAATTTGCCGGCGAACAGATTGACTCCCATGATGCTGAAGATCAGCCAGAAGATGAGACACACAAGCAGCACATTCATAATGGAGGGAATAGCTCCTATGAGGGCGTTCACCACGACCTGATGAGCAAACAAGAAATCAGGTCAGTCCCAGAGAAATAAAGTATATTCTATTGTTGTAAGCAGCTTATCTTTGTGATCTCTGTAGTGCACACTAGTCTGGTAATCTTGTTTTCTACATATGCTATGATGTGATAGTTGAAGTTTAGTTTCCCAATTCTAACTTGAAGCCAACAGGACAATTTTTCACAGTGATTTACGTTATGACAATCCTTTGTATGATAATACATGTGCTGTATGTGCTGTGTGTTGATAATCAATTTCACTCTAAATCACATGTATGATTTTTGAAAGTACAGGAAAAGTCAGTGGGATACATAACAATGTGGCGATACTGTCATACAAATTCAGGGTATATGGACAGACACACACGTTTATACACATGGCCACTTTATGAGCTACACCTTGCTAGTATTAGTGTGAGACCCCCTTTGTTTTCAGAGCCCAAATCAAAATCACTCAAATCATCTCCCCCCACATTCTGGTGCTTGCTTTGAACCTAAGCTGGCCCTTTTACCATGTCTCCATACCTAAATGAATTGGGTTGCTTCCATGTGATTAGGTGTTAGTAAGCAGGTAAAAAGATGTACCTAATAAAGTGGCAGTTAAATAAATGGAGTGGCTGTAGCTCAGTAGAGCAGGTAATCTACTGATCGGAAGGTTGGTGGTTCGATTCCTGGCTTCCCCTAGTCTGCATGCCAAATATCCTTGAGCAAGATACTAACCCCAAACCATTGGAGTATGAGTGTGTGTGAATGTTACTTAGAAAGCACCTAGAAAAATGTGCTTGTGCGAATGGGTGTGAATGGGTGAATGCACAAGTTGTGTAAAGCGCTTTGAGTGCTCAGAAGAGTAGAAAAGTGCTATATAAGAACCAGACCATTTACCATTTAAACTGTTTGCGAAAACTGCATTAAATCACAATCACTAAAATAAAAGTATAACAGCTAACAGCTACTGTTATAAAAGTATAACAGTACTGTAAAGTTTACATTTAGTATGGCTCGGTTCAGCATGTACCCTATAAAACACATATACTGCTGGAAAATCTAGTTGTCAGAACTTTAGAGTAATTTACATTTTTTACAATAAGATTGGGAACTATACATGTTTGCACAAAGTTTAGGGCTAATCTAGCAAGAAGCTAAAGAACTGCTGTCTTTCGTTGGATAACTAAAGACTTTACATGTAACAAATCCCTGAAATACTACAACACATCCACAGTGACATCAGTTCCAAAGTTTTATCCACTCAGCAGCTGTTGAGACATTTCTACCTTGTAGAAAACTACTAATCAATTAAGCTGTTGTGGTAGTCCCAGTGCTAAAGTTGCTTTATAACTAAGGGTTTATTCATAAGTGAAAGAATATTAATGAGATTAATCAGGATGTTAGTAGCCAACAGTGACAGCAAAGGACAGAAAACATATTTCTCACCCTCATGCCCTCAAATCTGGACAGAGCTCTGAGAGGTCTCAAAGCACGGAGGGTCCTCAGGGACTTGATGGCAGTAAAGTCAGAATATCCCAGTGAATTTGCTACCAGGCTTATCAAGGACACCTATGTGGAGTACAGAAAGGTGTATGAACTCTGAGAATCATAAAACAGACATCTGTGCTTAAACCTTTGAGAGGAAACAGCGAAAAGTACTGAAAAAAACAATATCAACTGGTCTTATCAGCACATTTGCCAAGAAAGTGAGTATATTTTTAGCGACTCTTATAAAGAATCAAAAAAACGGAGGAGAGTCGTAAGAGACACGTCAGAAACATTTAAAGAGCCATAGTCACATTTTTTGTGTGTATTTTGGGACATTCCACAGTTAGGAACACAAATATTGTATTTTTGAGGTTTAGATTTGATTTGGTTTTTGAATCATCGTTTCAGCAAATTTAGACTTCCACTCTATTCTACATCCAAAAGAGACAAAACAAAATGGTATTCCGCTGTTGAATGACCCTTGGATGACAGCTATGGATGAAAATGGCATGAAAGATATGTGAGAAAGTCGAGTCATGAAGGATGATGAAAAAACACAGACAAGTATGCACATATGGTAAAAACAGTATCCATGCATGCATACTCAGCTATATATGCATATAAATATGTATATATATCAAATAGAGTGAGTTTTATAAAGAAGTTTAATCTGTCTTTGCCAAATTTGTTTCCCATTTTGTTCCAAATTGATCCAATAAGTTCATTCAAAACAATTTAGGGCTAATAAGGTCCCAATGATCTGTATTTCTTTATAAAAGTCCTTTTAAAGATGCGTTTGGCCAATATATCTAAAGAAGATACTCAAAATCAATTTCAGGACTACAGAAGTCTTTGGCTCCACCACAATACAGACAAAAAAAAAATACAAAAATAAAGCAAAAGTAGGAAAGAAAAGTTTGCTAGGACTTCCTTTAAACATAAAAAACAGAGAACGCTCGGTACCTGAGTTACACCAAACAGGTCACACATGAATTCAGCTGGTGCAGTTCAAAAAGAAGACTTTACGTTCCACAGTAAACCAGATCTTCTGTAGATAAGCCTCAGATCACATGAAACTGCGTTTGGTTTTGATATAAAAGCCAAGGTCCTGTACCCAAGCGGTTCAAACGATGATTGCTGAGAGCGGTTTTTTAAATTATTCTTATTTTAAATCTCATTTTATATGAAAAGCATTTGTTTAGAAACAAGACGGTGGCTTTTGATATCGCAACAAAAAGCGCTTACGAGTGAAGAAACACAGAAGCATTTGTGATGCGGATGCAAGTTTCCAGTCCCAGACTCCATACTCCATACTCACCTGGGACCTGCTAACTACAACTTACCCTAACAATAGAGCGGTCTGTGGCAATCTGTGTAACAGCAGGTGAAATCAGAGGAAGTCAAGGGCTGCATGCCTCGGGCACTTTGAGTGACTAAACACTTACAGAACCGCATCCAGTTCCCCACAAATGTGTGGCAAAATCCTACTGGGGAACGGCCAAATCCTGACATGAGAGCAGCTGCAAAAATCTACAACGTATCTACTGTTTCAGTGTGAATTAGCACTTAGTTCTGCAGCGAACAGGTTCAGGTATTGAAAATGTTGTCTAGAGCTAATTCACGTGCTCTCCTGTGAAAAATTTGGCATCATTAGAGCTATAAATCCCACAAGTACGGCATACATTCAGCTACATCCTTTCACGTCATATGATTTGAAAACCAAAGCAGCAAAGCGTTAACTTACATCCACAATCAGAAAGTCGAGCCAGCACCAGTAGTTTGTAAAATACGTCTTGAAGCCGTATGCAATCCACTTGAGGAACATCTCCAGGACGAAGATGTAGGAGAAGACTTTGTCAGCGTACTCCAGCATCACCTTTATGACTTTTCTCTTTTCAATGTAAATGTCTTCAAATGCCTGCAGTATAAGAAAACGCAGCATTACATTTCCATTGCTCAGCATAAGAAAACCATCTGTGAGAAGTTTTTTTCTTTAAAACTACACAAAAGGCGCAATTTGGACATCAGCCAGCTCAACGTCTCATCAAATCTACTGCTGATACTGTTGGTCAATCCAGAGATTAATAATTAATATTGGTATTGGATCAATACTAATCTTTCTAATTAGATCTAGGACCCTTACCAGAGCCCCACTGCTGAGCAGGATCATGAAGATGATGAATGTCTCAAACCAGCTGTGCTCCACAATCTGGTAGCAGGTCTTCCTCAGCCTCCACCAGGCCTGTCCTAGTCCATGGCTGGTGTTGATGTTACAGCACTGGCAGTGTCTCATGCAGACTGATGACCGTGTCAAAAAACAAACCGGCATTTATCACAGCATGAAGGAAAAAAATAAACATTTTAAATGAATGCACGTTAGCAGATTTAGTGAGGTTGCTACTTTCGCTCACATTCAGGAAAGCATTCATCAGGCTCCATACTGTCTTCATCCAGCACTGACAAGTTATCCTCTTCCTCTCCGGGCTTCCTTAGATCCACTGTGCTGCCCTCTGACAGGCTGATCTTCTCCTACAAAATAAAGTCTGAGTGTTTACAATCACGTGCCCTCGTATGGAAACAGCCCTCAGCTCTTTGACATCTGCATGTGTAAATACAGAATATGAATCTATATTAAACTAGCAAACAGTGATTTGTTCTGGTTGTGTTCCCCAGCCTGTTGTGATACTGCTGATGCTGTTGTCATACATTCATGTCACACATTAAGAGTTTTTTTTAAAGAAAAAGAAGTTGCAGCACATTTTCCTGCTCCACATGAGCCTGCGTGCATTCATCCCATCAGAGCCGGCGCACCTTGATGGACTTTCAATCTCCTGTGAGGCTTACTGCAATTTTGATGAGATTTTCACGTGTTGTAACAACAACATATTTCATATGATTTACAGGACAGAGGTGCAGCTTCAATCTCGTAAAATGATACGAAATTTAATCCAGCATTAAAGGGCATGCACGGGATCTGGAAACCAAATTACCAGCATTGCTCATCTTAGAGTTTAAAGACAGTGAGAAACATAATGGACTGATGGCACATCAGAAAGTAGTAATTGATCCCATTTAAGCAAAGGAGATTTATTTACACTCTAGAGAAGACTCAAATACTTAACTATAGGATTTCTTTTTAACAATATTCTTACATATAATATGTTTATCACTTTTGTGTGTGTTTAAAGCTCTGCATATGCAGAGCAGCTGCAGATGCCCAGTTAAGCTGATGGACGATTGGAGGTCCCCCCCGCCCCCATTTTTCATGATGCCTAGTTCTAGTGTGGTGTGCAGCAGCGCATGGGAGGGAAAGAGGAAGAGAGAGCACCAGACTGCAGGCTGCCCAGCTCAGCTGTGTCAGTTTAATCTGCTCTACAGCGCCTGGCTCCACATCTGGCCTGCTCCTGTTTTTCTGCCAGACAGGACAGGAACGACACATCCTCCGCCTCAACAAACGCCCGATCTGCAGGACAGTCTGACTCTAAAGCTTTCGAATGAACACAGTCAAATCCAAATCTATACAAAAACTGAGGAGTGCTATTGCACTCTCACTGTTGCGTTTTCATGCAAATTAAAGCAACTATACACACGGTGTTAGTTACTGTTGCTGAGTGCACGGTAAACTCATTTAATATGTACAGAAATGCAAACAAGAAACAAACTGTATCTCAGTCATTACAGCTTCGTCCAGTGTTGGTGTGTAAGTTAGCTGTCTAATGCCGGGCAAATAATACTAATGCACCTACGGATCAGGGGTGAGCTTTTCAAGCTGCGATGCCTGACCCGTCGAATGCTCGGTGTGCTTCCCTAAGATTCCCTAAGAGGCTTTCAGAAATGTGCTAAAGACATATCTGTTTAGGCAGGCATTTCAGCGATGCACCGTCTGCTGTATACGTCCTGCGTTTCTAACACTGAAGTCTTGAACTGCTTTAATCCCAGATTCTTTTGTTCAGTTGTTCATGTTTTTATCATTTTGATTTCTATAAACGTGTTCTGCTTTCAATTGCAATTTTCTTTACTTTATATTTCAATGATTTCAATGATGTGTTCTTCCAATGTTTGTACTCTTAATAATCATATAATCTTACAGTACTCGCTAATGGGTGTAAAGAGTGCTGTGGACAAAAGTACAGGGAGACCTAAACATCAAACCTACAGGAGTTGCTCAGCCATCCAAACACATGAAGCTGCACACAGTTTTTGTGCTGATGGTAATGCCAGAAGAGGTTTTGAGTCAGAAGAGCATTGGTGACTTTTACTCACTATGCACCTTACCACTTGGCAACCTGATACTGTAACTTTAAGTGGGCTGTAACTCCATGGGTCATTGCTGTGGCTCCTAAAAGCTTTCCCTTTGTAATAATAGCACTTACAGTGGATCGTGGAATATCTAGAAGGGAAGAGATATCGAATGCTGACTTCTTGCTACAGTGACATCCTGTGACAGCGCCACCTTCAAATTCTGTGAGCACTTTGGAACGAGCCATTCTTTCACAAATGTTTGTAAAGGCTGACTGTGTGGCTAGGACGCTGATTTTCTACACGTGTCTCAATGGGACTGAAAATCTAAATTCAAAGGATAAGATGTGTGGCTTAAATAGTAATGGCCTCATTTTCCTGTTAGTTAGGGATAATCAACCCCTTTAACATGTGTGTACTAAATATAGCTTTAAGCATAGCTCGGCACACATTCAACCACATCTCATTAACATGTGTGTGGGTGTGCGGGACTCTATGACAGACTGATTCCATAGCATCATCATCATCATCAGAATTAGAAAACACAGATGTTACTAATAATATTTAGGCTACCAGCACAAAACATATATGCTTAAACATACACACATATGTTAAACAGTATAAGCTCTGTTTTAGCCACAGCTAGTTTGGAAAGTGTGCAGCCCTTCTGTGTCCAGTCATTAAACATGATAAACTAATCCCACCATTTTGATATCATGTTCATTCTCATACAGACCCTTTGTAAAAATTAAAAGCTTCTGAAAAATCTTTGAAAAAACTTCAATTATTCCAGCACATCTCAATTTAATAGGTAGATCAGACAATAATTTCAAAATCATAATTTGTTGTCAACGTGGACTTCTTGAGTTTATCTCAGCATATACAAACAGCAAAAAACCAAGTAATTACCCATTTATATAATAAGAAACACAAGCCAAACAAACAAGTTGAGTGTTTCAAATGACAAGATGAGATTTCATTCTTAGCGAAAAGTATGCCGATAAAATCACATTCTCTAAAGTATGTAAGTTCAGAGAGCATTAAAGCCTGAAGTTAAGCCCCAAACATGATTCTGGGCACGACATACTTACCAGTTTGTTTTCTTCATCCTCTGATGACTCTGAGATCTCCTCCTCCTCCAAAAACTCCACATCTGACTCCCCAGGCGCGATAGGAACAATGACAGTCAGGTTTGGGTTGGTCATGTAGCTGTCCTCCTCTGGTACGATGTACTTCTCTCCATAACGTCCAAAAATCCCCCCATTGCTCTCCATGTGATTTCCGACCGGCTTGAGGGCCTGACTGGTTTCCTTGGCTTTGTGTTTTCGACGCTTCAAGCTCCTGTTGCAGAGGTTGATGACGCTTGTGACAATCCAGGAAAAGCCGGAATGGATGCGAGCGATGGCAATCTGAATGTTATTCAAGTCCCCGTCTTCGTCTGGAGCAGAGAGATTGTCTGAGCTGAAGGAGCTCAGCAGCAGGGCCAGAAAGAGATTCAGCACCTGTTGTTGACATACCAAAAATGTATGTTTACTTACATCTGAATGGATGAAACTATTAGACTTGTTTATAGCTATTTAGCCGTAACCACTTAAGCCCTTAGCCCCTTTCTCTCTTTCTTTTTTGCATCTACAAATAAGAAACACATTTCAACCAAATTTGCTTATGCACAGAAATGCTACATCCCATTTCCACACAGCCTCTTTATTCAATATGCCACACTCCACAATAATAGGTGGTGGTGGGTAGTGTGTTAATATGGCCTGCAGCAGAGATCCTTGGTGTGAAAAGGGTTAACAAAGCAGGACATTGTATAGCCATATTATGCTTGTATCACCATCTGATGCGCAAAGCTCTGAATTGTTTAGTATGTATGTATGCTTTATCATTTGACATAATGCCGGACATGATGTCCCATATATTTTGTCAACATTGGCAAATCCCGCAAAGTTCTGCAACAATGATACGCTCAGGTACATATGGCTGATGTTTCAGGCCTCCTGAAGTCAAGGTTCAAAGCATCCAACTCCTAAGTAATCTGTCTGCTAGCTTAGAGAGCAGCAGCACGGGGCATAACACTGCACATATGTGTGTGTGTCTGTGTGTGCATTCCCTTCATGGGTGATGTGCACAGTTGGCAAGGATCATCTTTAGCCACTGCGCTACTCAGAGATGGGGAGCATGAGCAGATGATTAGTGATGAATGCCCTCCGACCTTCTCACCCCTAAGCATCCTGGATAATCCCACAGATAAACTGCTTTCCCACGATTCATGTGCACAGAGAGGTTCCTGTCCATTAAATTCCATAGGGAGCGCTGTTGTGATCTGATCTTTAGGCTAACAAGGCAATACAGTCAATGAAAGTGTCTCTATCCACTAATAGCATCTATGTGATACTTGAGAAACTGCTATGTACACCTAGAAATATCTAGTACCATTCTTTTGACTGGGTTTGAATTATGCAAATCTCTTGCTAATTTTTTGTCAAAAGAATTTAAACTTATCCTAACTACAAAAGTCGAGGGGAGCAAGTGAACAAGTAAATAAAACTAGATTTTTACTGGGTTAAAATAGTGCTATACTAAAATACAACTATTTCTGCATGTATTTCTATTACCAGGATCACCACTGGAACGACACCACATTCAAAGCAAAACAACGTTGACTATAAACAAATCCTGCAAATTCAGCGCGCTTTTGTATTCTTTAATATCAGCTCACAGGAAACGGCTGGCCATATGGGAGGAGCAGTGAATGTGGGTGGGCGTATACAATTAAAACTGAATTAACTGCTGTTTTTTTTAACAGCTGCATGTGTTGGCTTGCAAAATGAGTAAAAATCAAAACTTGGTGTTAAACGGGGTGAACGCTCTGCGGTGTTTGTGCAACACTTGGGTCCCCATTTCACCCGTAAGGCTTAGCTCATTAGTGGTGGATAAAAGGGCAGTAAAGCTGCTCCAGCACTGAGTTTGTCTCTTGTCGCTTCAGTTTGCACGGCAACATGTGTAGATAATACACATATGATGCAGCACAAATAACAGAGGGTTTTTAAGTTGAGGTGATGTGTAAAAATGCAAGTGAAAATAGAACGAAATGATCTGCACATCTCATAAATCTATAATCTATTAAATTTGGTAGAAACTCTGCTAAATCTAATCTGAAGCAAGACCATGACACTTTCATTTAATACAGCATGCTGAAGAGTTGCTCATTTACAGATATACAAACTAATACAGCTTGCAAATTTTAACATAATTAACTTGAAGGATGGTCCATTCACATAATACACAATCAGCAGTCCTCTCTTGTGCCACGTAATCCCAGATTACTTGTGACATCACCAAGTGGTTTTGGTAGCATTGAAACGCTACTGCATCGCTCTTAGTCATCAAATACTGTTTAAAGGATAACTTTGCCTGTCACAACTTTGCCTGAACATCAAAAGCACTTCTTCTGTTAAAGACAAATGATACACTCATACCCTCCACATATCCTCCATTTTTTTAAATCTTTATTAAGGAGCAATGGATTCAATCATTTTGTAATGCTTACAAAAATCCATACTTCTATATGTTTAAATAGGCTGAGTAATTCCATGTACTGCCTGGACACCTTTTTTTAACAAGTCCGTTTTCAGAGTAGTTCAGCCACTGACCTAAACATTTAAGGTATGTTCAAAAATAACAAACTTTAATTTTCTCAGTCTCCCCTTCCAGGTAATTTCCCGGGGAAGTGCTGCTCCAGTTCCTGCACAGTTGGTAATTTAACTGCACAGTTGGAAGCAAATCTCAGGGTGGTGGGGAATGACTTGCTACCACATGGTGATGTGACAGTAATTTCCACACTGAAAGTTTGACTTTGGGATCATTTCTGGTGAACAACCATGTTGCCTGTGCTCCTGACATGATGTGAGGATGCTCTCTGAGTCGGGTGGCTATGACTTTGAGATCACTGCTATGAGCAATGTGACGGTTGCGGCATGAAAGTTGGTCAGTTTGTGACAGAAGTTGATGTTTGCTCTCTATGCAAGCGCAGCTGATCAGAACAGGACTTCCAGTGAGAGCTTTCTAATGAAAGAACGTGAAGGAGGGATCAGATAGTTTAAATTAGGACTGGATTCATTTTCCAGCTTTTTGACTGCACCTCGTGCCTGATCCTGTAGTTGGCATTTGCAGCAGCAATGTGGTGCATGTAGGACTGAGGTAAATGTCACTCAGTGCAACACTGTGGTTGACTCATTTCTACTGTCTGAACTTTACAGCACAGAGGAACAGGGGAAAAGCCACACAGACACTTCTCAAAAGAAACTCTTGTTGAGTTTAATCTTTTTGTGAGCTTTGCCGGTACAAAAAATATAGACTATCACTCAACATAACCTTAAACAGGTTAGAGTTTAAATGCCAAGTCATAATAACTTACCACCAAGTTCCCTATGACCATGACCAACATGAAGACCAGGATGCAGAGGGGCTGGCCAGCCACTTCCATACAGTCCCACATGGTCTCGATCCACTCGCCGCACAAGACCCTGAACACAATCAGGAAGGAGTGGAAGAAGTCCTTCATGTGCCAGCGAGGCATCTGACAGTCAAAGGAGATCTTACAGACACAGTCCTGATAGTTCTTGCCGAATAGCTGCATTCCCACCACAGCGAAGATGAAAACAATGATGGCCAGCACCAGCGTCAGGTTTCCCAGGGCGCCCACCGAGTTGCCGATGATCTTGATGAGAGTGTTGAGAGTGGGCCAGGATTTTGCCAGCTTGAAGACTCGCAACTTATGATAAGAGAAATGTGAAGACAAATGATGCTGCATCTTCAGAATAGACTGACTATTACACTGTACAAGTTGCACAAGTTAACTAGACTTCAGAGTTAAAACCTTAAGAGACTTTTATGTTTTTAGATGTAGTCTGATTATTAGATATAATGTGCAACTCTGACAACTCTGTTCCTAGGTATCATCATTTTTTTAATGGACATATTATGCTTTGTCCATATTTTTATCTTAGACTTCACCCATCCGAGAACCCTTAGTTCATCAGCTGTCTGTTTCCCATTGCAAATAGTTGAATCTGCTCCCGTGTCTAGGTTTTGTCTTCTGTTCATCAGGAGCTGATCAATCGGAAATAATTAATCAATTTTCTTCAAAGTAACACAGAGAATGAACAAGATTTCCCTCACCAATCTGAAAGATCGCAGGACGGACAGTCCCTCCACATTGGAGAGGCCCAGCTCCATTAAACTGAGGCAAACAATGACGCCGTCAAAGATGTTCCAGCCCTGTTGGAAGTAGTAATAGGGGTCCATGGCAATCAGCTTCAGTACCATCTCAGCTGTAAATATACCAGTGAACACCTAGAAAAAAAACACAGAGTGACAAAAGGACATTTAGAGGTGAAAAATCCAGCAAAACACTAGGAATATTATATAGCTACAGCTTAATTAGTAGAGCATTCACTCTCTTTTAGATGAGTTGTTTCTCTTTTGTTGACCACAAATAAACAATTTTACACAACCGCCTTCAAAAGATGTGTAATTTGAATTTTATTAATGAGTGAACTAAAAACATTTCAGTGAAGGTTTCTGCACACAAACCTTAGTTCAACAGAAAATATAACAATGTATTTCAATGTGTTATTTCATTTTTGTTGTCGTTTTTAATTTATTCATATAAAGGTACATATAAAGTTATATAATTTTAAAATTACTTAATGTATTAATGTATTTATTTATTTACCAAATCTCTGTCAGAGTCTAAAATTCACCGGTAGGAAGAGATTTCAAAACAGAACAACAGGAAATCAATTCCACCTCTTGCTAAAAATACTCCATGTTATTAAAGATAATCGCAAATAGTCTAAAACAGAATCTTTGACAGCGGATCAGCATCACTGTATTTGACCTCCTGTCCTGCACCTGCTTTAAAAATCAACCTGTCTGCAAACAGAGACGGATTATCTGAATGCCGGCCAGTTCAGTTTCCTCTCTGTTCCACTCTCCTCTCCTTATCTAGCACCCGACAGCACTTATAGAAAGTGTGTTAAAAGCTGGAAACATCCCTCTGGTATCTTTAAAACCCTCTTACCAGATTGCCCACTGAGAGCATGGTGTTGAACTCATCAGTCATGGGGTAGTGTTCAAGTGCCATGAAGAGGGTGTTCAGCACAATGCATATGGTGATACCAAGATCCAGGAAAGGATCCATCACCATTAGCTTCACATACTCCTTCAGCTTCAGCCACCAGGGGCAGCAGTCCCATATCAGATACTTCTTGGCATACGTGTACCAGCAGGGATGGCACTTTTGCCTCGACTCCTCCAGCTCTGCAGAGACACCACACGGAAATGATTTATATCTGCAGATAACTTGATCATTTTTGAACAGCTAAAACCTGAAACCAGCGGCGATTCTAGGGTCCTTCTGCTAGCAAAGTTAACTAAAGTTAAATGTTATTTGGGCAGGTGGAGGGTTGGTTGAGAAAACCAGTTCTAATTTCTTCTACTATGCCTTCATTATAACAGCTGAGCATAAATACAGAAATCAGGGGGAAAGCTGGTTTGGCTTTGTTTGGGAAGTAGCAAAATCCACCTACTGGGACCTTAAATATGTTAGGTATCATCTGCTTAATGACACAAAACAGTACTAAAGAAATAATGGGAGATATATGCATTTGTTACACTATTTTCTGATGTAATAACTTCCTGGATATGTTATTTAGCAACATGTAGAGGATCTAGTAACCTTCAGACAAGACCAGGCTAGCTGTTTCCAACCCTTTTGCTAAGCTAGCTTCATATATCCCCAAAAAGGGATGTAATTTCTGAACACTTCCTTAAACAGTGAAATGGACGCACCGTCCATGGCATCACTATAAAAGCTGACAGAGCTCAGGCCCCTTTTCCTGCGCACGGGGGATGGATCTGTCACTGTGGGGGAAGGTTGCAGGAGAGGCCTTGGAACTGTCTCCTCTGTGCTGGAGGGCTTCTGGCAAACAGAAAATATCTAAAAAACAAACAAACAAGGCTGTATTGTCATGTTCTTATAAACTCATATTTAAACTTTTCAGAACAGTCTCATAACAACGGCTCCGTCACTCACTGTGTCTTCCCTGACTCTCTCCATGCTGTGAGCTGGCATGGACGTAGGGGTGAGCAGACCCATAGTCATGACTCCATTGTGGTCGAGGGAGATGTTCAGTCGACCGTTGACATTGAGGCTGGGGGTGAAGATTTGGGAGCAGTGGCTTCTCACGCTGCCCGTTCTCCTCTTCCATGGCGTCACTGTCGAACTGGTGCGACTCCTGAAGACGTCTCCGTGAACGCTGTACTCGTCGTCCGCGAAGTCGGCCTCTGAGTTGTTGCGAACGCGGAAGGAGCTGAAGATGCTGTTCTGGCTTCCTCGTCTGGTGCTGAGCGGGTGAGAGGATAGCGTGGCCAGCAGAGGGTGGGCCGGCAGGGGGGACAGGGGAGGCTACAGAAATATGGAAGAACGCATTAGCTTCTGTGGTTTCAACCATTAACAACTCGACAGCGCGCTCCTTAAGGTTACATACCATTACTTCTTCCAGGGGCTCCATCTTCTGTTCTGCAGCTTCTTCTGCCGTTTCTTCGGACAGCGTTCTGTGAGATCTTCTTCTTCTGCTGCTGCTTCTTCGTATACTTCCTGTGTACTTCACACAGAATGGAGACAGCTCCGGGGACAACACTGAGTCTGTCTCCTGTGCTTGTCTTTTTGCTGCCAGCTTCACATGGGATGAAATTGTTTGAAAGAGTTACAGTTGTGTCTGTCTTCAGCTGAAGGCGCACATGAAAATATGACAATGCACCGCACTTACTCTTTGCTCTCTTCTCAGGTGTTCCATGGCCATCTGAAACTCTCTCTCCTTCTGCCAGGCCTCAGCGATGGTTGCCTGATTCTGCTCCTCGTAGGCCATGGCCACCACAGCCAGGATAAGGTTGACCAGGTAGAAAGAGCCCATGAAGATCACTAGAACAAAGAAGATCATGTAGGTCTTCCCAGCTGAGCGCAGAGTCTGTGGGAATCAAAGAAAGTAAAGGCAATAAAAGCAAATTCACCAGAGTCACTGGTTCAGCACCAGAGGTGGGACCAAGTCATTGTTTTGCAAGTCTCAAGTAAGTCTCAAGTCTTTATCCTCAAGTCTCAAGTCAAGTCTCAAGTAATGTCAGGCAAGTCAGAGTCGAGTCTCAAGTCACTGGTGTAAAAGTCCGAGTCAAGTCACAAGTCTGAAACTTTGAATTTCAAGTCCTTTCGAGTCTTTAAAAAAAAAAAAAATGAAAAAAAAATGTTGCAGTTATGCTAAATGTAAATATTAGACCATGTAATTTTAAAATCTGTGTTTTTCTCAACACATGACAAAATAGTGAACTTAGAAAATATACACAAATTGTGAAATTGCACCTCTTTAAAATGCAGCTCAATTAAACCTAGCTCCAAGAATAATTTTCACCGACAGTTCTGAGATAAGCTGCATGTTATTCTTGGATGCGCTTGTAGGACCGGCTTTAAAATCGCATGACAAAAATATCATACACATTAAAAAAAACTGCATCACCAACGTAGCCTGGACAACATTTGCTAGTTAGATGAAGTCAGCTATCTCATCTTAGCATATTTATATGCATATTTATAATCATACGGTTCTTGGAGTGAGTGCATACACTCATGAAGTTTAGTAACTTCCGGTCACTGCAACAAGCCCAGGTACAGTTTACCGCCGGATGGGTGCAGGACCTTGAAATGCACCGTGTAGAACGAAAGACCATCGTACGTATCATAAGTTTACCAGTCTCACAAATCGTCGTCATAAATACATAATCGTACTGGGCAATTAGTGATACAAAAAACCTGTTTTATCCTGTGAATAAAAGTATATGTTTTTGTCAATGTACCATAATAACAGAAGCGAAACGCAATATTGTGTCAGGACAATTCACTATTTATGCACAATAAACACAATAAATAAAGGAGCATAGCGCGACAATTTCTGTTCAGCGCCAGACTTGCTTGTAACCTATATCACCAATTATGTTATGAAAATGACGTATTAAGTACTAAAAAACACTGACCTTCGTGTAAATGCTTGGAGCAGACTAACCTGTGAGCTGGAGTGTTCTAGGACGTTATATTTGGTCTTAGAATGGCTGCAATCCAGTCGCGTCTTTGTTACTTCGGAAACATGGCTTGAACAATTTCTCTTCAACGACGTAATCCGATAACAACCGATCTCTTTACCCGTCGGCTTCCCGTGGCTGTCATGCGACCGGCTATTGCAGTTAATAATACAACGGCTTCTTGACATTTTTGTGTTTCTTTTTTATCGCTGTATAACTGATTTTAATTGAAAGCCTGCGTGCGCTAGTACCGCTTGCCACGAGTTCCCAGAATCCTTTGCGGTTCTACCCATGAATGACGTCACATTTTCAATCTCTATATAATATGCATGTTAAATTTTATATTTGGGGTAAAATATCAAGTCTTTTCAAGTAAACCGGTTCAAGTCCAATTCAAGTCCCAAGTCATTGGTGTAAAAGTCCAAGTCAAGTCACAAGTCTTACAACATTTTTTCAAGTCAAGTCTAAAGTCATAAAATTAATGACTCGAGTCTGACTCGAGTCCAAGTCATGTGACTCGAGTCCACACCTCTGTTCAGCACTGTGTATAGTCATAAGGCAGATCATATGCTAAAGCTAAACAACACAGGTCAGTACAAAAAGGTTTCTGGCCACTTTGTGAAGTGACGTCTTATTCAATATCCGTTTAAGTATGTTAGTTGTGTTTCTCCACTATGTCACCCAGTTACTGATTCTTTGTGAAAGTGAAAACTACTTTGGCCCCAGAGAAGACCAGCAAATAGAAAAACGCTCCGAAAGCTCACAAAAAGACAACAGAAGTTGAATAAAGAACAAAGGACATGGGAAAAAAACTAAACAGAAGGAAAACAAAAGGAAGTAGAAAAGAACAAATCTGGGAGACAAAGTGATGAAACATCTGCTTAAGTAACAGAAACCAGAACATGTGAAAGACTGAAGTGAGGCAGAAGATGCAGGTAATCTGTGTTTTAATAGCAAGACACTGTAAATACATGTTTGCTCGTACATTTCAGCGTTAGCTCGTCACTTCCACAGCTGTTCTGTCCCCAAAAATGCTTCTGTTGTGTTTTCTAAGGGTCTTTTCTTTGTGAGCGTTTGAGTTGTTTTTCTGTTTCTATTGTGTTTTATTCAACTTCTATTGTTTTTTTTGTGAGCTTTGGTGACGTTTTTCTGTTTGTTGGTGTTTCCTTGAGTTGCAATGCGTTTGACCTCTTAGAGCCACTGCTGAAAACACTGAACCTATAAGAGGAAAATTGAACTTTTAAGTTGAAGGTTGTAACTACAGGATGCTGATAGATGAAAAAACCAAAAGTAGAAAATTGCACCTGGTGAAACAGTTTTTCCCAGTAGTCCTGCGTCATGAGACGGAAAAGTGCCAGGAAAGCCCAGCCGAAAGTGTCAAAGCTGGTGTAGCCATAGTTTGGATTCCTCCCTACTTTTAGGCAGTCAAATCCTTCTGGACACTTCCTGTAATGTGCAAATGATTGAGAGGTAGAAGATAAATGATTAGAGGCCAGGACTGATAAACAAAGGCCGAACACAGGAAATTAAAAGCAGCTGCGGAGAGATATAGCCGTGCCGGTGTGCGTGCTGCTTTCCCAGAGTTAAAAACATTCTACATGTGGCTCTGCGGCCTTTGACTTCACAGAGAAAACTGGGAGATGAGTCAGTAAGTACGTACTATCATCACCGTTATTTCAAAGAAGACGGCACTTGAAACCTGTTTCAGACAGGAGCACTAAAATGCACTGGAGCAAAAAGAGATTAGCCAGATGGATATCAAATTGCAGCAGGAAAAAAAAATCAGCTCGATTCCAGCGCCTCTGATCTTCATTGTCAACATAGTGGCATTACAGCAAATATTTAAGTCCAGCAGCTGAGAACAAGCTGGACTGCCATGTCAATCTCAGTGTGGAATAATTTCATAATGGCAGGCAAACAGCTGGGCGGAAGAGCGCTGCTGTGAGAACAGCTGTGGATCTCACCAACACGCCAGCTCACTAATATCCAGCAGCGAGGGCAGAGGATGCTGTGTGAGGCCAGCGACATCTTCCTGTCAGGCTAGCCCTCTGCTACATCACTCACACCAATCTGTTCACCTCTGTTAATCAATGCACATTTAGTTTATTTCATATCAACATTGTTGAGCAAAATTAGCAAAAATCTTTCTGTCAACTCGGCATCTAAACAAATGTTGTGATTTAAAAATTCGACTTTTGTCAAAAGGAAAACTTTATTTAAAAAAAAATGCACACTAACTGAAAACAGTATCATGCCTGTAAAAAATAACTGTCTTTTGTTTTAGTCTTTGTCAAGTTTGTCAGCTTAAAGAGGCTTTCGGAGCACGTGCTAATGGAGACTGTGATTTCTACAAGACTCCGAGTGTACTCCCAACTGTAAAGTTTATCCCGGAAATTTCCACCTTGTGTTTGCTTGAAGATGCCACATGCCATTGATTTTCTATTGTCTCTGGTCACAACTGCAAATCACTTCCTATGTGCACTATGTGGAGCTTCCTATACACTGCAGCTTAATGCGTCTTCAAGCAAACATGCCAAGTATACTGCTGAGTTCCTGTCAACTAAAGCTGCTTCCTGACAGGAAGTGATATACGGCAATGTCCAATGAAAGACCATGTTGGGTCTAAACTCAGAACAATTCACTTTAACAGACCATACAACCTCAATGACATTGAGCGACTAGCTGGTGATGCGACGAGGGCAGATCCGAGATAAACCACCAAGGAGAGTATAGGTTACTGATGATTGACATCCATGTAAAGCGGCCCTGGTGTGCTGGTGATTAATTCTTACGTCTGAGATCATTTTCAGCACAGTACTTATAACTTGACTTTGGAACATTTTATATACTTTACACATGAAATGACTAGTCTGGAAAATAAACTGCAGCTTAATTAAAAATGAAAATAATAATACAATGGTAAACAATGCATGGAAGGTGTCATATCACTAAGTTTAGCTAACAATATTTCCTGTAATCATCACTATTCCATGTTTTCATCGTGTCATTCTGCAATCAAGTCTGAGCAACTTTCTGTAGGTGCTCAGACTAGGTGCCTCTGTATGCAGTTTATAAATGAATAAACTGCACTCAATGATATGCTTGTTAATCCACTGTTGTCCATTAAACAGCTACAAAAATGTGAGAGTCCTTTCGTAGTTTTGTAATTGTGAGCAAGGTGCCTGCAGAGTTCATGTCCCATTAGTCTCTATAGCAACTGCCCAATGGAGCAGCTGCTGATACACACAGATATAACTCAGCTGTGCATCACATCTAAGTATTC
Organism: Mchenga conophoros; assembly: GCF_057382185.1. Lineage (NCBI taxonomy): Eukaryota > Metazoa > Chordata > Actinopteri > Cichliformes > Cichlidae > Mchenga > Mchenga conophoros. Next base: position 28,648,091 of record NC_140543.1, read on the forward strand.
TGCAAGTTTGTTTTTTCATGCATTTTTACCACTTGCTATTACTACTATTACTATATATATCTGTTCTCAGGCTCTAGGAAGTTATTTTTATATGAATTCTCTACCATAGTACACTGAGCAAAAATTCCCTTTTATTTTTTTACTTTACTGTTTGGGGGCTTTTGCCTTGATTAGAAAGGAAAGCAGGGAATGAGTGAGTTGGGGAAGACAAAGGTAAAAGCACCTTGGGTCAGAGTTGAACCCGGGCAGCTGAATTTAGCCTTGGGGTATATGGTCAGCTGCTCAAACTATGAGGTAAAGCAGTACCCCCATTTCATTCTTTTAACCACACGTCATTAAGAACAAACCCATGGCGACAGTGGCGGTCTACCCCAACTTCCTCAAAGCCTCTTGAGGAAGTTGGGGTAAGAGCTAAAAAGGACAACACTTATTGATTTTTTAAGTTAATCCAAAGAGGAAACCCAGGGAGCTGAAAATGAAGCCACTGCTGAGTGATGCAATCTGCAGTTCCTCCAGTTGAAAAGGCCTTATGATTTTATTAACCTGTTGCTTACTGGAATTATAGGAAGCATGCAGCCAAAAATCTAAAAAGCGACATGTGAAAAGAAAGGCAAAATATGAATAATAATTGATTTTACAAGTCATCTTGTGCAATCATTGGAGCACAGCTAACACAGGGTCAGGTGTGTTAGACCTCTATTAAAGCCCTTTGCTCCATGTTTACAATGTTTGGGTTTTTTTAATATTATATATGTGAGGACAACATCAATTTCCTGCTGTTTGTATAACATCTGTCGGTGGCAACAGTTTTTTTTCCTGGGTGGGGCTAAGGCGGTGAGTTTCCTGCCCGCATCGCTCCAGCTCAGGGCAAAAGTTGAAACTTTCAATACAATCAGTCATAATCCTTAATGCATAGTGGTTTTAAGATGTAAGGGGATAAGCACTTGCCTCGACTCTACAGTAGGCGTGATGGGGGCTATGCGCATGTGTGTGACTGTGTGTGTGTGTCATCATAACGTATCCAAAGCTTTAATTTGGAAATCTACTCAGGGATTACTTGTTGGAATACACTCAAAAGATTAAGCATCCTCTATGTTTTACGTCCTCCATCCTGACCTGCTTAATATCTTGCTCTCCTCCACAGCCAGCCTCAGAAAGTTCCATCTAAAAATGTTGCACAAGTTAAGAGGCCATCTCAGTTATCTGCCAGTAAAACCAGAAGCTACCTTATGGTATCTTTAACCTGTCAAGCATGTCACGAATCTGTGCCACTCTTGCTTTAGCTGCAGTTTAGCTGGAGAGAAAGTTTTTTAAAAATGCAGTAAGTGCAACAAAATGCATTTTCTTGATGATGATGTAGCAATGTTAAAATAAAAGGGGACAAAGACGCCATTAAAAACAACAAAAAGGTTCAAACTCTGCAGTATCGATTGCAGCGCTCTGTTAGAGCTCCACAAATGGCAAAAACACAAAAAGCGGGCAACAAAAGAAAGTTCACATGTAGTGACACATGTGGGACAGCTGGGTAGGTCTCGCCTGATCTTACTGACCCACTATTTAAGTGAGTTTAGTGACATCATTCCCCCGTCCAAATCTTTTGCTCTGACTTCAACACAAATTACTGAATCAGACGGTACTTCTTGGGAGATTAAGGTCCTGTGCTTTTGGAGGAGAGGGATTAAAAACTAAAGGGTGGCTGGATTCTGTTGCCTCTAAAAATATGTGACTACACTCATAATAACTATAACTGGGAATGGGAAGGATTATAAGTTGCAAATTAAATATAAATATGTATTTTTTAATTGTTCTTTGAATTCTATATAAAAACTGGAGTTGTGGCAGTCAGATAGTGTTAGCTTATTCATACTGGCAGTTTTTGTCTTGACTTGATTGATTGATTTGATTTGATTTGATTTTATTGATTAGCATTCAAATATCTCAGTGAAGACAGAACAAAGATCTACCACAAAGCAAGAAAGCATGAGACAAGGCTAATCAAAAGGTATTGGCTGAAGCATTTGCTTATTACGCCTTTTTGCATGCAGCTCCTGTACACAGGGCTCAAAGCAAATAATAAAACAAAGCAAAAACAAAACAAACAAACAAACCAAGAAGAAGAAGAAGAAAAAAACTTTCCACCTTAGAGAAGTAACTACATCAAAGCAAAAGAATCAAGAGGTTTTTTTTTCTTCTTGATTATTCTAACAAAATATCTGCATGAATTAAATATATGCTAAAATGCTAGTTTTAGCCACGGGCGACCGTGGCTCAGGGGGTTGGGAATCGCATCTGTAACCGGAAGGTTGCCGGTTCGATCCCTGGGCTCTCTGTCCTGGTCGTTGTGTCCTTGGGCAAGACACTTTACCCTACTTGCCTACTGGTGTTGGCCAGAGGGGCCGATGGTGCGATATGGCAGCCTTGCTTCTGTCAGTCTGCCCCAGGGCAGCTGTGGCTACAACTGTAGCTGCCTCCACCAGTGTGTGAATGAATAATGGTATTGTAAAGCGCTTTGGGTGCCTTGAAAAGCGCTATATAAATCCAATCCATTATTATTATTATTAGTTATTAATGTCGGCTAAACATTAGGTCCTTATTCAAACATTAGCTGATCATTTATAGAAAACGTCAAACTCCTCAAACATTTTAACTCTAAATATTCTCTGCTTTTATTAAAATATATATTTTTTGTTTTTTAGTTCACTAGCCTGGTTAGCTGTAACAAACATTGTGCAAAGGGTTAGCTCTGAAGCAAGAGGAGCTATTTTTGGTGCGCCCTTTTTTCAAGAATAAAAAGTTGATTTACTTTATTCTTAATGACAGTGTTTGAACAATTTGAACTGGTATCAACAAAAAATTGATAACAGCCATTGTAACAAAATTTCTGGTTCTTTGAGGAAAAAAACTTCTGTCCACGCAAATGTCAAAAACAGCTATTTTTTGACACAGTGATTGTCTCCGGCCAAAAAGTAGCTTTTGGCCGGAGACAATCACTGAGCTTACATAATCCAACAGTACTATGCTGTAGAAGTGAAGTGACCACCAGTGACAACCAGAAGATTGCTTCGAGTATGTGACTAGCTGAGGGTCACAAAAGACCATTTAGATAAACTGTGGACAAATCTTTTTTTTTTTATTTTAGAATCAAAGTAACTAAAACTTGGCTATAATCTTCTGATCATTAATCACTTTGGAAAACATGATCTGATAGGGTTAAGGCTGGAATGGACCGCTGGAGCCCCTGCTCAAAGCTTGTGTTATCTCCACTAGCAGCATTCTGTTGGATTCAATTGAGAATCCAGAGCATCTCATAAGGAGGCGGAAGGGTACCTTTCGCCATACTATTAGACGCCTCGGGCCGGGACAAATCGTCGGTATGTTGGAAATGAGAATGCTCTGAATCTAAAACCTAAAGGGTCAGGAGAGAAAAGCATATAAGACATGATTTAAATAGGGAAATAGCATGAGGGCAAAGACCACTACATTGTGTAACATCACTCTCAGTGAGATGCACGTGGCTAAAGCTGCTTAAAAGAATACAACATATGAAACTATAACCCACAACAACATCCAAGGTTGACCAGCGATGTTTAAGCAGACAAATCAAGTTCAGGTTGGCCAAGTTTTTTCCCTTCATTGTATTACTCTGATTCCTCTTGATATAAAAGGAATCTGGCGTGCCTTCTACCGTAACATAAAGCTTCTGGTATGTTTAATTACAGAATCATATTCAACAATTTCTTCACCATAAAAGAGAAACATTGCAAATATGCTACATCATCTCCTGCTGTCTCTAGGTGCTTATCCCTGCTTCTCCAAAAAACATGACAAGCTAATGGTACATGAAGTAAATGCATGACATAAACCTATAAGGTTTCATATAGAACCACCTTTGTTTAACGTGCAAATAAATTGAAAACATCTGCATCAAACTTCCCTGCAGAGGCTTTAACATCATCACCATGTTTTATTTGCTATCATTCATTATCTTGTATTATTAACAAGAGCACCTAATGGAAGCCATTTGTTGGAGCTACAGGATTTCAGATTCACACAGATGGGTATTTAGTTCACTATAACCCCTGAACTGGGCCTGGCATTGGGCAGAGTCATCCTGTTGTGCTTGTTTCAAAAGCATTTGGATTTACAGGATTATTCAGTGCGTAGGCTGAGTAGCAATATTTGGATGGTTTCAGACTGTGCCTTTGACTGGGAACAAAGTCCATCACCCATTTCACCTATGCATTTACATCTATATTTACTTACATCTAAGGACCTTATATTTAGCATTGTTTTGACTTATTTTAGCTCAGCAAGCAGGTTCGTCAGAAGCACTAGTTAAAAGCTTCAGTACAGTCGAAATAAAAATATGATAACAAAATATCAATCCCAAAGTGTTCTAGTCTGCTCCAGTTACCCTAATCACAGCACAGAGCTTTTGAGATGATGAAATTTCCAAAGACCTCCCGCTCTCCAGCTGGCAATGCCATGTCTCTCTGTGAAGAGCTCCAGTGGAGCCGTGGTGATTATCCACGCCACATGTTGTCTTGTGCTCAGCTTCTCTCAGGCGAAACCTCTCCCTCCAATGGGATCAGTTACCTATATATTATACCTAAGTCACAGACTGAGAATCCTAAATGACAGGACATCATCTATCATTGAATCCTCCTTTTCTTGTGAGCCTTGAGCTACATGTAACTACACATATATATATATATATATATGATATTACATAAGAGCCAAACAGGTGAACAGATTAAGAAGCAGTAAGAAAAGTGAATGTTTACTTACCCCGCATCACTTCCATATCCACATATTAAGGCATCCTTTGCTCCTTCAACTTTGTAAAAATTATCTGAGGAAAAGCCAGTTAAACATACAAAAAGTTGTAATATGTAAAGTATTAAATATTACATTGTTAAGAGCACTGTACATCTGATGATCAATAGCAGGCTCTTCTATTTTTGGCTGACCTTCACTGCTGAGGAAGTCCTCCGTGGAGCTCCAGGTTCTGTTGTTGCAGATGAAGGATGTGTTGGGGCTAAACGAGGAGTTGACGCAGTGCGAGAGACTGCGGACGCACTTTTGTCGCAGTAACCCCATAAAAAGCTGCAGGCCGATGAGGGCAAACACGCTGAGACAGAACACGGTCAAGATCATCACGTCTGCCAGCTTCTTCACAGACTGGATCAGGGCACCAACGATGGTCTTTAGACCTTGTGTGTGTGTGTGGGGAGGAAACAATATGTATTGGTTGTATGACACCATTACAGAAACCTTTGTGAATAACATTTAGACATTTTAGAGAGAACTAAAAGGAATCAAAGAAACCTGATTGTTCTCTTACCTGGGATAACTGAGATGGTTTTCAGTGCTCGCAGTACTCGGAAGGTTCTCAAGGCAGAGACATTTCCAAGGTCTACAAATTCAGTCAAATATCTGGAAATTCATACAACAAGTGAAGAGAAATCACATCTTTGTCTGGAATGTAGTGTTACAAGTTTATATTACAGCTTTTCAGCTGGTCAATGTTAATCTGACATTTTGTCGTCTTTTAGCTCATATTTTGGTCTCCACCAACCTCAAACTATTTTGTGTTGAGCTGCTTAACGTTCCACTAAGTTCAATAGCTAGTCACTAACTTAGTCTGCATGGAGTTAGGTGCTGGGGATGCACAGTGAGTACAGGCTACAACAAAACATTTTTGTTTAAAGTCTCCTGTTTTTGCCCTTTGCTCTCAAAAACAATGCTGCAAGGGCTCACATCCATTCATATGCATGTCATGTGCAGCTTCAAGGATGAGATCCAGTAGAAGTGTTTGTTTTTTTGTAACAAAGCAAATGTTGTGTTTCAAATCACCACGGAGAATTATTGCTTCACTAAGTGAGGGAGAGGATTTTTGTTTTTATCAGATGATTGCATTACATTTTTCTTAAAAACTGTTCCTCACAAGAGAATACAAACACAGATTCAGAGAATCAGAAGACAGTGATGATGTGTGCAATGGTGAAATGATATCTGTACTCACGCCATCATAATCACCGTGAAGTCCAGCCAGTTCCACGGATCTCTCAAAAATGTGAATGGCACTGTACAGAAACCTCTCGCTAATATCTTTATTGCTGACTCGAATGTGTAAATACCAGTGAAGGTATACCTGGAAAAGATCCATGGTAGGAGAACACAATGTAGCATTAGCACCAAGGACAACGTTACACTGAAACAAACTGGAGCTTTAAATACATCTCAACACTAAAACTATTTATAGTAAGATAACAATGAAGAGTTGTGTTTGAGATATGACGCAGCCTGCTGAAAGAGCTTGAAAAAGAAAAAAAATACTACTTGTTTAATATTTGTCACCATTTTTAAAAAATCTACCAAGATTTGAAATCTAACTATAACTAAAATCATGATAAAGTCCAAATCTTAAAACATATATAGACTGACAGATATAAAAAAAAAAGAAACTACATGTAGTGTGATGACAGCGTCACACAACTCATTTTCTCAGTTTGTGGTTTTTCAGAGTTTCGTGCTGTTTTACTGTATAAGTGGCACGGGCAGTTTATCTGCTGATGGTGCAATTGTACAATTGATTATCCTGTTTGGTGATCTGTTTTTGTAACTACATGGTCTTTATAGAGCATATATACACTCACTGACCACTTTACAAGATAATTCCTCATGATTCCTCAAATTCAACCAGCTGCTGGAAACATTCGTCAGAGATCCCGTTCCATCACATCCATAATTTGCTCTATTGGACTGAGGTCTGGTAATTGTGGAGCCCATTTGCACACAGTGAACTCACTTCCATGTTCACGATTTCAGTTTGAGATGATCTGAACTTTGTGACATGTGGCTAGGAAGAGCCATCAGAAGATGGGTACAGTGTCTAAAAACTGAAAGCAGGCAAGATGAATCCATGCTTTCATGTTTTTTTACACCAGATTCTGACCCTACCATCCAAATTAAATGGAGACTCATCAGACCAGGTGACATTTTTCCATCCATCCATTCCACTTATGGATGGCGAGAGGCGGAATATACGGTCACTGTCACATGGAGCAACATTTTTCCAATCTTCCTTTTTGCAATTTTGTGAATTTAGTTTCATTCTCTTAGGTGAGAAGGTGTCGCCCCTGTGGTCTTCTGCTGGTGTAGGCTTCAAGGATTGTAATGCTGGGTGTTCAGACATGCTCTTCTGCCTTCTTCTAGTTGTAACAAGTGATTATTTGAGTTATTAGAGGTTCTCCTCTTACCTGGCGTTAACAAGGCATTTTCAAACATTGTGAACTGTCATTCACTGGATACTTTCTTTCTCAAACTGTTGTCTGTAAACCCCGGCAATGGTTGCGCAGAAAAATTTAGTGAAAATCCCGGTAGCTTCTGAAATACTCAGACCAGCCCATCTGACAACAACAATCACGCCACATTCAAAGTCTTTTAATTCACCTATTCTGATACTCGGTCCGAAATTCAACAGGGCAAACTGAACATGTCTACATAGCAGAATGCTCTGGGTTGCTGTCATGTGATTGGCTGATTAGACATTTGTATTAAAGAGCAGTTCACTAGCTGGACCCACGTCCTCATTTTAGGTTTGACAGCGTTTTGGGGAAAGCCTCGAAGGCAGATCCCCATGTACTAAATACAAGTGAAGAAGTTAAAGAATTGAAAACAAGGAGGGAGGGAGGGTGGGGCACGTAAACAAGAATGAACAGCTTGCAGAACTGGAGGAACCTATATAGTTGACAACCGGAAGGAGCGTGTTTGGAGGCGTGGTCCCGCTCCTGAAATTCCGATACATAATCTCCAATTAAACAGGTATACCTAATGAAGTGATCAGTCAGTGTATGTAAGACCAACAATGCGGGAGACTGATTAAGACAAATGGAAAAACTATTGCAAAAAACAAAACTGCTTTTCTTCCCACATTAACTAAAAATGAATTCCTGATGTTGCAAAAAGTAAAAAAGTCTCTGTGAATGTGGACAGCCTGTTGCATGCTTCACCACCTCTTTACAGCATGCACAACACATTATATTGCAAGATTCTTCTCTTGGTTCAACTTAACATGCAAATGTGGTGTTTTCAAGCATGGCGAATATATCACATGCATCATATACTTACATATGTCAATTGATTCTGCCAGTTGCCACTGACAAAGCAACAAACCCCAGCAAACTACACATTAGAACGTATGCAGACAATTTTGAATCAAGAAAACAACTTCAAGCTGCATTAACTTACTCCAGGTACTTGGTCCATGTTGGTGGATCAGACATGGCCATGAAGAAACAGTTGGTCAGGATAGTGAACATTATGAACAAGCTAAACAATGTGAAAAGAGAGTTAAGGAATGTGTACTGTAAGGTGACGATTTACAGTTACCCAATCAAATACGTTTTTCTGATAAGCAGACGATGTATTCAAATAAAACAACAAAGGTTTATTGTAATCCTGTGGAGTATATACACGAGGATGAACGGTCACTGTTTGTACCTACAGACTACAGTAAATGCAGATTATAAAAAAACAATGTAAACAAATTCTATTTAATATCGACTCGGTAGAAAAACATAATCTCCCATATGGAGACATGGACTGAAATCCTAAAGGATCTACTGAATCAAATGATTGCAAAGATTAAAGTGCTTTAGCATAAAATGATAAGAAATTCACTGAAATGAACATTAAAGTTTTTCGCTATAATTTAAATTATCTGATTGATTATATTACATTATAAAATAAACCGATAGTTTGGGTATTGAGGGCTTTTAGCCTGCACTTCAGAACCGACTGCGGTAATCTGCATGTTTCAGAGAATCAGTAACAGAAGTGAAATCTATAACAGGGGAGAGTTGGAGGAAAATTTGGGAAAATTACAAATCATCTGTCTGACAACTAATAGTCAGCCATCACATGATGTGAAATCTCCTTGCTCTTATTTCATTTCAGAGATTAAAAGAGGGATATGAGGGGATTTAGTGTGCGATGCCAGAGAGAACCATCACAAAGATGTTTCAAAAATAGGACTGGAAAAATCCAATAGAAACTGACAGGGGGGAAATCAGTAAATATCACAAATTGGCTTATCTGTCAGCAGGAAGTGAAATCTGGACTTTTCATTGTAAAATATATAAATTACAGTAGGAATGGTTCAAACTAGTTTGTTCACGGCAGGACATCTGAGTCACAGTCTAATCCCCATGTTATCACATGTCAGGAAAATGACATTCATGTTTTTAGTTTAAAGAGAACACCCTTTTTTTTAGTGGTTTAAAAAGTCCCTTTTCAAGTGTAGCAGGGGAAGAGGAACACATGAGCCTTCAACAGATAAATAAAAGCAGGAAGAGGCACATGCAGAGAACCCAAAAAGGATATGAATGAACTAAAATCTTTATGGCAATCGCTCTGATGAGGTGAAATGGAGTAAATATGTAAAGTGCAGATGTGGCGCTGAATCTGAAGATGGCCTTCCCTTTGTTAAGTACTATAAAGGTCTGCAAGGGGGGAGAAAAAAAGAAAAATATAACATTATTGACAGAAATCACATTTTTGAAAAGACATCACACCAAAAAAAGCATTTCTTAAAATGATTTTCACTTTGTGCACAACAACAACAGCAGGTCTGAGCAGCAGTTCAGCTGCTGTCTTTACCAAGCAGGGATAACAATATAGCTACCATCTGTGTTAATATTCACCGTGAGCACTTATGGCTCCAAGAGGTGAGCGAGCAATGAGTGCCCGTCCACACTGTTAGTGAGGCCGGCTGAGATAATGGAGACAACTCCAATGGGAGCTGACCCTTTCCCCAACAGATGTGGCATTTATTTAAATATTTTTCCGTCTTTGGATAATCCTCCCATCCAGCAGTGCGCCACATGCCAAAACAAAGAGACCCTGAGAATGACTGCCACATCCTTTTTTTTTTCCATCTCTCCATAAACAGCCCATTAACGGGCAGCAGCAAATGAAAACTTACTAATCCTATTTCTGCATCCGCAAGAGATCTAAAGCGAAGCAGTCACAGAGGCCACGTCTCAGCTCGCTGCTCCAAATAGCCACTTGCTAAGTTCTGTGAAAATGCCAGTTTATTTGGAGGCTCGCTATCATATCGTGTTCAAATTCAGATGAACATTCATCAGCGAACATGGCAGAAAATATAGCAGCAAAATTCTGCATTAGTAACCACAAACACTTTCATTTTCAAGCCGATTATTAATAAACGTGGTTAAATAACTTTAACATTGCCAGGGATTCGCCATGGTTACAATCTCTTTAACGGTTGCCAAGAAATTGCCTCTATGAAGGAAACCCCAGAAAATGGTCATTTTGTGTCAAGTATTTCTTTAACCAGTAAAAATTATATTGATTCAGTCTGTTAAAACAGGCTGAATTTTGTCTCCCACTACTCCCACTGTAAAAGTGTTGATGTGCTCATTTTAATTTAAATGGTACATAATCTTTGGCAGATTTATCAATACTGATCATTTTATTGCAAACATGAATAAGTTTCTGCCCATAATGTCTGTGATTGCTGGAACCAATATATCTGTGACATGTTTCTTTAAGCAAAAGACAGTTAGCTTTGTTAATACAAAAGAATTTAAAAGAACTGCTATCATCATCATACATTAGTTTGGGCATACAAACCACTCAAATAAGGGCACCTTTGCAATGATTCTCTTTCTGGAACTCTAGTAGAGATATGGAAAACCATTCATCCAAAAGACATTTCATTATTTGGTGTTTTGATGATGGCAGTGAAGAGAGCTAACACTGTAGTCTTAAAACTTCCACAGGTTTTTACGTAATCTGAGTTGAGATCAAACTGTCAAGTCATAAAAATCATATAACTACAAAAAAACCCAAACAACTCCTATTGGGAGTAGTATCCTATTCATCCGAGCACAACGGTCATCACTCAGAACAAACTTGTGCTGATTCACAGTAACCCTTTCTTCCACAAGGGGACAAGCAAACCCAAACTCTTACCCTCTGGTTCTTGTAGTAAAATGGATCGATGTCTTCCAGCGGCACCCCAATAAGTTCTTGAGGGATTTCACCGAAGATGCGTGGCAGTTGCTTCCCTGCCTCCAGGTCGACCCTGGGTTTCGGTGGCTCTGTCTTCTTCTGAGCCCCCTTGGCATTCTTGGCCTGCTCCTCCGCAATCCGCTGCTCCAAGGCAGCCAAGGATTCGCGAGTGAACCGCCGCAAGCCATCAGGACCCGTTGGTAACAGCATGGTTGCCATCTTTTCATCCTGATTCTCCTGTACTAGAATTTACTTACAGCTACAGGGAGGGAAGTATAGATTGAACACAGAAAAACAGATTGAAGAAGGTGAGGATAAATACATTATATACTGCATGAATCAGATCATCTGCCTGTAGCTATCTGTACCAGTAGTTTGGTAAAACAAATTAAAAAATGTCTGAAAGCTGGATTGGAACTCATACTCAAACACTAAATGTAAATGTAAACAGTAAATGAACTGAATTGGTGTCAGAGAAGACTGTTTCTCTGTCACCTGATTATTATATTATACTGATTAGATTATAATACTATTCAAAATTCTGCATCTATCCATCTATCTTTCTTGTAGAACTGTGCTGTCCTTCGGGTGGCGCTGTCACTTGGTGTTCGCTCTCTCTGCGGTAAAGTATCACTTCCTCTTCCTGTTCCAACACACAGGGGTGTTTTTGAGTAGTTTATCTGCATAGCAATTTAATTAAAAACTTTTAGATAACTTCTGTTTTCACAGTATAATCTTCACGTGCTTCATCCAAAGAACACTCTGCTCACACTACTGTTTGAAAAACTAGTTCATGCATTCTAGACTTCTAGGCTGGACTACTGTAACTAATTATTATCAGGACGTCCTAAAAACTCCCTGAAAAGCCTTCAGCTAATCCAAAATGCTGCAGTAAGGGTACTGACAGGGACTAGAAAGAGAGAGTATATTTCTCCTGTTTTGGCTTCCCTTTATTGGCTTCCTGTTAAATCCAGAATTGAATTCAAAATCCTGCTCCTCACATACAAGGTCTTAAATAATCAGGCCCCATCTTATCTTAATGACCTTGTAGTACCGTATCACCCCATTTGAGCACTTTGCTCTCACACTGCAGGCCTACTTGTTGTTCCTAGAGTATTTAAAAAGTAGAATGGGAGGCAGAGCCTTCTGTTTTCAGGCCCCTCTTCTGTGGAATCAGCTTCCAGTTTGGATTCGGGAGACAGACACTATCTCTACTTTCAAGATTAGGCTTAAAACTTTCCTTTTTGCTAAAGCATATAGTTAGGGCTGGACCAGGTGTCCCTGAATCCTCCCTTAGTTATGCTGTATTGGTCATAAGCTGCTGGGGGACTCCCATGATGCATTGAGTTTTTCCTTTTCAGTCACCCTTTTCACTCAGTATGTGTAAATAAACATCTCTGCATTGAACCGTGTTTGTTATTAATCTCCAGCTGTCTTCCACAGCATGTCTTTATCCTGTCTTCCTCCTCTCACCCCACCAGTCCCAGCAGACGACCCTGTCCTTCCCTCAGCCTGGTACTGCCGGAGGTTTCTTCCTGTTAAAAGGGATTTTTTCCTTCCCACTGTCACCAAAGTGCTTGCTCATAGGGGTTCATTTGATTGTGGGGTTTTTCTCTGAATCTATTATTGTAGGATCTACTGTACAATATAAAGCGCCTTGAGGTAACTGTTGTTGTGATTTGGCGATATATAAATAAAATTGAATTGAATATAGAAATAATTAAAGATATATTTTTTTTAATCACAAAACCCATTTTATTTGTATCTAGAAAGACATATACAGCTATAACTTAAAAAACAAAACATTGCCTATTTTTAACTCTAAAAAAGGCTAACAGCATTGTTGTACAATTTTGGCAGAAGAAAGCAAAAACTAGACTTTGCAGATAGATATTAAAGCACTGAGTGGCTATTGTGTCAGATCTCTTCTACAGCTTGGTGTGCTCTCTCCCATAATGCCCAGAAATCTGTTACTGACTGAATTTGAACATGTTTGACTCTCTGTGCCAGCATTCAAAATCTGAATCCAGTCTGAGGCACATTTGCTGTATGATTAAGTTTAACAGCCAGTCCAAAAACTCTGTCCTATATTTTTGAACTAATTACCAATTGTCTGTGCAATGCACTTATAACATAGCTATATGTAAAAGATGGACACAGGCAACATGAAGTTACATATTAATTTTTTAAGCCCTGTTTTCCCATTTTGAAGAGTCAAGATTAGCATTTATCTGTGCGCCATGTTAGCTGGAGCTAGAAGTGAGCATATCTGGACAAAAGTGTGTAGCTGTAAGTTATTAGCTAAGCCTGGGTAGCGAGGATGAATCCATCAAGTGCATGGGCCCACTGCACAGATCAGGCAGATATCTTTAAATTAGAACTATATAACTAGATAATAAAATACTAGAATTTCACTCACCACAACTTTAGCACAGGCCTCTGGATGGACTGTTAGTACAATTAACCACACAACAGGCTGCATATTTTGTTGGATAAAACTACAACTACTGATTATTCTAGTTAGCAGATGTGAATCCTAGCAAAGAGCTATTAGCAAAACCTGCATGTGCACTCACTTCTCTGTCAAAACTGCCGGACTACTAAATTAAGCTAAATGAAGTTTAAAAAGGCAAGTCATTAAAAAGTTCTATCACTGTAAGGTTGTCATGAAAGGGAAAGGGACCAAAAACATTACCATGGGAGGTTTTCAACACTTCTGACTTGGCTTCCAGTCATGGAGGCTGTTCCTTGACTAATACAGCTGCTAAGCAACCTGCTAACACATGGTTAACACAGCAAAGTGTTACTTAAAAACATCTTCGAGAACACTAAAATACTCAAACTGAGGCTTCAAAACAAATCATGTCATGGTGCCTGTGTCCAGCTTTCCTAGACAATTTATCATTTGTTTTTGTGTGGCATCCTGTTCGTCTTTCACTGCAATTCGACTGCACAACTTAACCGATAATGCTTGAACAACCACTACATCCCATTCCCCATTAGATCATTTAATTACCAGTATTGTACTACTGGTCGAACTACAATACACACTCAGTTACTCCTAGTTTTGTTTAGGCTAGCAGCCCTGCTTTGGGGTCTAAAGAAGAAGAAGAAAAAACCCCAAAAATCACAATGAAATATTTTGGGCACCCATCTTGATATGAGGTTTGTAGCATTTATGAAGGAGACAGATATGCCACTGAAGCCCTCACACGGTTCATTTCAAACATTGCATAACAGGATGAAGACTTCAGTCAAACATGGGATTAGCTCTTATTGTTTTGATGGTAAGACTGTGCTAAAGGAGGTTAAGAGACATGATCTAAATTGTCGACTGTTACCACAAACCACCAGCTTTCTGTTTCTCAGTCAGACTAAGGCAGACATAGTTCTAAATCAGAGGGATTAGGAATCAGGATTAGGATGGCGATCATTTGCTGACTGCAACAGGTGACAGCAAGAAGAGAAAATGCAAAGCTATCAGTACATTTACACATATTTAGCACACTTTGTTGTCACTACAGCATCACAAATGCCAAAATGAGCTCCTGAGGCTTAATTTAAACTGTATGCTTCTAAGTTTTCAAAATATTTAAAGCTCAGGGCAGAAATTATATAGGGTACAAGAGAAACAGCCTGCAATAATAAAATCCTAAGCGTAAGTTGTCATTCTGTTGCCACTAAAACTGAAAACAAGAACTAGCTTCATAATTGCTATCACCAAATGTGACATCAAACTCCTTGTTTGGACTCCAGGTCTCAACCAACTCTAAAGATATATCTGGTATTTTCACCACATTCTCATGCATCAATAGTTAATGACTACCAAGAAAATATGAATATTTTTTCTCTTTCAGTCTACAGTGAGATCATTTAAAAATCAACTAAATCTGCATTCGGACATTGAGGGCACGGTGGTGGTGCTTCTCAAACAAGCAAAGCAAGCAAGCTCATCTATCACACAGGGTTGTTTTCTATTTGCCACATTTGCTTGGAAACAAGTTTGAAAGCCAGAAACTGTGAAATGTATTAACCACAGAAGCAGAACAAGTAAAGTCGACACTGGGATGAAAATGTCTGTTCACCATGAGCTTCTTCTTCCACATTATAAACAATTTGGATTTGAGAAATGCTCATTTGATCCGTGCTATAGCTTACTTGGACTCTGCCATATATTATATAACTACAGTGTAATATTATTTACACTGTAAGTACTTCCTCCACTCTGTAAAACTTCATTAGACTAAAAAAAAAGATTTGTATAACAACTGTTGTTAATTTTAGTCTTTCCCTTTGACAAATCAGAGAATAACAGGTTATTTTGACTCGAGAATTACAGATAAAGGCGGAACAGCTTGAAATCCTGCTCACCTCAAACCCACAGTCTAGAAGAGTACATCCGCTTTGTTCTGATTGGCATAAGCATTAAGACAGGTTGCAGGTCATCGGTACTACACCGTTATTTTTACCAGAGAAGTAAATATAGCTTAAACAGCTCGAAATCCTACTTGTGGATGTTTACAAGCCCGAAAGCAGCACATCTGCTTTGTTCTTAATGGCAAATGTCGTTCCCATGGGATAAGCATTAAGACAGTTTTCAGGTCATCTGATCAGAGATAAAAACCAAAGTCTACTTGTAAATAAAGATAAATACTAAAGACGTTATCGAAAACTCACTGCTACATGTTATCCATGACAGAGTCTGCTATATTAATAACTCAAAAAGCTTTCCAACAGGAGGATTACATTTCGATGCCCTCCTTTTGAAAGAGAAATACCATTGTATCCTTTTCCTATTGACTAAGCTCTGCGAGTTTTGCATCTACTCCTGTCCTGAAATGCATTGATCCCTTCACACGTCCAGCCAGACGCTAGTTATCTGCTTTCACTTGATCTGCTTATTTGGCCCAGGTTTATCTCAGATCAGCTTGTCTCATACACAGAATCCAGTGCTCTCCCATTTACTGTCAAAATAAAGAGGTTAAGGCCCATTTACAACATCATAAAGCAGATAAAAGGTTCAAAGCAATGATATTTCTGTCATGAGGCGACGGGACAGGATGTGACGAATCTTTCAGCGAAACACAGCCCCCAACATTCAGTCTATAAATCAAATGAATGAATGATACAAATTTAATGTGAATATTATTAAATGCACAGAGAGGACAACTGCCAGCATGCACAGTTTCACTTTGCATGCCAGCTTACTCATAGGAGGAAGTGGTTGTAAAGTATTTCACTCATTTTAGTTTGAATAAAATTTAATTCCCATAACAGCCAGATGTGCTGTGGTCATCAGCAGTGCAAATAATTAAGATAATTAGATTGAAAGCAGAGCAGAGCTGCACACTGGCAGTTTTCACATGCAAATGCACGCACATGCACGAACACATGCATTGTGACATGGATTCTCACATCAGCTAACGCCAGAATTTAGCTTCGTACAGCTATGCATTGAAAAAAATGGTTAAAGTAAAGACTCACAGTTCAATAACTGCATGAAGTCTGATGTGTTTTGATGTAAATTAATATGGAACATTATGATAGGACAGTGACAGAACAGTTTGGGCAGTTTTGAGGTTCAATGCATGCGTACAAACCAACCTGATAATTCAAAGGTAACAAAACATGTTTTTAAAGCACCCGTTGACTTTATGAGAGTCTGATTCTAATGCTGAACTTACACTGAGGCATAAATCCAAACTTTCAGCTCTGTTAAGTATATAAACGGCTTTACTGACAATATTCTGTCCCTGCGACGACAATAACTGCAAAAAGAACCCTAAGCTTCAGCAACACTGTAACAAAGTCTGTGTCTGTTACCAGATGTTTATATAAAGTCTTCTGTGACTCTCACGTGTGTCACGGTTTACCAGTTATAATCATCGAATGGTAACTCCTGTTTTTATGCCTCTCAGGGCATCTGTGGATTATTACAAATCGTCTCCTCCTGTTTGGTCCCTAAAGTGCTCATAATTAACTAATTTTTCTCTCATTAAAAGTGAAACATTTTAGAACATATAAAATAGTTAAACATATAAAATGTAGGCTTTTGGAATGTGTGGCTTACCTAAAATAAATGGAAAATACTGTCTTATTCTATAGTTCAAAACAAGTAAGCTGTGAATTTTCTCACAGCTTACTTGGTAATTGTAACTATATTCGAATTGTTCAGTTTCAGGTTTTTATGGCACAATCTCTAAGTTGCTTAGACCACACAGTCAGAAATAGGGGTACGGAAGGGGTACATTACTGCGCCCCAAGGTACAAAAATGACATTAATACAGTCTAAGGACAAATATTGGACCTCGGGGTAACTATCTGTACCTTTTTTAGCGTCTGAAAGGTACATACATGTTCCTTAATTGTGAAAAGTACTTATTTGTACCCATTCTTTCAAAAGATAAAGTACAGGTTGATTAAGCTCTTTTTGATTAGAGGTTTTTTTTTTTTTATTCTTTTTGACAGTAATTTATTTGCAACTGTATTGATATAAGCATATATTTTAGTGTTTTTATTTTTTATTATTTTCATTGCTGTTGCTGTTTTTGTATTCCCTGAACCCCCCCCCCCCCCCCCCCCCCTTATTTTTAAGCTGCTTTAAGAACAATGAATTTATTTGAAAGAAAATATATTAACGTATATTAGCAATTTAGCTAGTTTCGGCACTCTCTTAGCTCAAATTATGTCTTTTTACAAACGTTTTTACAAACGTTTCATGTGTAAAGTTGAGGTCACAGTTCTGAAAAATGTGTACACATAGTATTTGTATAAGTTTGAACTTATATATGTGGTTCGGCCACAGTCTATGGGTTCGGTAACCACTGCGCAGCGGAACGGCGCGAAATTTGATTCCCTGGTAGCTGAATGCAGTTTACCGTTAGTGTATTAATGGTTTAATAAAATCACGTTTTTACATCCATTCCAAGGCCATCAACACACATGGGCGGCTGAATATAACGTCTAAAGGAAATATCTTAACACCGCACTTGTTTAAAATATAACAAGGGTGTCGCAGCTGGGGTTTGATAGTCGCGTTTTAAGCAATGTGGGAACTTTTTCAGCATGTAATCTGAGCTTGTAATACGGTCCTGCGGGTGTTATCGCTATAAGTAATCGGTCTGAAAGAACAGACGGCAGAAACTGTCGGAAATCTGGAGAAAGGAGTCACCTTAGTAGTGAATATTAACAAATTACAGCATTCTAGTCTTTTTTTTTCTTCCAAACTTGAAAGGGCACAAAAGCATGCTCAGACTCTGCTCTCCTGTGTCCAGTAGTCCCAAACAAACATCTAAATTTAAAAATGAAAACTTTGCATATCAAGAGGATTCACTCTAAAGATTTGCTTTATTTTATTTAATTTACTGATTTTTTTAAATGAATATTTCTTTGAACTGAAAGAAGTTGTACAAAAGGTTTTAATGTGTGTGATATACGGTTTTTACCCATGTAAAAATGTGGTGATAAATATTCTTACATGGAATTTAGAGTTTGTACTACCATTTATCTTGCAGACAATGAGGTTGATGGTGACACAGTTGACTGCGGTCTTACTGAGACTATGGTTGCATACCTTTTCCAAGGATCCTTCAAAAAGCAGGTTAAATTCAACCAATTTGTGTCAAGGATGAAGGAATCTTCAGTGACACTGACTCTACAGACTGTCTCTCCAGAAGACTGGCAACCATCTACTTCGTCAACTTCAATAAGGTATTTTCTTATTTATAATGAAGTTAGTATGTCTGAAACATACATGTTGGCTG
The DNA here is from genome assembly GCF_057382185.1 of Mchenga conophoros. Taxonomy (NCBI): domain Eukaryota; kingdom Metazoa; phylum Chordata; class Actinopteri; order Cichliformes; family Cichlidae; genus Mchenga; species Mchenga conophoros. The sequence continues at coordinate 28,666,894 of NC_140543.1, forward strand.
TTATGCACTTTTAGGATTTAGTTAATATGATCATTGTTTCTACCATATGTATTGTTACTGTAGTGTTTTATACTTCAATTCATGCAATAAAAACAAACACTTAACTGTTTTCACAGCAATGAAAATACTTTGAGACTACCAGCGTCTTTTGAAATTCCAAGATTTCCCAAAAATCTCCAACTAAAACTGGACAACAAAGAACCGTGCCATAAAAATCCAAGGGACAGACACACAATAATCAGAGTTCTATATGAAGCTGTGGCACAGTATACTATGTAAGTTAATCAGGGTAATGTTAGCTTGTTGCTTTAGAAAAAGCTGAATCTGTCATATTGAAAATAAACGCTACATTACTAAGAAACAATAACTGACACTTGATAAAGTTTGTTTGTCAGCAGTTGCTCTAACACTTATGTTTCTTCTGATATTACAGGTATCCCACAAATTCTGAATATGTGCAAGCTGTGAAGACGCTGGTAATGAAGTATCCTTTCCTCAAGGATCGTGAGGGAAATGGTTATGTAAGTTAAATTTAAAATTTGCATAAGGTTCCTTCAAGATTACAAAGTAAAAGTGAAGCTTTTTTCAATCTTGTTTTGTTAGTAAGACAATCTGTAGCCTCTCAGTAGGTTTGTATGAAGTATGTTTACTGATTCTTTGTTGGGTGTATTTTGTGTAGATTGTTTTTACAGTAACTTATGTTTCTGTTCAACAAGCACACATGGCATATGTCTTTGAGACGTAAATTCAAATCAGAGCGGGCACCACTAGTCGACAGTGAGGCAGTGAGGCGTTGTAAGGAGAAGTTTGGTTCTACGAGGAGAGGGCAGCCTAATAAATGTCAATGAACAAGTCAGAGAAATGTTTGTCAGGTTGGTGTGAGGGACATCTTGAGCTATAAAATGTTCTTGCCTCTGTTATTACATCTAAAACTAAGGATTAGGGATGCAACTGTACCCCTTTTTTTTCAAACCGAAACAATACCAATACTTGGATTAGAGCACTTGCTAATACAAAGTACCAGTGCTAATACTTCTACCTCACAAAATATTATTAATTAGAAGGCGCTAAAAGAGGGTGAACTAGATTTAAAAAAAAAAAAAACATTTTAAATATGACTCCAAAACTAAAATTTCAAGTTAACAATTAAGATTTTATGTGAAATTATTTCAGAGTTTCCATATTTTAAATATTGGTTCATGGTATCGGTTAACTTTAACCGATACGAGTTCTTTGTGATGCACAGATCGTGTCAGCTCTAATTGTATATTTAGTCTTATGTTGGGTTTCTAATCTGTTTTGACTTTCTCTTCTCACTCTTGCTTTCTTTCAAGGGACCATGCGTCCAAGGAGAGGATTTATTGTCCATAGACGCCCAACTTAAAGGTCTTACAGTGCCAATTAGAGCAGGGCGATATGGCCAAAAATATTTATCACGATATATATTTGAAAATTTGCGATAACGATATAACTGACGATATAATTGATGCGAGACAAAATACAACTTCACAACATTACTAGCGCAAAAAGACAACCTTCCATTTATTTTCACGTAAACAAGAAGCTGGTTTTTATGTACATTAAAGCTTTATAAAAATGTAACAGTGCAAATGCAAATTCCTTGCTGAAAGTTTAACCCAAAGGCATTTCCAGTAGAAATGGGCTGACATATCCTGAGCATAACCATGTATAATATCCACTGAAGTTAAAAAGAGGTGCTTTGCAACATTAAACTGCAGTGTGCAGTACGCATTTTTCGGACCATAAGGTACACGGGATTATAAGGCACATTAAGCGAAACAAAGCAGTCAGATAAATCAAACTTTATTAAACTCATTCTTCTTGCTTCCTCCACTTCTGTACCATTGATTCATTAATGTTGAATTCTCTGGCAGCTGAGCTATTCCCATGTTGTTGCAGTATATTAATGACTAACCTCGTATTGTGGATGGATTATCTCAGTTGTTCTCCTGACTGAAGTTTGGTCCGTTTACAGCATCCTGCCATGCGATTGCATTTGTCTCTAACCATGAGGAACCTTCACGTTAACTTTTATAAGTGGAAAAGTGTTAGTGTTCGTCCTCCAGCTTCACTGTTTATGTTATGCTAACATAGCTGTGTCGCTAGCGATCACGTAGCACATCATTATATACCAGCTAGCCCAACTTCAGTAACCCTACAAACGTCACTGCTGTTTAGTTTCCTGTCTTCATTTATGTTGGAAGTGATAGCAGAGCTGTACGTTTGAATTTTTTCAGAAATCTCTCAGTCAGAACATGCAATATCATGCTTAGGTAACTAGCGAAACTAGCGAGCTAACTTCCGCTAGCTTCCTGCTAACTTCTAACTCCGTTAAATGTAATAACTTTTGTTTTCATGGATGCCTGGAAGTTAAACTTTATAGTTACACCTGGTAAAGCAGCAATGCTGATCGTTTTATTAAAGATCAAAGAATTTAGACAGTTTTCAACTCTCAGTGATGCTGCAGTGTTGTTTGACCTGAAGTCAAATATACGGAGTTTGGGACCCAGATTACTCCCAGATTTAAGAGCATCTTAGTCCGACAAACACGACAATAACAACGGCCGCTTGCATGTTCTGCAAAAAAATGTGCTTTGTTGTGTATCTGACGGACAAACACCAAACCAGTTCCACATCACGGAAGTTGCACCATTTTTACAAACCAACAATCGGCCATGTGCGTATGAAAACAAAGGCACTGCGCATGCGCGTTTTACTCCCATTCTATCGCGATATTTCATTTTCCTATCGTTGCCTAACATTATACCGGTATTACCGTGAACGGTATAATATGGCCCAGCCCTAGTGCCAATATCAGAAGATGCAACCAGATACGATGGTGGTTCATAACCGTGTGCAGCAAACGTTTGCTTGGCGGCAGAAAGAAATTGCAAATGGTATGCCTGTGGAGGATGTGTTGAAGAAGTACCCCTTCTTAGGGATGCCTACTGGTGTAAGTCAGAAAGCTGGATTGAACTTGGAAATAGCTGTCACATTTAACATGTTTATAGTAGTAAATTTTATTTGCCCTTGACCTTGTTTTCTTCATCTGTCCCTCTTTCCTTTTTTCGTATGTTCATGTAACTTCTTACAGTATTGTTGTTAAATTCTATAAAAAAAATAATTATGAAGCACCATACATAATTAATATCAACTTTAGATTATTTCATTTTCATACACTGTTATTTTGTACTGAAAATGAATTTTTTACTTGTAGCTGTGCAACGAACTCGGGTGGATCCAACCAACAACGGGTAATGTAAGCCAGCGATTTCGTGAAGGGCTCTCATGTGTTGCAGCAAAGGTGATTGACCTTACACAAGGGAAAACCCCACTCTACCAGCTCTACCTTGATGCAAGAGAGGAGGCTCTCACTGATGACCTACCGGGTATTTGCTTTTTTTTTTTTTTTTTTTTTTTTAACTTCAAGGCTTCCATTTTATATAATTTTTATAGGTAACTGGAAATGCCAGATAAAATGCATGGGTGATCTTGTGTTTTGTTGTTCTTTTGGCAGATCTTGACACAAGGGCTGCACTTTTATTCCTGCCATACGTCTTCAAGGAGAAACTGGATCTCTTTGTCATACTTGGAGAGGTGTGTGTATTAAAATATTTAGTCTATATAAAAGGAAAACAAATGTATCTTTTGTTAAGAGACTAATATATTGCTTTCCTCTACCTTCTCTTTTGACTTCAAAGGTTCATCCTAAAACCCCCTATCCAACTGTTCAGCTACTTCATGAAGACTGGAAACCAGTGTTCTCCAGAAGCGCTCCAAACATTGTGAAGTTGGATGGCAGTGAAGTGTGCAGAAGCTCGTGTATTTTTGAAGGAATCATCTCTTCTTTCTGCTTGTATTTTGTCTTCAACCTTGCTTATCCAAAACATCTGAAGAACACCCTGATTTTTCTCCAAAAGTACATTGTGAAAATAGATGAGGGTGAGGACCGGCCTCTGCCAATCACAGTCACCAGACAAATAAATCTTCTGTATTGACCACCATGCCTCAGCCATATCAGTGCTCCAAATGTGGCAGAAGAACCTTTAGTTTGACAAAGCTTATTCAGCACATAGGACTTATTCATTCCCATGATGCCAATTTTGATATAACCTGTGGACTCAGTGACTGCTGTTCTTCCTTCAAAAAATATGAATCTTTCAGACGACATGTGTATAGGAAACACAGAGAACAGGTGTTGTGTTAATATTGACACAATGTGGGTCTTTTGTGGAAAAATTCTCATTCCTCTGTTATATGACAACCATTTTCATTCATACAGTGTTAGAGTTGATAGTGAATGGACGTTGCTAAAACCTGGACAGGAAATTGATGTTGCAGCTTATGACACATACTCTGTTGATAACAGTTTGTATGTAACAGTTAAGCAATGTATTTAAGAAGGTAATAAATGTGACAAGTATTTTTGACTTTGTATCTTCAATTTTTCAAATCTTGAGAGGAAAAATATAGGAAATCTGTGTGTAGATACTGAACCTTTAGAAAGACATTTTTGTACTCCTTTTAAGGGTTCTTTTTTGTACTTTATACTAAGGGTACAATTTTGCCCTTTAAAGTACAGGTTTGACGTGTAAAAGGTACAAATTACAAGGGTACAAATCAGTACCCACAGTTTAGGGTACAGAACGGTACCTTAGAGGGTACCACCCCAGTGACAAGCCATTGTACCCCTATAGGTACATTTCTGTACTTTAATTTCTGAGTGTGCAGTGAAGAACTATTATTATGCGACAAATGTATTTAAATACATTTTGTTGCTCTGTAATCCAGCCATTGTTTGTGATCTTAGATTGTAGCTCACACTTTTGTCTAGTTGACAGATTTCCATATAAACCTTCTATATATGCCTTAACCAAGCCTTTTTTTTTTTGCCTTCTTCCATTTTCTGAGTTCAGTTTTTAAAACCTTGAACCTGAACAGTAGAGTATGAATCACTACACTATAGTCCACAGCACAGTGTATTAGCTCTGTGGTCTTAAATAGTCAATAGATGATTTTTCAGATTCTTTCAGATTCTAACTTGTAGTCTTCAGCTCTTTAACCTATACGAATGGAGTAACATGACTATTAGACATGGCATAGTTCCTTATAGAGCCACAGAAGACTATTGTTCCCCCCCCCCCCCATCTTTTATGGGACTACAGTAGGACTTTGTACTGCTGCTATCTATTCCATCATCTTTTATTTTAAGATTGTTTTAACAGGTAAGAAAGTTGTTATCAGGCGATAGCTCTCACTATCTGGTTGTTAACTCATTTCTAACTTAAGACTGCTTTCTTTGGATTTACTTTTTTTTTTTTAAATAATGCTGTATTTTGCAATCGAAATATTAAAAACTACACTAAAAACATTATTAAAAAGTTTAGAAATGAGTCCAACTTTTTTCAAATTTTTCTGGGGGGTCTAGTGTAACTGGGCCTTCTGTGTGTTCTTCATCACCATGTTATGTGTCCTTCTCCCCCTCAGAGCTTCATACTGTGATCTGAGGTGCACAGCCTGAACTGATGACCTACTTCTTTGGCAGAAACCTTTCAATGTAATTGCAAAAGATAGCTTAAACGCCAAGCATACAGAAAGTACACACATATAAAAATATAGACAGTGGTAAAATGATCCACTCATGAAACCAGTAGCTGATAATGAACTGAATCCCAGTTGCCAGTGTTCAGATATTACTTTAAAAAAAAACACCCAAAATATGAATATTACAACTTATCAAAAGTTACATGAGTCACATTAAACATGAAGATTGTTGAGCTTTTTTTTTTTTTTTTTTTTTAAAGTGGTTTGTGATGTCATGAATGACGTGTAATAATCATTACATTAAGTGTCTTTTCACTTCATATGGAGATAAGAAGCCAAAGGAAACATTGACCTCGTTAAAGTGAATTTCCACATGTAGCTTAACCCTAAAGCTTTTTGAAACTGAACACTTATTTTTGATGAAGTAATGAGCGCTTCTCCGTTAACATACGGCCCTTATGCGAATACAATAAAAAATGAAAAACAAAAGGAGAGAACAAACAGCCAACAAGTCGTGCCAATCATTTTCTGCTATATGTTTTTGCAGCCACATGAGGATTCCGTGCAGAATATACTTACATGTGAAACTGTGAGTTTTACAGCATCGTTTCCAGAATGAAGTTCTTCGGGTTTTAGAAGAAGAAACAACCAAACCTTCCGTGCAAAATCCATGTTTTCTTTTCAAGGCTCACTTCGCCTCATCGTGGATCCAAACTCAAGCCCACGGGGGAAAAAGTGTCATCAGAATCCAGAGAAAAACGGTCAAAACTGACTTCTTGGTAAGCGCCAGAGGTCTGCAGTCACCCTATTTTGGACATTTTGAAAGCTGTCACAGGTGCGGTGTAAGTAAAACTTCGTCCTCTTGCCTTCCATTCGTGAGGCCCGTCGGTTTTCATCCCATGAAGGAAAAGTCTCCGGCTGCCGAGCGTGGAGGATGCTGCGCTGTCTCGATTTGCCCTTGAGCAGGAGAGCAGTGAGGGTGGGGGAAGTGGGGGGGGGGGGGGGGGGGTTGCTGGGCCACAGAGGATTACTGCGCCATAGGCGTCCCATGGCGCTCTCAGGCATAATGTGCGGTGTGCTTTTGCCACATCACCAAGTATGCCTTAGTCCAAGGACTATGAAGAAACTCAAAGTTTATTTCTGTAAAAAGTGTGTGTGGGAAACGCCCAGTCTCCTACCAGAGAAGCCAACATTTCACGTGCCTCACCTTTCACACGGGGGTTTTGAACACTTGAAACACTTTTGTTTGGTTTAATGGTCAACCAGAGGCATGCACACCCGTGAAGAACAGCCAGAGCCCGAGTTCACAGCATGCACCCTACAGTGAGCTGATTTGGTTTGGATTCAAAACCTGATTCGCATGAGTGAATCCTTAAAAAGACGTGATTTCACACCACCGGTCCTCAGACTTTTATTCTGTCTTTCCGGGAGGTTTGGACTTCGTGTGCAGCTCATGATAGTGTATTACCCCCTCTAGTGTTCGGTAATAGACTTTCTTTTTTGTATGGAGCAGGAAGAATTCTTATTTTCAGAACATTGCGCAGATTGATAGACCCAAATACTGTCTCATCAGGATTCATACATCACATTTTGTGCATTAAGGTATAGAGGAAGGCGGGACATATTTTAAGCTTATTTCTAAGTCATTCTAATAAAAGATAAAAAGCCTGGTAAATAGTTTACCCAGATAATGTGAACATTGGACGATTGGACAGTCTTGTGTTAATCCTCCTCTGCGACCATATAAACAGATGTTTATATTTGCATATTATATAATAATACAGCCATAACGATTACCCAGCGTGCATCATGGTAAACTGCGCGGAAGTATCAATCACTGTGCCATACAGGTACTCGGATCGATATAAATATTGATAGTTTCAATACCAAAGCTGGTATTGATATTGGCTCGAGACGGTTAGAGTCAATACTTTCTTTCTTTCCCCTATGTACCCCACTGAATTATTTCATGAACAATTATAGCTATATCAAACACGCACTATGAAAAATGTCTCTGCACCTTTTTTGTGTTGACTGTCACATCTGTTTTAATTATGGTAGCACATAGAACAATATAAGTTGACCCAAAGTGCTTGAGAGAGAGACGTATTTAGATTCTAGGTCTTCAAAAAACCAAAAACAAAACAAAAACTAGTTTTAAAATACATAAATTATGTTGCATTGATTATTACATTTTTAAATTGATTGATACCCAAAGTGTACTATTACAAAACAGCACCACTGTGCCAGTGAACAAATCCCCAGGAGTGAGTGGTGGGGAAAGACAAAAAAATAAATAAAATAAAATCCTTTTAAGTTAACAGTTTAGGAAAGTGTAGAACAACATTACCCAGAAAGCCCAGGTACATATGTTTTCTTTTTTTTCCGGATGTAGCATCACATGAATTCACTGTCAACATGCAAGATGGCCACGCATCACAGGCAAAATGCTGCTGGGCGGAGGAAAGTACAGGTAAATTAGAGGCGTTACATTATTGATAAATGTGTGACAACGGCAACATCGGGGCCTCCAGCTTAAAGATGCTCTTCACAAACACCCGATAGGGAGTAAAAAACACATGCACAAGATAGCGTTGCAGTTAGGTGTCATGACTCAAGCCAGCTAACCTATCTAGCTTAGCATACGAGAGGTGTTAGCGGCATGTGCTAACGGTCGCTTCCAAATGATTACATGCTTTTGCAAACATTTTTTTCATACGAGCAAGTGTAAAATACTTTATAAGATAACTACAGATATCGCCTGTCAGTACAAAATAATAACACCCCTCTTGGGTTGCCGTTTGAAGCTGTTACGGCGTTGACGGAAGCTAAGCTAGCTACTGTGACCGGGCTCCGTCTAATTGCTAGTGAAACGTACGCGTCCGGGCAGGTTTGTCGTGAACCATTGCCAGTATGCCCAGCTGCCGTAAAAATACACATTAAAGTTATGCACTTTCCTTGTTGTTAAACTGAAACCGGTTTGCATTATATGCCAGTGTGTGTGACATTTAGTTAAGGTCTGTGTTTGTCTCGTTAACTCTGCAGGTCCTTGCAGTGAAAGTTCACGTTATACAAGTGTTAGAGCTTAAAGGGTGGGTGTGTTGGGTGGGTGTGTTGTGTGGGCCAAAACAAAACAGGTCGAGATTAGGAGTCTGAGCCCAGCGCCCATTCTCCTCTCTGTGTTCCAGGTATCATATGTCATTAGAGATGAGGTGGAGAAGTACAATCGAAACGGGGTGAATGCACTCCAGCTCGACCCTGCTCTGAACCGGCTCTTCACTGCAGGGAGGGACTCCATCATCCGGATATGGAGCGTCTACCAGCACAAAGTACAGCTTCTTGCCCTGCTCCGTTATGCTAAAACAGTCAACTCATTTTACACAAGGCAGCTGCTTTAGTATGCATTTCTCAAATCTCATGCCTAAGACTGTTTTAACTGTCCTTGTCCTCTCTTGTTATTGTAGCAGGACCCATACATTGCATCGATGGAGCATCATACAGACTGGGTTAATGACATAGTCCTCTGTTGCAATGGAAAAACTTGTGAGTTTTTTTAAGCTGTTCAGTTCACCCAACATTTTATTTTGAAACCCCCGTTTCTAATCTAAAAAAAATTTGCTTTCAGTGATATCTGCCTCATCGGATACGACAGTCAAAGTATGGAACGCACACAAAGGGTTTTGTATGTCAACGTTACGAACACATAAGGACTACGTGAAAGCGTTGGCTTACGCTAAGGACAAAGAGCTGGTAGCATCAGCAGGTCTGGACAGGCAGATCTTTCTTTGGGATGTGAACACACTAACAGCACTCACTGCTTCCAACAACACTGTCACCAGTAAGTAAAGATTTTGCAGTGTGACACTAGTATCCATTTCTGTCCTCTGGACAGAAGCTTAGATTAGATGTGAATTGTACTGAGTGTAATTTGTATTCAGCATGACCGATATGTTTATGTCAAAGTCAGTCTGTACCTTTGCACTTATTATAATTTGTCTCCAACAGCTTCATCGCTGAGTGGGAACAAGGACTCAATCTATAGTCTGGCTATGAACCAGATGGGCACGGTTATTGTATCAGGATCCACAGAAAAGGTTTGTGACACACAGATGGACAGATTTACACAGTGCCCAGTGTTTACACTAAGGAATAAATGCAAACTTTCAGTTGTGTTAAATTTTTGAAAATACTGAGACATAAACAGCTTCACTGAGCAACAATCTGTTTCTCTAACTACAATAAATTTTAAAAGGACTCTAAGCTTCAATAACTCAGCTCTCAGGAGCGTCACAGGTACCAATTATAATCACTCATTCAGTGATTAGAATTGCTTTTTAGGGTCTCTGTGGATTATTACACGTCTCTTAGTCCTGTTTGGGTCCCTAAAATGCTCATAATTGTCTTAGGGGTGATGTATAATAGCATAGTTTAAGCGTTGCTCTGTAATCCAGGTATCATTTGTGATCTTAAATTGTACCTTCACAGTTTTGTCTAGTTGACAGATTTCCAAATAAACCTCAGGCCTCAACAAAGCCTTTTTAGCCTTCTTCCATTCACTGAGTTCAATTTTTTCAAAAACTTGAACCTGAGCAGTAGACAATGAATTACTACACTATAATCTAGTAATTGCCTTGTTAACTTATTTTTACTAATTTCTTAAAACGCAAAACCCATAAAAAGTTCTTTCATATTCTAACTTGTAGTCTTCAGCTCTATGTAGGTAGGTTACATGGCTTTAGTAAAATGACTATTATAAGAAAACTTAACTCTAACTTCTCTTAAGAATTTGTAAGCAAGTGATAATACAAGTTCTTCACTGACCTTTGGTTTCTGTTCAGATATCCTTAAAGCATTTCCATTAGGCTGTCACAAATCTGTGGATATTATAAACTATAAAGACTGCTTCAAAAATCTAATATAAAGGAAATGCATGAATGGTGTAATTGAGTGCGTACCTTGCTTTGTTTTAGCCCAGTAGGATTATCATGCATGTAAACACAGTGAAGTAGTGCCTGCTGTCGTTACCCTTCTTGTGTCTTTCTTCAGGTTCTGAGAGTGTGGGATCCTCGAACATGCGCTAAGCTCATGAAGCTAAAAGGTCACACGGACAACGTCAAATCGTTGCTGCTGAATCGAGACGGCACTCAGGTGAGTTAAATAATCTAAAATGCCGTGGCTGCCAAAGAGCAGAGTTTCAGAATCTAAAAGTCACCGGTCCTCCCCACAGTGCCTATCAGGCAGTTCAGATGGGACCATTCGCCTTTGGTCCCTCGGCCAGCAGAGGTGCATCGCCACCTACCGTGTGCACGACGAAGGGGTGTGGGCCCTGCAGGTCAATGAGGCCTTTACGCACGTATATTCTGGAGGCAGAGACAAAAAGATCTACTGTACGGACCTGCGTAACCCAGACATCCGTGTCCTTATCTGTGAGGAGAAGGCCCCAGTGCTCAAAGTAAGGGTCCAGCAAATAAGGGCTAGATTTTTGTAATAACTGCATAACAACCTGTGTAATAGTTAATTTTAGGATATATTTAACCATAATATTGAAAATATAAAAGGATGGGTCTCAGGGTCATTCAGCCTTTTGCCTTTTCTTGCACAGATGGAACTGGACAGATCTGCGGACCCACCTCCAGCAATCTGGGTCTCCACCACCAAGTCATCTGTTAATAAATGGGTAAGCATGCGTGACACCTCTGAGATCAGTGATCCACTGTCAATGTAGTGAAGTATAGATAGAGGGTTGTTCATGTGGCCACACCTAACTGTGTTCAGCCATAATTCATCTGCAGTTCATTTAAAATTTAAAAGCAGCTTTGTAATTCTGTATTACAAAAGAGAAGAACAAGGAGTGGGGAAGCAATTATTAAAAGTTTTTGTTTTTTTGGTGTGTGTTTAGTCTCTAAAGGGAATGCACAACTTCAGATCATCCGGAGAGTATGACAACGACTGCACCACCCCTCTGACACCACTGTGTACTCAGCCAGAACAAGTCATCAAGGGTACTTTTGTTTTTTGTTTCTTTTTTATGTGAAAGTATACAATCCTCCAAATCTCTTTTCCCTCTGTTAACTAACAGCGCTGTTGATGTTGCAGGAGGTGCCAGTATTATTCAGTGCCACATTCTGAATGACAAAAGACACATACTCACCAAAGACACCAACAACAATGTGGCTTTCTGGGACGTCCTAAAGGTAAACCACACACTCTGGCATTAATGATTAAGATATTAGGATATGGGATGTGCTCTTATCTTGGTCTTTATTGGTCTTCATAGGTGGGAGGATAAGTGAAGGAGATTTCAGGGCATGGCTTGCATCACTAAATGTCACTGATTAGTCAAATATGTCAAAATTTTAAAGCCAAAATTAAAAAAAAAAAAAAAAGCTGCTAATGCAGACTGTTTATGTTCACTGTTCTAAGACATGACAACATGGAGATACAGCAGAACTGGGTGGTGATGCCCAACAAGAATGAATGGTTTTATAGTTGTGTAAAATAAAGAAGAGCTGTTGTTTTTGGTTTGTGAAATGAATGATTTTGCCTTATTTTTTAATCTTCCTGGGGCTGCCGTCCAGGAAGAAGAACTGATGGACCCCGAATGAACCTTTAGTTCTTCTGAAAGTTTCCCAGGCGTGGGTGTTGGGGCGGAGAACTCCACTGTGGTTTTATTGGTGCTCATCCACCTGAATGAGCTGATGAATCTGTGTGAATTAAAGTGAAATTGTAGGAATGCACACCTGTCGATATATCTGTAGTTTGAAATGACCTTTTGTGCTCACATTTGACCTGTAGGCATGTAAGGGCGAAGACTTGGGGAAGGTTGAATTTGACGAAGAGATTAAAAAGCGCTTCAAGATGGTCTATGTGCCAAATTGGTTCTCTGTTGATCTGAAAACTGGGGTGAGTTTCAAACCTGGTAATACAGGAGCCCGTCACATGATTTGACATTCAGTGTTTTCTAGCTGAGTTCTAACTTCTCCTGGTTGATTCCTGTCGTGGTTATGTGCTCGACAGATGCTCACTATCACTTTGGATGAGAGTGACTGCTTTGCTGCCTGGGTGTCTGCAAAGGACGCAGGGTTTTCAAGTTCCGATGGATCGGATCCAAAGTGTAAGAGATTAAATTTTCTATACTAATGAAGGTTACGTAATGCAGAGCCAGAGGTCTAAGTTAGCATTACACAACGCTGATTTCTCCCCTTTGCAGTGAACCTGGGCGGACTGTTGCTTCAGGCTCTGCTGGAGTTCTGGCCCAGAACCCGAATCAACCCCATGGACGAGGAAGAGAACGAGGTGAACCATGGTGAGGAGATTGATTGACTGATTCAATTATCCAGTGAATGCACAAACTGCCAAATGTCTGCACCGAGGGGAGCGTCATCGGGGCATGTTTTTTCCTTTGTCTTGTTTCCCTCGTCTTTTTATCCACTTGGCCTCAAACATGAATTGGCTGCAAACTGTGCCAGTGAGCGCATTCTAAGCCAAGATGTCATCGGGTTTGTTGATTATGTTCTTGTTCCCTCAGTGAACGGAGAGCAAGAAAACAGGGTCCAGAAAGGCAACGGATATTTCCAGGTGCCACCACACACACCAGTTATCTTTGGAGAAGCGGGAGGCAGAACCCTTTTTAGGTAAGCTCTCACCAACAAACTTTCAAACTTTTAGATCGTCAGTTAAGGTCATGTTAGAAAGTCAAATCTTCCCCTTGTGATGTCATTAGAAATGGTCGCACAAGTCCAGCGTTTCTTTTGATCTGCTTTATTTTTACGCTGCAGGTTGCTATGTAGAGATTCAGGCGGAGAGACTGAATCCATGCTGCTCAATGAGACAGTCCCACAGTGGGTTATTGATATAACTGTAGATGTGAGTATCTCTGCTGATTATTATTTTTTTTAAACCTCCTTTCCGTTGATCTTTTATTAAAGTGTGCATGTTGTGCTTTTCATCTATCCTGTCATATGCAGTGTTCCACTGGTGGCTGATCATAGTAAACCTGGTCAAAGTTTCACATAATAAAATCAGTGGATAATAATCTCTGTGACACTATTGGCTGATCATAGGGTCATAACTTGAAAGAGAGGGGCTATCTTAAATATAATCAAGCACAGCACAGCACCTAATGTTTTACATTTCTTGTTTGCAAAGGGTAGCCAATCATCAGAAAGTTGTCTGACAGTGAGTGTGAAAGAAACCTAAGCAGCTCATTTCATATATGTTCGACATGAGAGGCTGCTCCGAGACTCGGTATAAGATAAATAAGCATTATTTTTGAACTGTGGAGCATGCAAAGCTAGTCCAAGAATAAAAATATGGAACTGGAAATGAGCAGCTGGCTCCCTTTTTAAAGCCTTTCCCTTATTTGCCCTTTATCCTGGGCATCATCCTTCATCTGCTCGTCTAACTTTGGTCTACATCGCTCTACATAATTTATTAAAATTAGAAAGCCCAAGTGCTCGTGTCTATATTTCATGCACATTTCATTCAAAAATTAAAAGAAGATTTTTTTTAAAAATGTGGCATGAGTAGTTGAAGCCCACTGGTTTGGAAGCTTGCAGGAAGAAAATCATGACTGCTTTTGTTGCTAAACACTACAAAGTGTTAATACGTATACTCTAGTTGGACGGCTTTAGTGTGGGAAGGAACTAAAAGCTGCATAAAACAGGCAAAAATAGCCCTGTGTTTGTATTTGAGATTCAGTACTTCTGAGTTTGTGTAACATGTTTTATACTTGGTACAGATGATGGTAATGAGTACTTCCTTGAGTTGCTTATAGACTAAAGCAGAATTGTGACTCCAATGATGATTCTCTCTCAATCAGTAGTGGCCAGAATATACAACACCTTAAAACCTGAAGCAGCAAAATGTTATTCATTTATCAGGTTACTGTTTACAAATGTGACCTGACCAACTTTCTGTTATTTCAAACTAAACACTCTGTTCTGTATAAAGAGACTAGACGTGCACAGCTTGCCTGCTCTAATAGTAATCCACTAACACTCAGTTGTTAGTGAATGAGTGAACATTAAGGCAGTTAGAAACGACGAGCACTAAAAATGTGTACTTGCCTTTCACAAATTGCTCTATACTCAGTAGGGACTAAGGTATGACATTAAGAGCTATGACTGTGCACTTTATCACAACATGATACAAATGTGAAACCTGATTGCAGGAGATTTCTTGCAGTGAGAAAGCAGAGGGAACTCTGCAGCATTGCCGTTAAAAAAGTTCTTCAACCACTTTGTGATTTATTTACTCAAGTTTAATACATGTTATTTTTATCACACGGTCAGAACTCATTTGTGTCAAACAAGGTGACACAGAGTCATTGCTTTTAAAGTACACGGACCAGCTGTGCCTGGCTGCGTAATCACCGCACTGCTCGCCAACAGGCCCGGTCTAAGCCAGAAAAAAGCTCAGCGGTGTTACAGATCCATCACTGTTCTTCCCTGGATGAAGCAATACCATTTTCTTGTATCTTTGTGATGTGACATTTGCAATTAAATTTTGTTCTCACGTTTGAGTTACACGTCTTTTTTTTTTTTTTTCCATGACAGAAAAATATGCCCAAGTTCAACAAAATCCCGTTCTACCTCCAGCCCCACTCTTCCTCTGGTGCAAAAACTCTAAAAAAGTAAGTTTGTAATTTCTCGTATTTCAGCAAAGATCCGTGTCACGTGCAGCTCTGCAATGTTCAGAGCCGGTTTTTATACCTTCTTTGTCGCACAGGGACCGACTGTCGGCCAGTGACATGCTCCAGGTGAGAAAGGTCATGGAACATGTTTATGAGAAGATCATCAACTTGGACAACGAGTCACAGACCACCAGCTCCTCGGCCAACGATAAACCCGGGGAGCAGGAGAAGGAGGAGGACATGGCCATGCTAGCTGAAGAGAAGATTGAGCTAATGTGTCAAGACCAGGTGGGCACATCAACACGCTCTGTGAATGCACTGAACACAACTTCTCTTTCATGTTAGTAACCTTCTTTTGTTTTTGATTCATCCAGGTGCTAGATCCCAACATGGACCTGCGAACAGTTAAACATTTTATCTGGAAGAGCGGAGGGGACTTGACACTTCACTATAGGCAGAAGTCCACGTGAAAGTCGTCATTTTTAAAAGCAGAACTCTTTGTCATTTGCCAATCACCACCCACCTCTGACATGTAGTACCCTAAAACCCCATTGTGTGGTCAAGAGTTGCAGTAACAGTGAGAATCCAGTAAAATTTGTGGGGACATGGCTCATGTTGTATTATAGGAAACTGAGAAGAACAGGCCGGCGCAGCCAACAGACACCTGGGAAATAAGTGGTCCATATTGTTTTTTTTAAGTTTGGACGTAAATGTCTCCTCTCTGCATCCTTTTTTTTTTTCCTTGTTCTTCTTCCTCACATCTTTGACTGTCCCTGCCCACCCTTTCCTGATTGGCATTTTATTTTTGAAGCGACTGAAGTTGCAGTGCGTGTTTGTGTATGTATGCACACGGATGTAGTAGACTGTCTGTTCTAGTACATTCCAGGAAACTGTCCTTGTTCTACAGACACTCCAGTCCTGTCTCAGCAGTATCACCAGTTTAGGAGTACACTTGGTCTCTGGGTAGCCTCACAGTCCCTCAAAGACAAAAAAACCCCTCTGTTCTGTAGTCGACGTCGTCTGCATTAACTTGAACTTAACCTCGGCTTAGACATCCAGTTAGTGCAGAGCTTGAACCTCATCGACAGAAGCAGTCCACGTTGTCTTTTGTTTTTAGCGGTGTTATCCTCAAAGGAATGAATGTTCTTTATTTTGTAAATATATGTACAACATTTTTCATTTAAATTACTTTTTCTTTTGGTTTTGCAGCTGTTTTCTTTTTGTTTTTGTACAGTTTACTTAAAAAAGCAAAACACACAAAAAAAATTTTTCCAAATCCCTGCAGCACATTCATGGTCATGAACGCTAAATGACTTGAATGGTAAGATTTGCATTTGTTGATTTCACTGCAATCTAAAACTTGCAGTTAGTATTTGTGTAGGTCATCTTAGCAATTGGGGAAATTATATATAGGGTATATATCTTAAACAGTAATTCATGCTTAGATGCTCTGCGTTTGGTTCACGAGCATGGACTCTGATGACAGCGAGGGTTGTTCCTAATGTATATTTCATTTAGATTCAGTAGGAGTTCAGTGGAGCATAAATTTAACTTGAAGGGGAATCTCATCTGAGATAACATACGAACATTCAGCCACTGTGGGAACTTCACCAAAGTGTAATAAATGCTAACACATCTTGTCGCTTGGTGTGTCACCAAGCCACAACAACAGATCTTTTCATTGTAATTTCCTGGAGTTTAATTTTGCCACGAGTGTGTGTAATGCCATAGCAGGAGGGAGGATGCATTGAGTGAGCTCTAATTGGCCAAAAATAAAAATCCAAGATGGGTACAAATAATCAGGCCATAACTCTGCAATATCCATTATTGTAATCATTTGTGAAATATGTATATTTTAGGCATTCAAAGAAATAAATTGGAATGGTTTAACAATGACAGGTTTTACCAGGATTATAAATGGCTGTCTCGAGTTGTATTGTGTTGAGCTGATCCAAGTGAAATAAGAGAAACGAGGGACTCATTTTTTTTCTCCCAGTGATTGTTTAACCATCGAAGATTCACCCATTTCACATTCATCAAGACTTTGCACTCATTCCTAATAAAACAGACAATTCATTGATAAAAATATCTGCAAAAAATACTTTTTCTTATTTTACACACTAGCACCTACTTGACCAATGAAAACTATTAAGATGCCCCTAAAAAAACAAACAAAAGTGAATTACTCAAGTATTACTAACTTGGCAGTCTTAGATTTAATTAAATGCTTACTTTACATTAGCAATGCATTGTCTATGAAATGAAAGGTGGGTATAATCTAGTGTTGCATAGGTCATGGAAATTAAAAGGGGGCATAAATCTGGCTATACAGCAGTAAACATCCATTTTAGACTCATTACAAAGTACATCACTGAACAAAATCTAATTAAATATTAGTGTTAAAAACAAAAGTAAAACCTGTGCTGTTTCTATTCAGCATCGTCCCACAGTGAAAGCCCTTTATGTAGTGTCACCAATCTGGAGGATATAAAGTAAAATGTCCCATGTCTTATAATTAAAAGTGTTTCTTTGGGTAAGAGTTTAAACGACGTTGCTTCAAAACATTAAAGGTAACACTGCACCACCGCCAAAGACTATGGCGACTAATCTGAGTGGCCAAACGTCTAGTAACTTCAAAAAAATATTGATAATTGTCCTTGATATAAAGGTGCAGCTGTGCTTTGCAATGTCTGTCTTTGGAAAAATTCAAGTTTTGTCACATCGGCCTACCAGAAGCAGTCTCATTACCCGTATGATCCAAATTTGCACTCGGAAGGAAAAAGTTTGACCTTTAAAAACTGTTCTGGCTTACAACTAAGCAGTAACTAAATTCTCACATACAAAACACACAGAAGATTACTACAGTGCCTTTTCCTCACCCATCTTCTGCATTAATGCTGTAGCTGGTTTATGTAGTGTCACCAATCTGCTGACGCAGTCTTACATGCAAACAAGACAGACTGACAAGATAAAGTCTTCCCTCTGATGATCTATCCTAAAAATCATTTCTTTAAAAACAAAACAAAACGATTGTCGTCGACACTTTGCATTTGTCTGGCCTGACTTAAGCCTACTCAAAATGTGCCTTCTTGGGTTCCTACTCATCATCGTGCTCATGGTCACAGTGGTGAGCAGAAGCCACATGCAGAGGCTCTGCGATCTCATCCACTGACCCGAGAGTGTCCTCGATGGCCTGAGGTGGAGACCTGTCTGCGGTGGACTCCTCGGTGACCAGAGATGGGATGAGATCGACAGGAGATGAGCGAGGAAGGTCTTCAGCGGGCACAGAAGGCTCAAGAGAAAAAGACAACGCACCTATAGTTGGACTTTGGCTATCACTAGACTCAATGAGAGAGCTCTGTGGCTCTGCACACTCTGTGAGCAGGTGGGAGAGTCCAGCTGGTGGGACACTTGAATCAGCAGACAAGAGAGCAGGAGTGAAGTCTCTGGCTGCCTGGGAGATGTGCTCTTGTGGCTCATTCTGGTGGTCTGCTAATGATGGGAGCAGAACACTGTCCTCCAACTCTTCTGTAGTAAAACAAATATGGTTGAATTCAACAGAAGTGGATGAGAGAATTATATTAAACATACAACATATTTCATTGGCAGATGGCTAGTTCTCACTGAGCCTGGTTATACTAGAGGTTTCTTCCTGTTAGAAGAGTTTTTCTTCCCACGGTCACCAAGTGCTTGCTCATAGATGTTTCATTGTTGGGGTTTTCTGTGTATTATTGTTACGTTTTTACCTCAAGTTTTTCCCAAATTAAAAGGCGACCGTGGTTCAGGGGGTTGGGAGGCTCATCTTGTAACAGGAAGGTTGCCGGTTCGATCCCCAGCTCTCTCTGTCTTGGTCGTTGTGTCCTTGGGCAAGACACTTCACCTACTGGTGATGGCCAGAGGGGCCATCGCTTCTGTCAGTCTGCCCCAGGGCAGCTGTGGCTCCACCAGTGTGTGAATGTGAGAATGAATGAATAGTGGAATTGTAAAGCGCTTTGAGGGTCTCGAAAAGCACTATAAATGCAATCCATTATTATTATTATTATATAAAGCACTTTGAGGTGACTGTTGTTCTGATTTGAACCTATATAAATGAAACTGAATATATTTCTTAAAACTGATGCATGAAAGTCACTGGACAGTGATGAACAGCTGCCACACTGACTTACCAACACCAGATATCTCGCTTTCCTTCTCCTCGTGCATCGCCAGCGAGGTGTTTGTCATGTCAATGGATGACATGGACAGATCCAGCCTGTCCACCAAGTCTGAAGGATCGGGGTTCATCACTGCCATTTCAGAATCAGAAAAACCTGGAAAATTCCAACAATAAAACACACATCTTAAGAAGATTTTTGCAAACACAGCATATGCTAAGGTGAACAGAATCTTAACTGACCAAGCTCGGTGACCCTTTGAATGGGTGGAGGTAGATAAGAGTCCTCGAGGGTGACCTGCTCCAGGTTTAACTCTTCACTATTGCTTGAAGGTGCCATGAGAGGTGCCTGGAGACACACGCACACGGTGAAAGTTATTGACCTGTGTCAGCTTCTCAAATGGGAGATTTTGCTGTATTTTACTGTCACCTCTGTGTATCCATGCGCAGGCAGCTTTGGAGAGTGTTTCTCCTCAACATCAGGGGCAGAAGGCTCGACTGTTGATATTTCTGGATTAGCAGGGATTCGGTGCAGGTAGCCATAACCGATACCGCAACCCAAACTGCAGACAAACATTTGCAGATGCTATAAGATATAATACAACAACTGATTAACAATTTACACATGAAATCATAGTTGCAACATGCAAGACCATCACCAAGTAAGACCCTATTCTGGGAATGTCTTATTTTAGGGATGTGAGCCTGATAGCCCACAGTGGGCTGGACCATTTTCTGTTGGTGTAAACTACATATATAATAAATGTGTAAATAATAAATATGAGAAAATATAGTGCAAGTTCAACAGTTTGTCCTTGTTTTTCTACACTATAATGAAATCTGTCAGCATGACTCTCTGGGCTTAAATTACAGAAAAAGTTTTACTAGCTCATTGCTCTGACTATCCTGTAATTTAAACTGAAAGTTCTTGTTATGTCACAAAAAATGTTCTTTTTTCTGGTTTTCTAAGGAGCTTGGAAAGAAAAGTGTCTGGACTTCTTTAAGTGGCTTTAAGACGTTTCACCTCTCATCCGAGAAGCTTCTTCAGCTGCAGGGTCAAAAGGTGGAGAGTCCCAGATTTAAGCCTGGTGGGAGTGTGCCCCCGAGAGGGACAATGGACACCCTAATGATCCTCTACTTAATCACATGAGCCAAGGTGTGAAAACGTGCGTAGGTCACAATCAGTCAAGGTATCGGGTGAGCTCATTGTGAAACCCCGTTCTCACACCTTGGCTCATGTGATAAGGTAGAGGAAGTCCAGAAGTCTAGACAATTTTCTTTCCAAGCTCCTTAGACTACAATGACCTGGATGACTGAGAAAACTTCACAGACATTTTTCTGGTTTTGTTTTTCTTTAGTGTGGGCCCCTTGTAAAAAAAAACCTGAAATTTTTATATCATAAAGTGAAAAAACAGGAACTTTTCTTTGATTGAAGCATTTATTTATTACTTAATTATTAATTGGTTTAGTTAAAATTGCCATAAGTGAGATAGGAAAAGCTGTAAAACTTGTGAAAATACAGTTAAAAGTTTAAAATGTATGTCTTCCAGTGGATCGGATCTGAGTCTTTGAAAAAAAATATGGCCCCTGGGCCTTAGGGTGCATCTGCATCAAAGAAAAATCTAAAAATAGTGGGGGGGAAAACACTAACACGCGTTAGAATGTGGAGTCCAGAAACCACCGGGTGACATGACAATGATTACATCCATCTTTTATATACTGTCAGCTGCATTTGGCCATACCTGCCCTCTCCTCCCCATGCTCCGTTTGGTGTGACCACCACCTCTCTGCATAGGTCCGTTTGTGTGTTGTACACCAGCAGCTTCAGAGGTTTTCCTTCATGGGCCTCAATCAGTGAGAAAAAGTCTTCTGACTGCAAATGACAAACTCTGAATTAACTACTGAAGGTGCAAATTCGAAATTTTCATGCCACAAGTAATGTTGCATGGTTCTAATAAGACATCTTACATCTTGCAAAACCTGATCTGCTCCCACAATATAGTCACTGTGGGGCTGAAGCCCCGCCAGTGCAGCCGGTGAACTGGCTTCCACATCCTTGGAGAAAACAGAAACAAAAGATGAAGCCATAATGGACTCACAGCTACAGAAGCTGAGACTACAGTGAAGCACAATGCGTTTTAGTAGTTCTTTGACGACGCAACTCACCAGGACATGCCAAACATTTTCATTGGCCCCCTGGTAGCTGCAGAAGCGAACACTAGCGCCCAGCAAACCCTGCCCTCCCCACATGCTACTGGGCACCACCTCCAGCTCACGAACCCTCGTGGTTTTAGTGCTGTACACCTCCATCTTCACTGCTCTCTCCACGTTGGCTTTCAGAACCTCCTTCAAAAGGTCATTTTCCTCATTCTGGTGTGGAATAATTAAAGAAGACAACAATTATAGCAACCAGCTGTGTTAACCTTCTTCTTTTTTCATGTTCATCATATTTATCTACAGTCGCAGTGAATAACCAGTAAATGCAATTGTTATTATATGGCTGTAATTAAACTTACAAGTCTCTTGGTGTCAAGAGACAGGATGAAGTCGAAGAAGGGCTGCAGGCCAGCCTTCTCTGCAGGGGAATTTGGCTGCACCTGTCAAAATAAATACAAGCAAGTCTGCACTTTAATCTTTGAAGAAAATGATTTACTGGAATGTTTTAATTCAAATTAATATATAAGCAAGCAAATGTACAGAAAAACTAAATATTGCATCATTATTTTAAATTGAAAAAAAATAACAGCGTCGCAAACGCACATCTTGATCAGTCGCATCGATTTATCAGTCGATCGACTAACCATTTAAGCATCTCTGAACTATAATCCAAAGTACTGCTTGTATTTTTTGCTGAAGCATGAAATGGTTATAGGAAAGCGGTTCGTTCTAAGCCGGTAAACATTTATTTTCATTAATACTGTCGTCGCGCTAGTTCTACTTGTCAAAGCATCACTTCCGGGCACTTATTAAAACAGAAGCTCAGTGGACTCAGACTTCTTAAAAGACTTTCTTTGCGACAAGTTATATGTTGTGCTAACATTTTATTTCTTAATAACACCGTAAACAAATACGTCCTAATGCACAGCTGCGCCCACAATGACACGTAAACTCCGTCTCTTCTGTCAGGTTTTTGAAACTACGAAGCTAGCTACCTGTTAGCATACAACACAGTTCATAAGCTGCTGTACATTCAGCTCCAGTTTCAGAGAAAAACGAGCCGCGTTATAAGCCTTACACCGTGCACATGATATCCATACGTCCCTCCTTCGGATGCTTCTGAACTCTGAGATAAACCCATTTCTGCCGGGAACTCGTTTAAAAATTACTGTCATCAGAAAATACCGACAATTACCACAGTTGACAGTTCTCGGCCATCTTGTCCGCAGCCCAAACCAGTCGAACATCGCTGCTGTCGATCCTCGGACACCGTGCAGGGTCGCACATCATTGACAGTGTTTATTTGCTGCCTCATACCTCAGATTCTGTTACACCGGCTTCAAATTTCAGTGTTATTTGATGTGACTCAGCTGTGACGCCTGCAAAGTTAGCAAATTTCATAAACCCGTATCTTATATGATTAGTACCCACAAAACATATTCAATTTTTAAAATAAGGATTTTTTCTATTCTAGGATTTATTTATTTTTTTGCATATTTTTAACTTGGGGCATGTTTACCACTGTGTAGCATCCCCTCTATTTATAACAGCAGCCAGTAAACATCTGGGAACTGAGGAGACCAGCTGTTGGACTTTCAGAAGAGGAATGTTGTCCTATTCTCGTCTGATAGAGGATTCTAGCTGTTCAACATTCCTGGGTCTTATTTTTCCTACTTTTTTGTTCCATGATGCTTTAACTAGTGAAAGGTCTGGCCTGCAGGAAGGCTGGACTCTTCTACTTCAAAGCCATGCTGTTGTAGTAGCTGCTGATTGCAGTTAAGCATCATCTTTCTGAAATATGCAAGACTTTCCATGAAAAAGATGTCATGTCGATATGTTTCTGTAAAACCTCTATATACGTTATGTCATTGATGGAGCCTTTCCAGATGTGCAAACTGCCATTTCCACAGATACTGCTGCTCCCCAATAACATGAGAGATGAAGGTTTTTTTAGGTGCTGATGGAAAAAGAAAAAAAGAATTTAAATTGTGATTCCCGTGACCACAGAACAGCTTCCCACTTTGCTTCAATCCACTTTAAATGAGCTTTGACTCACAGAAGACAGGAACATGTTCACATATGGCTTCTTCTTTGCACAACATTAATCTGCATTTGTGGTAAACTGTGTTCACAGTCTTCACAATTTTACACTGAGGATCATTATGCTGAAATTATTCCAGAATTTGTAGACGCAGTTTTAAATTGATTAGTGAATCTATGCTCATATTTACTTCTGAGAAGTTCTGCTTCTCTAAGATGTTCTTTTTATAGTGTATAGTTTCAAAATGTTGGTCCAGCTATTTCTTCTTAGTGCCACTTTTTTTTTTTTACATTTCTAACCTTTCATTGCTCCCGTCCTAACTTTTTTGAGACGTGCATTTTCATTAACTAATAAAATGTCTCACTTTGTTTCTCGCATTTGATATGCTTTCTGTGTTCTATTATGAATACAGCGTGGCATTGTGAAATTGGAAGATTGGTGCTTTCTATTTTTCTTTAGATTTTAATCGGCATAACATTTTTGGATTTTGGTTTGTAGTGTAAATAGTGGGAGCACCTGGAACAACCACAAAAATAGAGACTTTCATACAAAATTGCACCTCCAAACAAAAAATTGCAATCAAATAAATAAAAATATTTTATTATTCCATCACAGACACACTCTGACCATACTGCTAAACACATAACAGATAATCCACAGTGACCCTGGCAGTTATTAAGAAAAAATATTCACATACTAGAGGCTGGAGTCATGAGTCACAGTGGATTAGCTCTATCCTGTCTTGGCCACCTTCCAGCAGTATACACGTGTTTCTATTCACATGGCACCTCTCTCTTCTTGCATACCCTCTAGGGTATGGGCACGATGACAAAAAAAATTAAATAACACATCAGATTTTTATTATATAGTTTTAGGGAATTAAAAAAGACATAGATTCTAGGCAAATACTTCTTCAAATACTCAAGGCAAATATTTTTTCAGCAATAGAAAAATATCCAGCTACGAAAAATATGTCATCATCCATTAGTCTTTGTACGTCAAAAAATTATTACTAATACATAAAAGCAGTGCTCAGGACATTACATTCTCTCACACATTTTCTTTTATCGTATCACAAGAATTCCTTAAATCTGCTTAAAAGAAAAAAAAAGTTGGGTATCAGTGACTGAATAAATCTACTCTGTGTTCTGTTCAGTTAACCCGATCAGAGACTCCAGGAGCTGGGTGCTCGACTCGTACTGTGGAAAACTGACGGAGCTAAACAGCTGGAGGTGGCGAAAACTGTCTGGGTGTCTGTGCCCTTTGAAAGAGCTGTGCAGTGGTCCGCAGGGATAATCGCTGTCAAAGAACTCCAGGTCGGAGTCAGAGGACAGACTCAAGTCCATGTATCTGCTAAAGGAATAGTCCACAGTGGGAGAGGGCGTGTTTGGCAAGTCATCGAGAGAGTCGTCGTTGAAGACGTCTCTGGGTTGATTCGCATTTTCATCAAGATAATCTGTCACTGAGTTTCTGCTTATATTGTCTGCGAATGTGTCGACTGTGTGTGGTCCCGTACTGTCAGTAGTACTGCTGTGAGTGGCAGAGCCGCTGCTGCTGCTGTGCTGTGTCACTGGGTCTCTTTGAAGCCTCAGGTGGCTGTATGAGGAGTAGTTATTACTGTCCGAGTCACAGAGGCTAAGAGCACGGCTCAACCCTCCATCAACATCAGGGAGACTGTGACCCCCGCTGCAGCCTCCTCCTGCATCACAGTCAGAGGAGGAGCAAGAAGATTCAGTCATATCGCTGCTGCAGCTGTTCTCCTCCACTACCAAGCGTTCTGGGATGAAATGGAATGAAGGGGTGGCAGGCATGGTGACAGGAAGGCCAGCCTCCTCTGAGGTAAAGCCAAAGGGACAGCTCTTGTCCTGTGCATTCTGCTCTGTACAGACCTCCTCCTCCTCTTCATGCTGTTGAATCACCTCTGTAAGTCCAGCCCGGTCCTCAGGGTTCTGTTTTTCATCTTGCAAACGCCGCTCTAATTCCAGTCTCATGACGGTGTGGATGTAATGAGTCTGCACACGGCGGGAATCAAACTCGAAGCGTCCCTGAATGTTACCACAGCTGTCCTTACTGCAGCCACACGGGAAATTGGAGTGGTCCACCTGTATGTGACAAAAGCAAGGAAAGAAAATGGTGATTTACTCATAAACAGAACCTACTGACTCAGCTTAGTGATTCACGGATTCTCTGCATCAGTGAGTCACTAAGAAACAAACGTAGGTGAAATAATAACCAACATTCAGCATCTGACTATATACAAGCATACGTACTCAGGGTAGACTACAATTTACATTCAAATCAGTCTGAATTACACATGTTGAAACTACCCTTTATGGAGGGAAGGTTTGGAGAAGAAATTCTGTGTATGTGGAGATGTACCTGACACTTAATGCCCGCCAGACTGCACGCGCAGGTCTCCGGCTCACAGAAGCCTCGGCAGTCACATCCACAGGTCTCTCTAGAGAGTCGCAAGGCATGAAGCTGCCTCTTCTCCTCCCTGTCGATGAACTTGACCCCTGCTGCTTGTAGGATGGCTTGGCGATGTTTAGAGGAGAATGGCTGAAGGAAACCTCTTTCCTCCTGATCGCTATCACTGACGTCGCTGTCAGTGTCTTCATCTGGGATTTGATCTGTAGTAAGCCTGTCTGCTTCCTGCTGGTCAATGGCCCCACTGGTAATCAGCTGGAGTGAGCACAACAGAAGTAAGTCAGAAAGGCGTCATGCAGACAGGCGCTGCAAACGTTTAGAAATGAAATGCACCTACTTTGTGTTTTAAAGCTTCTAACCGCTCTTTCCTCCGTTTCTCTCTGAGTCTCTGTCTGCGCCTGTCCCGTTGTTCCAGTGCATGCTCGGATATCGTGTACTGTTGAAGGCTGCTGTGCTTCCGCACCATGCCAAGGGTGGCACCTCCACGGCTGGGCACGCTGGTAAAGCCCTGGCACCGCGGGAAGCTGAACACTGTCACCTGGTCAAAGCGTACGGTGCACGGTCTGCTTGCAAGCTTAGGCCTCTTCAGGATGGAGTGAGCTGGTTGTGTTTAGAAAACAAACAGCAGAATCATCACGTAAACTGAGGAACTACGGTACCTGGTTGTGGTGTAAAGTAAGCATCTGGTAAATGACACCATAAGTACACTGTAAAACATAAGCATGTTGGTCAGCAAAATCATATATCAGTCCATCCTGGCAAAAATAATTATGATGCAATAATATTTCCTACATACAGAAGTTTTGGGACTCCCCAAACAGGAAAATGTTCGTTGTTAAAATAAACTGGTTATTTTTTTAAAACCAGTTTTTGCAAATTGGAGTTTCATTAACCCATGAATAGTGCACACGTATGTGTTATATGGCTAAAAATACCTCCTATAGTTCTGTCAAATAAGATATTTTTTGTAATTTTCTCCTCCCCAAAAGCAGGAGAGGCCAGGAAATAGAAATTTATTTTAGGTTTACTTCAGCATAAATAACTAAGACATGGATTTCAAAATGAAGTATTCCCAAAGAATAAGAAGAACATTAAGGCTGAACAGTGACAGAAAAAAAAGGACTTTGTTAAATAAAGGGTCCTTAATGACTGTACTTCTGAATATAGACTCATTCCCCTGAAATTAACCCCCATAATGATAATAAAAGACATGCATCTGTAAAGTTACTTCAAGCGCACCTATTATTCCTTTCCTTATTATTAAAAATGACAAACGTTACAAATAATTGTCCATCAATTGTTTGAACCTTATGTCTGTGAGGGGCATCCAATCAGAATAAAAGGAATGGGAGATAAAATGGCTTATTTCAGACAGTGGATTAAATCAGTGTCGGATGGTTTTGATTATGTGAATCATGCAAAGCTACTCTAAAAGAATCTTTGTATAAAGTGCTGTTTGATGTGTGTATAAAAGGGGCGCTTTAAAGAAATTAAGCAAAACTTTAACATTTGACTTTTCAACTTGGTCACCAAAGTGTACACACAGATCCTCAGGCTCTATTTTTTATGTTTCCAAATGATTACCATCAGAAAAAAGAAATCTATTTGGTCACTTTAATTCTTAATTTGCTCTTTCAAGAGCAATGCCACGTTCTCACAGACAGAATCCGCCTTGCTCAAAGTTAAGTGCTGCTTTGAAGTACTGGTCAAGTCCCTTTTCTCCTAACTTCACATGAAGCACAATTCCAGGAAAAGATTCCTTGATGCCTGATAAATACGGGCTGAGTTGTGACACAGGCTTTGCAGGTCTCAGCGTGGCCACTAGGGGACACACTACAGGTGCTTCACTACAGAGGCCAGGGTCAACAGTTGAACACATGTACAAAGGAAATACCAAGACGGGTCGATTGCAACAACAGGCTGATCAACAGAACAGAGCGGGGGAGAGACGAGTTCACGTCTTTGCTGCCTGCTGCTACTTGGGTGTTTATCACAGTATAATTAGACTCTGGCAGTTTAGTTTTCAATCCATCCATCGGGTTACTGCTTGATGTAACAGTTTGGCTTCAACAAATTGCCTGACCTTCACACATAACTGAGGCTGAACTCCAGTTGCAAAAGTCAGTAAACAAGGGAGGCCAGCTGATTAAGCTTGCCTCAGCTGCTGTTTGTCCAGGCAACTTCCACACCGAATCCATCAAGTCTAGTAGACACCGTGTTTGTCCTGTCCAAGAGATTACTGTAAATATTCTGAAAACATTTCCCCCAAACCTTTGTTTATTTGAACATGACCCAAAGCGTGTCTCTGTGTCTGTCTTTTCCCTCCTCCAGCTTGCTCTTCCTATTTTCACCTCCCGATTTCCTCTGTGGCGAACCATCGGCCACCCACAGACCTCTCTGTGTCTCTCCTCTGGCTGCCGGTGCCTCATTACGAATCTCTGTCCTTTGGGACATTCAACTTCTCCTCTTGCCTCGCTCTCTAATGTGTGTGTGCTGTTGTTGTCTCTCAGTCCATCTGTGTGCCAGTTCCCTTCTCCTTTATGTGTGTGAAATGTGTGTTCTGTTAGTGCAGCTTGTTTCGCTTCTGAGGCTCAAGTATTTGTTTAGCGGCACCTGGATGTGGCTTGATATCCTCCTGTATCTACAGATCTATAATTGCGTCAGCCTGATTGCCCGCTTATTAACATCTCTGGCAATCCTGTTCTTTGATGCATCAAATTTTGTGACTATAAGCACTTCCAGTGATGATAGATGGGGTGTGCAGCCTCGTGACATTTGAATAAAGGCCATTCGATATGGCTTGTTTAAAGTGACCCTACTATTCAAATTGATTCCACAACTTCCTAGCACTCAGGCAAATGATCTTCTACACAACCAGCCAGGCAGTCCAGAGGCGAGCCATCCTGCCTCTGTGTTATCTAGAACAGCCCTAAGGTTAGCGTTTTCATATCAGTCAGTCATAACTGTGCTGCTGCGGGGCGATAAGAGACACTCCTATAAAAAGCTGATGGGAAAGTGGACAGATAAGGAAGACGTTTGCATTATTTGAAAGACAAGGAAAAAAGACAGCTGGTTTGAAGACTTACTGGGCAAACTGGTGGGTGAAGCAGGGCTGCGAGGTGTGAAATCCTGATTTTCAGAAGAGCCGCGCTCTCCATCAGAGTCTGACTCTGAGGAGGCAGGAGAGGAGAGGGAGGATGGAGGAGACGAGCAGGAGGAGGAGGATGAGTAGGCATTGTCATCAACCTCTGCAAACTTTCTCTTAAGGATGCCTCTCATTGTTGCACTGCAGTGGGTGATATGCATTCTGCAGAAACAAAAAGGAAGCAGGGGCATTAGTTTGAATCACACAAGAAGAAAAAGAAATGGATTTTAGTCATTTACAATTACAGTAGATCTTATGCAAATCAGCACTTTAATACTGGAACAACTATTCAAGACAGCTGAGCGATACTGAGACAGCGCTGCGTTCTCACATGTATTGGAAACTGAGAACGTAAACAGCACTTTTCAAAAGCTAAGGGAAAGAACGATCTTCCTGCCAAAAGCTGCCTGTCAGCTGGTCGAGCCAGTTTCAGGCCACAAGTTTGTTTAGGCGAATTCAGTCTTGATAGTGATTATCCTACAAAGTCATGTTTCGTAAGTGGAACAACGTCAAGAGAAATCTTTTGTTGACTAACAACAAGATGAGTTATATATTTAAAAATAATAATAAAAAAAATCAACATTTCTTTTTCTTGTTCTTTTCCCCGCTGAGTAATTAACATTCCAGTGATTCCTCGAGTTTTTTGTGAAGAATTCGTGGAAACAGGCCGTCCAGTGGTTGTGTGCTAAGAGCTCGGGTGGGGTGGGTGGGGGTGGGGGATGTAATGGTTCAAGTGAATGCTATTTTTGGATGTGAACATGGAAATACAAACTCTGAGGGTTGCACACTTTGGCAAGACTTTCCTAAACTACTGAGAAAAAGTGAGTAGCAACAGAAAATAAAAGCTGTTAGGCACAAGCCCCATTTACTGCTTGCTTGTTTGAGGGCTGCAGCAGATGACCGATTTTGTTCTGCTAAGTATTTTTAAATACTGACCGACCGGTTTGAGCCGTATAAGCTCTGAAAACACAAAGCACAATTTTCTCAAAAAAAGGTTTACATATGTTTATGTGGTTTTGCTTGAGAAACATTAAAAAAAACCCTCCAAAAATCCGTGTGAGAATAATATTGTAGAAGTCAGTCAGTGAATATGCACGTTTCCTATTTTGCCCTGTTATATGAAGACATTTCAATGAAAAAAAACTATTAAAATGTAAAGCCTGGCATATAGCTCTTATTCTTCTTTGCCAACAGTTAGAAACATCTGTGCTGAGCATGCTATTGTGATCCAATAGGTAACAGGACTGGGATTTAGACTGAACTTAACACAAGCAACCGAAAACATACCACACACACCCACAGTTACAACAGAAGCATTTCTTTTTCTTGTCAGAGAAAAGGAATGTAAACCACTGCACTGACAGTCTGTCACTGCCCTACACTAATACACAGTCAGCCAGGGTCCACACGGGGCTTCAGATAGTCTGCAGTAAGCAAATACCTTAGACCAGTGAGGCTGTGTGTGTGTGTGTGTGTGTGTGTGTGTGCGTGTGCGTGTGTGTGTGTGTGTGTGCACTCAGACTGAGCAACTTCCTGGATCCATCAGCAAATACGAGATGAAACAAGAGACTTAGCTCAGCTCCTACACTGTTTACACAAAAGGAACCATTGCTACAAAGACAGCTGGAAAGGAATTTATCTCAGGTGAAAAGCATCTGCACAGTCATGCTCAAGGTTTCCAGAATCAGAGTGAGAGTTGTGTCTAATTAATACTGCAGAGCAGTGCTATTATAGCACCCTCTTGTTCCAGTTCTATCACATTTATTACATTTAATATCTGACAGAGCAGAAAAGCCTCGCAGTTCGCCTAGGTGTCCGCTGAGACCACATCAATAATTTAAAGGTTCAAAGCAGCAGCAGCAGCAGCAGCAGCAACGGAGAGTGCGCGTGCGCGTGTAACAGTAAGAGGGAGGTACTACACTGTGTTAACGCACATAAGTGATTAAGAAGAGGTTGCAGGACTTTTAATGGGACAAAAACTTCCACAACAATACAAGGATAGAATAAAACGTTCAGACAATCATTAAATGCCTTAAGGAATGTTACACGGGGTTTTCACTGGAAGAGAGTAGGAGTCGTTTCCTGTTTGGCATAATAACAGTCATTAGGCAGCTGACCTCTTCACCTCGCGGAGGGAGACACACACACAGCGATCATATCAGCCACAATGACAACACTGTTCCCCACTGCTCGCTACAGGGCAAACACTTGCGGGCACGGTCAGCGTAAGCGCAGCAGGACACACACATACACACAAACACATACAAGTTTTCTTCAACATTACTCTTGTCCGTTAAGTGTTAAGGTGTGAAATATGAAGCAGAAAATCAGCATAACTGTAACTTACCACATTTCACACAAATATGCCACACAGTTTTTATAAGCATAAAGAGAAGTGAAAAAAGCATGAAACAATTTAAGGTCACTCTATAGGCTAAAGTATTTACTGACAGAGAGTTTTTTTTAGTTACTCACCACAAATTAACACACAGCATAGTAACAAAGAAGGAGCAAATTGACACAAAGTTACGTGTCCTGTCCGCCGTCCAGCCAGCTGAGCATTGTGTGTCCGCCTGTGTTTAAGTGAAGCGACACAGTAGTACCAGTGTGATCATGAGAGGACTGGCTGGGAGCTCCCAAAGACACGAAACACGGCAACAAGATACTTCACCCCCTCCTCGAGACCTCAACTATGTTTCTTGGGAAATCACGTACACGGCAGTTTCGCCTCATAAGACAGCAACAGCATTTTCGTTTTCATTAACGCTGAGCTTTTTGTATCACTTACCATAGTACGTTGACATTTCAGCACAGGCTAAACCTCGCGCAGAAGAAAGTAATAATATATAAGACGCTAGCATAACAATGTTATTAGCCTCGACGTAAACGTTTCAAGAGCTTAATATTTACTCGCTAGTAGTATAACAGCTTCCATCATTACTCTCTTATACTGTATCACTATTTTGTCCCATAGATTCATTAGCCAAAGCTCAATCGTTTAGCTTAATAATCCGGAAGTGTCGGGCAGGTAGTCCTCTTGCTTACCATCAGTCCTCTGTGGCTGCCCTGTCTGTCTTGACGCAGACGGTGACACACGTAGAGGCGGGAGACGCCTCTCACTCAGTGCTGCCCACAGATTCCTGTCTGTTGTGTTCACACTGTACTGTTCCCACTGGTGATGTGCTGGTAAATAACCTTTAGACCTCCAGCTGGTGATTATTATCAGAAGGCACTCAGCCACTGTTACAAACGAGTTAGGACACGTGCCTTGGCAACGTTTATGTTTATTCCTATGTAGGGTGTATTTTTTTATTTTGTTTTGTTTTTTTTAGCAAATATCAGATCAATACATTTGCAAATAAATGAATAGAAAACACAAACATAAAAGAACTACAGAACTTACTTAAAGTAAAAGTAAAGTAAACATAATAGTATTTCAATAGTATTCAGACTTCCTTGGGGATTTAATCCTTTTATTTAAACAAGGCTTTCGCATCTTTGTAAGCCACCTTTAGACCTGTAGTAAAATTGTGATAAGACCATCATTAAACGTGAGATACAGCCTTTGGCGTTTGTGTTGTTTTCCTTTAATATACTTCCTGTTACATTGGTAGGAGTGATGGTTCCAGTCAGGCACTTTAAGAAACAGTTTGCAGTGCAGAAGAGCCGAAGATGGCCAGGATTATGGATTTGGATGTAAAGCCAAAGAAAAATCCTCTTTCTTGCTTTCACGCCACACTCCTCACAAGCAGATGTTGTCATAAATTAAAGCCTATAACATGTATACGCACACACTCGTTATGGGCTATCCAAACAGAGCTTTTCTTACACCATGAACCTTGTGGCTGAGTGAAGGTAAAGCGGCTGGATTTAAGATTCCAGTGCCTCTGCTTTTAAAGATAATCATAGGCTGTGCTCTGCGTCCCCGACTGGGAGGAAAATGAAGCTCAGGGGAGACAGACAAAACAGATGGACAGACAGATGAACGGAAAGATGGACATGCCC
The DNA here is from genome assembly GCF_057382185.1 of Mchenga conophoros. Classification (NCBI taxonomy): domain Eukaryota; kingdom Metazoa; phylum Chordata; class Actinopteri; order Cichliformes; family Cichlidae; genus Mchenga; species Mchenga conophoros. The sequence goes on from NC_140543.1 coordinate 28,700,021, forward strand.
AAAATACTCCTGGACTCAAGCTTTGACCCCCTTGTGTTGATACAGATCTGTGCAGCAGTTTGAAAGGGTTAAATAATAGCTGCACTAATGCCTAAATATCTGCTGGTCCAAATCCTCTGGTCAGAGGAAGGGCCGCTCATCCTGACTTCAGCACTCTGTGGAAGTGTGTTACGAGAGAGTGACCCACTTTGGCTGGGATCACTGTAGTGCAGCATGTGTGTGTGTGACCTGCGTGGAGAGTAAACACAGAGAGACAGTGCAGCAGGACAGATTATAGGGCAGAGAAATGGCACGTAAAAGAAATTATGTCTGTTCTTGGCTGCTAAAATTAGAATCTGGATATTTGACTCAAGGTAGATTTTGCAGCTTGAAGGATCCGCTCAGAGAGATTGCTACAACTTACTCATAACACATCATCAAAGTGCTATGTGAGACTTCATGTGGCTATTTATAGCACAATCATTGCCTGGACAAAAATACATTTGAGCAAATACAGTTGGAGTTTCCTGTTCCTTTTTGCAGGCTGTTACCACGCATGGTGTGACTGTGTCGCATGCTGTGTGCCTCAGATGTGTCAGGCGGATGATCCTTTTCACACCCGTGCAGCAGAGAAAGTCAGAGTTTTTGTTCCTACGTTTGTTAATATTCAGCCATTCTTTCACAACTGCCTGTATTTACTCACTGTATCCATGCAGCCATCGCAGTGCAAACTGACCCAGACTCCTGACCTCATTCCTTTACACTTTTCAGATTTAAAGCCACTTGTATGTGGCTGCTCAGTATCAGTTCAGTTTTTTTGAGCTGCTTTCCTCACCATTGTCATGCACCCATATTCTGCGAATATTGCCTGTCAGAAGAGAGTCAGAGCACAAACATTGCTGCTCTTTCACTTCACACTCCAGGTTACATAACCTAAGTTAACCTACATTCTGGCAGCCTCTCAGGTTGCTGCCACAGGCTTCAGTCAAGCTGTGCCAGCGATGGCGCACATACAGCAGTAATAATGCTGGTGAATTCTGACAAAAGCTTCAGGCATGTAGAAGTCTGCCCCAGTTTCTCCTTCCTTGTTGCTTGTGGTTATTATCTCAAGGATTTGCCTGTGTTTTAGGAGACCGCACTCAGCTTTCCAGGGTATAAGAGGAAGTATCAGATAGTCACAGGGCGAGTGTTGTTGCTTCCAGTCAGGTAGTAAAGCAAGATGGATTGAAGCCACATGCTGCCAGGAGATTGTTTATTCTTTTCTTAGAGTTACTTCCTTGATAAACTGATAGATAGATAGATAGATAGATAGATAGATAGATAGATAGATAGATAGATAGATAGATAGATAGATAGATAGATAGATAGATAGATAGATAGATAGATAGATAGATAGATAGATAGATAGATAGATAGATAGATAGATAGATAGATAGATAGATAGATAGATAGATTGATTGATTGATTCTCCAACTTTCTTTCTCTCTCTTTCAAATGTAAACATGACTCCTTTTTTACACAGCCTCTGATGTCATTTCCTTTCGTCACCATGGTCACAAGTGCAAATATAGCTCATGCGTTTTTATTTTAGAGGACAGTGAGTGAATCACTATGCTTGCCTTCATCATCAGCAGCATCAACACTGTCAGAATCACGAGTTGTTTTTTTTTTAACGTCAGTGGTGTTCTTAGCTTACTACGTGATCTTTTTTTCCTTCTTTACTTCAGGTTTACTCATCTCATATAATTGGTATTTGTGTCTGACGCAATCACATCAGAATTTTAGTCTCTAGAAGTTCAAAAGGATTTTCTACTACAACCCCTAAAACTTGGTTTTAATTATTAGAAGGCTTATTCTGCTCATTTCTAGCTCTAACTTTTTAAATTCTTAGATTTTATCAGAGTATCTCTGCATGATTTACAGGTCAAAAATAACTGATCTTACACTGGTCCCAGCTATTTTTTCCATGAACTGCTGCTGACTCACTGATCATCTAGCTATTTATCTTTATGAAATTGATTTTTTAGTAAAACTGTAAGCCCCAAATAAACTAGTAAATTATTTCATATTTGGGTACCCAGTGGTATTTCAAAATAGCAATAAACAAAGTTGTAAAAGAGCACAGAGTGGAATCTCACAGTTCATGGAAAAAGAAGAAGAAATGAAAGTCTCACCTTCTCCACTGAAGATACAGATAAAGACTACCGGTAAAATTTCGCAACTGTGACACCTTAAGTGATAGGTCAACTGCCATCCTTTTGTCTGTGCAGTACTAGCAGTTCAGGGGGTGACACCAGAGAGCTTCCTGTGTCTCTGTGGCCACAGAGGGTGATATGTTATCTCTGAGGCAGCGTTAGAGTGTGCTCTACATGCTTAAGCTCTACAGTTGATATGGAAAAAGTGTCATGGTTGTGTGTAATGATAAAATGTTTATGCAAAAATAAAATGATGTTTGCAATAAAGTGCATTTACTTACTATCACTGCAGCATTAGTTGCGGCAATAGTGGACGTAAACACACTATTTTATGTGATAACACGAGTATATTTCCACACTTATTTCCCAAACACCATCCACTACAGTACTGTTTTTTAATGCGAGTCGAGCTGCAGCTCAGAGTGCAAAGTAGGTTGCACAACAATTTTCTAGAGAAGTGATCTTATCTGTAGCTTCATGTGAGCGACTCAAGCTGTAACAGCAAAGCAGCTGTATGATTGGGTTTGACATCTCCCACCCCCCTCCCCTTCAACAATGAGCCTTTTGTCAACAAGAGAGCTGTGGTGACCTTTCTCACAAAACTTAAAAACTTGCCTGAGTGATGCATCGTGCACCCACAAGGCATTTTCCACCAGGGTACATAGTAAAACGCATCACTGAGTAGAGATATATTTCCTTATGTCTGTGCTGCAGCAGCTTCATTATGCATTCACAATTAGAGACTACCAAAGTTGTGTGAGTGCACAAAGCGTGTCTGTGTGTGTGCATGTGTGTGTTCCCTTTCTTATGTCGCCCCAGCTGATTGTGCCTGGCTGTCAGCCCTGCAGTGGGAGCTCCCGTGCTCGCTGAGTCCCAGCACAGTGTGCTCTGCTGTTGGTGTTGCCTGTCACATGTGGCTCCATGTGAGGCTTTTGCAGGAGCATGCAGGAGGAAGGAGACCTGCTCTGTTCACAGCTGTTCAGGCCAGTACTGACTGTTCTGTGGAACTGTGTGGGTGAGACTGTCTGACTCCCCCCCTCCCTCCTCTACACGCTCACTGATTGCCTCTCTCTTCTTCCATTACAGCTGGCAAAACACATGCTAAAGGCTAACACTGTTAGAACCACAAATCTTTAATTCTCTTCGTGATTTCTGACCACAGTGTTCCTGCTATGCATTGTAGTGTTTGTGCACAGCAGGTTGCTTCTCCCAAAGACAAGAACTAACAGACTTAAAAACTCCTTTGTCCCACACGCCATCAGACTGTTTAACTCCTCTCTGGAGGGGAGAGGGAGGGGAAACAGGAGGACAAAGGAGGGAACAACTAAGCTGTAGTGCCTCTTCACCTCACTGTGCAATACCTTTTGTGCAATACTTTTGTAAATAGTCAACGGTGCAATAGACTCAATACTTGAAATGTGCAATTCACTTGTATTTTTATTTTTTATTCCTATTTATTCTATTTATCCCCTTCGTATATTTTATTTATATTGTCTCTGTATTTATATATATGTGTGTGTGTATAACTCTGTAACTTCTGTCGGTGCTGTGTTTTTTTGGAAATCGAATTTCCCAGAGGAACCCACCCGAGGGATTAATAAAGTTCTATCTTATCTTATCTTATCTTAAATGTGCAATGAATATATGTTTGTATGCGTGTGTGTGTGCTTGTGTGACCACACGCATTTTTTGCTCTTGCAAAACTGGTGTGATTTATACATGAGCACATGGTCAACTGTAAAATATGACAACAATTTTCCGTAAACAAGGAAGTAACTATGATGCCCTTTAAACTCATCTACTGCATTGTAAATGGGGGGAAGGATGGCACTCTGGCTCCATCTACTGGTGTCTCTTTTCTTTGTCCACAGATGACGTTAAAGGAACCACTTTCCTCGCTCAGGTCGGCTCAGGCCTTACAACTTTCATATTGGAAACGTCTTTTTTGTGTACATTTGAATCAGAATGACACCTGACAGCAAGCCTTCGGGTCTATTTTGTAAAGTTGTGGGGAGTCGGAGGGTTAACTCCGATAAAGTTAACGAAATCTTTGTTTCTTTTCCTGAACCTACACAACAAATTTATTTCTTTTTACTCATATAGTTTGTACATGTATGGTCATTTTAGAGCTCTACATGCAGATCTGCTCTGACACTAAATACAATTCTGTTCAAAAGCATTGAAGTACCCCTCATTTCATGCCTCAAGGCCTCAAGATGCTCATAAAGCGCCTTGAGGCAACTTTTGTTGTGATTTGGCGCTATATAACTAAAATAGAATTTAATTGAATTTCTTTATATTTTGTTAAGCCATTTAACACTGTTATGGGCCATTCGATCCCTACACAACCGTTGCAAGAGCTTGGTTCACATTGCCGGCAATAAGTCGGGCTCCGCCAGGGCTGCCCTTTGTCACCGGTTCTGTTCATAATTTTTATGGACAGGATTTCTAGGCGCAGCCAAGTGGCGGAGGGATTTCACTTTGGTGGCCTCAGAATCTCATCTCTGCTTTTCCTCCAGTTTTAAATTGTATCTTAATGCACGTTGTTGCTAGCCGCCTGTCACAAAAACACACAATATTTTCTCATTTCGTTCGCTGAATTTACAAAAAATGCCAAAGTTAACACAGTTTGACAGACATAAAACTGTTCTTTTGCACCAACAATGTGATTCCTAAATACTACATTACAATTTGGTACTTAACCATGGTAAATGGCCTGTATTTGTATAGCGCTTTTCTAGTCCCTAAGGACCCCAAACACGTTCAGTCATCCACCCATTCACACACAGGTGATGGCAGCTACATTGTAGCCACAGCCACCCTGGTGCGCACTGACAGAGGCGAGGCTGCCGGACACTGGCGCCACCGGGCCCTCTGACCACCACCAGTAGGCAACGGGTGAAGTGTCTTGCCCAAGGACACAACGACCGAGACTGTCCAAGCCAGGGCTCGAACTGGCAACCTTCAGATTACAAGGCGAACTCCCAACTTTTGAGCCACGATCGCCCATAAATCATAAAGGCCATAAATTGTTTGGCAGGTTGCTCTTTTCTTGTTTATTGATGTTGTTGTCTCAGAGCCTTTAATAATGAATACTTTAAAACTGTCTGAAACTACAACAAAATACATATGAAGGTAAATATGCTGCAAAATGTGAGATCTTGTAGAATAAAAAGTGAAATGCGTCGTATTTTACAAAATGAGCTCACAGTTCCTGTTTTTGGCCAGATAGGGGCAGCAAAGATAAGTAGCAAACACCTCTCTTTTCAGTTTGGGGTTGCTGTTTGTTGGCCAGCAGTTACCAATTTACAAATTTATCTCATATGGAAAATATTTAGGTTTGTTTATTTATTTATTAATCATTTGTCCACCCACTGATAAATTTGAGTACTTTCTTTATAGCTTTGTTTTTGCTAGGAAACAACTCCTGCAGTAACGTGTTACTTCTAACTATCAAATGCTCCACTAGCTGTCAGCTAACTGTGCATTTTCTTTTATAAAGGCTACAGAAAGCTTGATCACTATTACAAGCAAGAAGTGTGACTACAAGCAACAAAGTTATTGCTGTGAATTTGTCCTAAAAGATAAGTAAATATTTATTTAACTCATTTTAAACAAGATAAAAAATGAAAAAACACAGCTCATGGAGAAGCTTGTGTTGCACCTCCCTTTGCTTTCACAACTCTCTTAATTCTTTATAACATGGTTTCATTTATAGCAGGTGCTGTAAACATTCCTCAGAGATTTTCTTTCAATATGGACATGACAGGATCAAACAGTTCCTGCAGATTTGTCAGGTGCACATCCCTGATGAGAATCTCGGTTACATCAAATCCCAAAGGTGGTCTGTTGGATTCAGATCTGGTCATCTGGTCATCTGTAAGAAACCAGTGTGAGATTATTAAGGGTTTGTGAAATGGTGCATTATCCTGCTGGAAGCAGCCATAAGACGATGGGCACATTGTGGTTATAAATAGATAAACACAAGGAGACTGTGACATTTAAAACAATCCTCAGTTACTATGTGGCCAAAGGTGTTTAAAAAAATATCCCAACACCATCCCCACCATGCTGTACTGTTGATAAAAGGCAGGATGGATCCATGCTTTCATGTTCTTTATGCCAAATTTTGATGCTACCATCCGAATTTTGCAGCAGAAATCGAGACTCAGCAGACAAGGTAACCTTTTTTTTTCTTCTATTGGCCAATTTTGTCGAGCCAGTGTAAAATGTAACCTCAGTTTTCTGTTTGTAGCTGACAGGAGTGTCACCCAGTGTGGTCTTCTGCTGCTGCAGCCCTTCCGCTTCATCGTTTGATGTCCATTCAGAGTAGCACTTCTGCATCTCTTGGTTCTAACCAGTGGTTATTTGAGTTACCGATGCTTCCTGTCACTGCAAAGCAGTCCATGCTCCTCTGACCTCTAGCATCTACAATGCACTAATGGGATATTTTCTATTTTTCAGACCATTTCAGACCAAAAGCAGTTTTTAAAAAATACTCAGACCAGCCCCTCTGGCATGTTCAAAGTAATTTAAATCACTTTTCTTGCCCATTCTGATGGTCAGTTCGAACTTCAGCACCTCATATGCACCATGTCTACAGGCCTGAAAGCAATGAATAGGTGCCATATGATTGGCTGATTAGACATTTGTAATAATGAGAAGCTGAACAGATGTACCTAATAAAGTGGCTGGTGGATATGTATGTCATCACGTTCAGAAAAGCAGTTGCAGGTGAATGCAGGCCTCGGCTCTCTCCTATTGTGACAGAGCCGCTCTGTGAGTCCTTTGCAGGTTGTAGGCATCATAAAACTGTAAACCTCTGCGAACTATAAAATTCCTTTGGGATAATTAGGGTATAAAATTGTATGTGCCAACAATTTAGAAATATAATATCACCCTTTGAGTACTAGCAGACTGTAATCATCAACAGAAATGGGTTCATCATCAACTTACAAGCACCGTCAGCGTTTCTGGTACTGGTATCAGCAGAATCAGCTAAACATGTTATCTGTTTGAGCACACTGAGGAACAGTAGATGGGCGAATGTGGCCCTTGCTGCTGCTAACACAGTTTCTAGGGTAAGGCGTGAGAGGTGCAGATAAAATGCTGCCGCTCTGGGTTTTGGTTTGGAATCCAGTAACAGCGGCTATGCCAGGCATTTCAGCACGGACATCTGACTGGACCAGCTGTCACGCAGGTCGGCTCTCTGGCTTCTCACTGTTTTGAATGCCTCAAACTGTCAGCATGGTCATTAGTGTTTAAAGTATCAAATAGAAAGCATTACAATTTACAGACACATGGATACTAAAAATGTGTTTTGGTGATATGTTTAGCGTAATAAAGACAAACAGAATTTTGGGAAATGCGACTTTTTACTCGGCGTACATGTCTCCTCATTTATAAATATCAGAGTTTTATTGCTCCATCAGACAAATTCATCAGGTGATTCTATCATGGCAGATATCACATCCGGAAGACTTGAATCACAAGGTGTTTGAGGACTTTGACCACCAGAAATTGCTGTGTCTTGTGAGAGATGCTCCTAAACCACGAGTAAGACGGAAAGACAGAAATGCAGTGGTGACAACTTCTTCTTCTTTTCAGGTTTGGAGCTGAATATTTATTAGATTTCTTTTAGGTAAAAAAAACATTATTTGCATCATTATTATTGCAACGTTATTGTAACTGCTTTGTAGCTGACGGAGCGGCATCTCATATGTGAGTCAGACAGAATATATATATGTGAATATGAATTCTCTGTCCAGAATTAAGATGTCTTTCTTTCTTTCTTTCTTTCTTTCTTTCTTTCTTTCTTTCTTTCTTTCTTTCTTTCTTTCTTTCTTTCTTATTTGAAAGCATTAAATGTCCTTTCAGCTACAGCAGTCGTGTATGTATCACACTGTTATAAGACGGCATCTCGAGCCAGGACTCTGGGTTTGCTGCTTGAGTGCATAAATTCATAAACATTAACAGAGTCAGATGACTGTCAGTGTCAGTGTCTATTGTATAATAACTCAAAAGAAGTTAAACCTCAGTTATGTACTTGAATTTAAGAACGTCAGATTTAGAGTTTATTGATGAGTCAAAGGAAAACATTTGTGGATTTGATCTATTCTGATTTAAATGACAGCCTGGTTTTAAAAGCTTGCAGTTTGGTGAAAAAATGCTGTTGCTTTAAATTGCAGCTGTTGTTTAAAAGAATACAATGGAGGTTTTTGGCCTGAGGAGGACCCAGTCCTTGAAGAGTCTTTCTGGGATTCAGGAAAAGTCGTGGGTCAATGCAGTTTCCCCCAGCTGGAAGAGAAAGTCTGTCTCTCAACTGGTGCAACAGTAAGTTCTACTGAGGCACAAACTTGTGACATTTACAGTTTATTTACATTATTCACAGGTGCTGGCAACGTTTACTGACTGTGTGTTGTCTTCATTCACTCATCTGTTAATATATATTGGTATTAAATTTGTCCTAATAGTTACCAAAGCTGCTCTGACCTAAGGAGTCCTGATAGGGCAGAGCAGAATCTTGAGGTAGGTGTCTACACTTGTGTTTGTTAAATGGAAATACTGCTAAAACTGAAAAAACACATAAAAATCAACTACTCTCTTTAGCTGTCGGAAAGCTGGGTGGATGGCGGATGGAGAAGAGGGGACAGCAGAGAGAATGTGGTCCTCTGGGGCTCAGGAAGGCGCTCTAATCTTTCCAGGAGTCGCTCCATGGAGTTCCTTCCTCAGAAGGAGGCTACGGGCACCAAAGCTCTGTGCGCCCTGTTCGAGTCCAAAGCTACCCTGCAGCAGTGCTTCAGCAGCAGCCCTCGGCTGAACATGGCATCTGAAACTGACAGTGTCACAGTGAGAGACTACCCTCTGCAGGACAGGAGAAGTCATAACACTTTTCTTAAGGACACAGCTACACAGGTGTGTCAGCTGCCTACTTGAGCAGTTACAAGTAGTGTTACAATACAGTGCTGGTCATCCAAATGACACAAGCACGTGATGTGAGCCTGGTTCTGCTAAAGGTTTCTTCCTGTCAAAAGGGAGTTTTTTCTTCCCACTGTCGCCAAGTGCAATGTTGGGGTTTTCTCTGTATTATTGTAGGGTCTTAAAGCACCTTGAGGTGACTGTTGTTGAACCACTCACCTGATATGTTTGCACTTTACATCCAGAACCAGGCAGTTACTCTATTTGTGTAAAAAAAAAAAAGAAGAAAAAAATCTGGACCAGTTAATAGTGAAGCTTACTAATCCTGCATATCTTTCCTGGCTATGTGTTACTGAAAGTGACATGAGTGTCATCCAACTCTTAACCCAGCTATCATGGATTTTAAGCTCCCTCTATTTTAAGTCTCGACAGCCCGACTCCACACCCACCAAAATGAGACACAAAACAATCATATATTGTCTGTTATAATTCTCTTGACAACATAATGTGCTGTTTATCCACAGAAAGCCACTCAAGTGGGTGGAAGAAGGGCTGTGAATGGGCTTCCACAGTTTCATGACAGAGCACGCAGACACTTGCCTGGTGAGCAGTGGTACTTTATTTCATATTTACTACAATCACTGACATCTAGGACGGGATAAGGGATGGGTGCCAGAGTTTCCTTGAAGCTTTGAGGTTCATTGTCATGTAAGGTAAGACGAGTGGACACTTCTCAAGCTGTTTAATATATATGTTCCTGACAGTTCTTTGAAATATGAATGTAGGCACATTCATCTTTGCATGTCAAACAGCAGTTCTCAAGCGTATCAAATGAATCTATATTAGGTTGCCACAGAGCAAACAGTTCAGGATCAAGGCCTAGTATTTAAAGTGTCACCATGTAAATCCTGACCGAGTTTACGAAGCAGTGGCAACCCATGTGGTGTTTGGTGGTGGGAGGAAAAAGAAGCTAAATAAAGACAAGGATGTAGTGTTGTAAATGCATAACTATGTGCCCGGCACACATGCTTAAGATAGAACTGAGAGTGTCACCACCAGTTCTGACCGTGACGCAGGCCTTGGCCCTCTGAGCCATGCCTGTCCGCGACACATTACTGATATAGCTTCAGCAATACTGACGTCCTTACCCTGTGATGAACCTGGTATAATTAAGGAACAACCAGTAACGTCAGCTGTGTTTGTTCCAAAATAAAGCTGAAATATTTGGTAGCATTTCATAATACAGCCCATGGCTTATGGTGTAATTTCCCAGCGTTTGCCATCTAATTCTGTTGAATTTAGGGTGAGATTTTGTCCTAGTGATACTTAAAGTGTAGGTAGTGTGGAAAAAGAGAGTGAGAATTAGCATTTTAAAAGACTGGACTGAGATCAGGGCAGTTTGGAGGCCAGATCAGGTCCTTTGGATCTGTGTCATGTTCCTTGAGCTGTTCATGAGTACGTTTGGCAGTGCGGGGGGTGTACATTGTTCTGTCCAATGGGACACTTGAAGGTGTATGTTGGCCGAAAACACTGTTTAGGCGTGTGAGTGACATCCTCATGAATGCCAGGACCCAAGTAGAACTTACCAAAATAGGACCATTTGTCTGTATTTTTTCTTTCAATATATTGGCTGCCGAGCACCCACTGACACACATACTATTGGTCCCACCCAGTTCCTGTTATAGCAGGTGACAATGTATCTGTGGAAATGAGGGGTGTCCCAATCCAACAGTGACTAACAGAGGTGATTGACTCAGGCGAGTAGCAGCAGCCAGCCCACCATCCCAAAATAGCCAAAGTCTTCCACTGGGGCAGCAGGCACTGATAAAAATCAGCTGTCACCAAGGCCACGGGACTAGAAAGAGTTCAGTCACAGAGAGCACTGAAAGAGGAGACAGGCTCTACTACACATCACACATCACAGGGGTCCTGGGAGTGAACACAGCAGAAATACACAGGGAAACAACGCTGGATGGTGTTTTAGTGAGTATTTATTAACTTTCTTCATATGAGGCCAAATAGCGTGACTGTGCCGCTACAGTAAAATGACAATAGCACTATATAATGACAGAGAAAGGTTTCTGGATGTACATGTTTTGTATTATTGGACTTTATTTTGTCAAATTTCATGCTGTTATTGTTGAGACAAGATGAAGTTGTACTGGAAAAACAGATTTTTTTCAACAGCAATCACAAAGTATAGAAAATTCTGAAATTTGCAATTTTGCTCCTGTCTTTTTATGACTGAGCTATAAAGGCAGTAATTTATGAATATAATGCTCTCTTCATTAAGTGTTAAGTGCTCATCAACCGTCAGACCCCATCGGTACGCTATCCCTCAAGTTTCAAACAAATGGTGGAAACTGGAAGTCATATGTTAGACAGTCAGTCTGTTTTCTTCTCTATATCTTCAGAAACATTGGAAAATGAAAATCAAATGAAGGGGAAAAAATGAACTCCTAGAAGTAGGCAAATGGTGTAACACACAGTGCTATATGGGGGATCTGGGACCCTATAATACAAGTTGTCCTTTGAGATGTTGGTTTTCATTACAGTCTATGAATGTAGCTACAATTGCCAACAGCTGATGGAGGTAAAAGGCTGCGGTGGTGGTGAAGAACAAATGCCAGCTGCATTTAACCATCATTTGTACAGCTGCCAGCATCCCAAAATTTCCTCCCATTAGCATGCTGCTAATAGCTCCTCTTCATTCCTGAAGAATTAACCCAGATCAAAGAGATGTTGGCAGACATTGCTCAGAAAACGCTGGAATCACTGAAAAAAGTTTCCAGTTGTGTCATTGACGCTTAATTTCATTTTCGAGTCTGTAAGAATGAGTCTTTTCATTATTTCCTCTGTCGAGACAAGTTTGCGTGGATGTTTGTGAACACACGTCGATGATGAGTGACAGTTGACCTCTCGGTTTACTGGGTGAGGACTTTCATGGGGGGGCATGGCAGTCGGTTGCATGATTCTGTCTGCTCACCCATCTGTGAAAATGCTTTAAGTCCAGACTCGTGAGAGGCGCCGGCTCGCCAGGCCATCCTTTTGTCCCGTCAGGGCTTAGTGCGTGAAAAGGGAGGTGTGTTTAAATCTGGCCATTAGTTACAGCTGGATGGCCTGTGCAGCATACTGTGCTGTTGACCTCTGAACATATTTTTCATGATGCTGCTGTTGATTTTTTTTCTAAACTCATTATATTTACTTAACTCCAGCTGAGGAACAAATTTCAGCTAATACAGTCTGATTGCAGGGTGTTTTTTTGCATAAACAAAAATCAGTTTCAGAACATGCATGTGGTTTACTGGGCTGGGCTGTTGCATTCTTTTGGTCAGGTGTTGATGGTTTGATGGGAGAGAGCCCATTCAAACAATGTGCAAACAATCTGTGTCCCTCAAGCTGAGCTAGCAGTTGCTGTTTTTTCTTCTTCTTGGGTGTCATGGTCAATCCGTGGAATGCATTTTGATGATAGTCCTGTGCAGCAGGGAGGGCTGTGTGGGCCTATTTATCTCCCGGGGATCAAAGCTCGTAATCTGACTTGATTGTTACAATATCTCTCTTTACTAAAACATATGCTGTTTCATGGCATAATGCATGTGAACTAGAATCCATGAGGTAACAGGAAGCTACAACAGTGATAAGACAGATTCCACCATAACTAAAAATACACAGACACAGCGTTATCATTCAACTTGTTGCTGACACTGGACACGCACAGCTTTGCTTATTATAGGATACAGCAGTATCCTGTTGTTCCACTTTTATGCATGTGTGTGCCACTAGGTTTAAACTAGAAATCCCAAGACTCCAGATGTATTATTGGGCAAATCTAATAAAGAAGTCAACATTAATTTGATGTCGGATCTTGCTCTTGCAGAGGACAAATACAGCTCTTCACTGACTAAAGGGGGCACCCCAACGAGACAAACCAGAGACAGAACATCTACTTCCTTCTCAGTGAGAGACAGATCAACTCTCTATCTGTCAAGAACAGCAGCCACTGACACCACAGGAGGCCCAACACAACCAGTGAGTTCCTGAAATGCTTCTCATTCCTCCCCACAAAGTGAGGTCAAAGGCTTCAATGGGGAATTTTCTGTGTGCTAGGTCACAACAGGAGCGCCTCAACACTTTAGTGCATGTTTGAAATGTGTGGAACACAGTGCTAATGGATATATTTAACAAATAATAAAGTTCTGTGTGATTCAAACTGATTTAAATCACTCTTTGCTTTTGTTTAACAGGAATTCATTGGTACACTAGGAAAAGGGGCTAAAAACAGTAAGGTACAGTATACGTCATTTAGAAACCTTTACAGGAGAATGTGGTTTCTCAGTATTGTGTGCTGTGCATCTAAGTCTTTGCTTCCACCATCAAACACACAGTAAACCTACGAGCTCACATTAAATGCAACATTCAGGATGTTACTTTTTCACAAAGGGTCAGGTATGTTTAAATCATTTAGATTATTTATTTTTGTTTAAATTTTTCTGGTTTGTAATTAATTGTAGTTGTATGTAGTTATGTTGTTATGTTGAAAAACTGAGAATGACCACAAGGTGGTGCCTCCATCCTTTCTGTTGAGCTGAGCTCCAGCACAGAATTGAACACAGACACAGAGTATCTCCATCAGAATAGTAAAGATCAAGGGTAATCATTATACCAGTGAGTTGCTGGTTCTCCATGGACACCAACAACACAAAATCTAGCTTTTGTTATTTCTTCTGAATGTTTATTTTGGGATTGAAAGTGAATCATCTCTATTAGGTGTTTTTGTATTCTGTTTTTTGTTTTTGTTTTCCTGTTTCAACAAGCGTCTCTATCAGTGCATGTGGCATATCTCTGTGAACATATCAACAATAGCTGGTTGACTGATGGCAGCCTGTCCGAAACTTAACAATGCCCAACCCTAGTTTACACTGCAGCCAGAAAAAAAACTTAATGCAGATTTAAATTTAACAATGTTTTCGCTTGTTTTCACCTAAAAAAGTTAAAAACAACTAGCCACACTAGCAGCCTCGGCGGCGTGTATGTGTGATATTTGCCTACTAACAGCTGTGAAGTGTTTTTGGTAACCCTGGTGTGACTGAGGATGGTTTGGGGTGAAAATGCATAAAAGAAGCGAAGCGAGCATAAAAGAAGGTAAAGTATGGCTTTCCTTGCTATGCATGTCATTCTAATATTTGCATGTATTGTTTTAATGCTCTTTTTGTTGACTAGATCACTAGATCCTGATAATATTCTTGAATTTCTTTTATTGTTTCAAGATGGCTGACCAGACCAGAAAAGTCACAGTTTTACAATCATCTCCTGAAGAAGATGACTTGCCCTTCCCCCCACCTCCCCCAGTACCACCTAGACCTCTCAACTATGAAGGGCCTTCATCGTTAAGTAGCCTTCCCCTGCCTCCACCTAAAGAAACCTTCTCCACATTCTACCAGCAACGGCAGAAAAATGAGCTGAAGAGGCTCTTTAAACACATCCACCCAGACTTACGGGCAAGTCTTGATGACGCAGTGGATGATGAGATCATCAAGGCAGTGCAGTCAGAAAACACTCAGGCAGCAGATGCAGCTTATCAGGGGGAAGTGCAATCCATGAGGTGGATCTTTGAGAACTGGACTCTGGACAGTATTGGAGATCCTCATTCAACCAAAAAGCTGATGGATAATGAGGAGTTAAAAGGTGGAGATGTAAGAAGCACCTCCTCGATGTTTGAACATATTGACAGCACCCAACTACAGTCTGCCAAAAGGCAGATTTCTGTCAGGGGGGATGTGAGAACATCAATGTGGTTGTTTGAGACCCAGCCCTTGGATTCCTTAAATAGATCCGTAAATGAAGAGGGTGAACTAGTTGAGGCAGTGCTGAAAGAACCTGTACAGCCTGGGGATGTAAGAGGAACTCGTCTGCTTTTTGAGTCTAAAGCACTGAGTGACTTGGGGCGCTGCAACTCTATTGAAGATCATAGTTTCCTGAAACTGAGGTCTGAGCTTCAGGAGCTGAAAGGTGATGTCCAAAAGACCGTGAAACTGTTTCAGGCAGAACCTTGCTGTGCTATCAGAGACAACAGTGGCAATATGCATGAGATTAAATCCATCTGCAGGGAGGAGATCGACAGTAGTGGTGTTTGCACTGCCCGCTGGCTTTTTGAAACCCAGCCTTTGGACCTGATCAGTAAGGGAACTGATGTCGTGAAAATAATTCGGGGCATATCGCTAGAGGAGGGTCAACGAGGAGGTGTTGACCGGAAGAGGTGGATGTTTGAAACGGAGTCATTTGACAGAATACCTGAGGTTGTAGGAGAGAACACATTTGAAGGAGCCATAGCTGAGTGCACAGGAGAGGTTGATGTCATCAACAAGAAGAAATTCTTTGAAATGAAACCACTGGCAGCAGGAAACATGGCAGAAAAGTCTTTGGAAAAGGGAGACGTAATTGGGGGAGATGTCAAGACCTCCCTTTGGCTGTTTGAAACGCAGCCCATGGAGACGCTTAGTGATAGCTATGAAGTCGGGAGCCTGAAGAAAATTACCCTTTCAGCTGAAGAACAAGGTGAAGTAAAAGACAAAAAACAGTTATTTGAAAGCTGCAGCATTCAAAAGAGCACTTCATTAAAAGAACAAGTGATTGAAAAAGGTGACGTGAAGGGATTCAAAGAACTTTTTGAAAAAATTCCTTTGAGCAAAATTGCTCCTTCTGGGGAGGAGATTACCGAGAACGAAGAGTCTATTGCAGTTGGAAATGTAAAAGGTAACAGAGAAATATTTGAAACAACTCCATTATATGCAATAAAAGACAGCTCTGGAAACCTTCATAAGGTTACAACAGTCAGCCGAGAGGAATTCACTCAAGGGAAAGTCAAAAAGTATAAGTGGATGTTTGAGACGAAGCCGTTAGACCAACTGGTAGAAGGAAAAGGAAATGTGGAAGTAATCAAAGGCATCACAAGACAGGAAGACAACACAGGTGATGTCAAAATGGCAAAGTGGCTTTTTGAAACACAGACAATTGATGGGATTCATTCAAAGTTCAATCAGACAAAGCAAAACTCTTCTTTGGAGGAGGAGCCGCATAAAGGTGACGTGAAGACCTGTAAATGGTTGTTTGAAACACAGCCAATGGACATTTTGTATGACAAATCCGAAAAAGCAAAGGATAAAGAAGCCATTGAAGATACCAATGTCAAGTCCATTACATGGCTTTTTGAGTCACAGCCTCTAGATAGCATCAAAGATGGGGAAAAGTACAATTTGAAGCTATGCAGCACCATACGAGATTCAGTCCAATCAGAGGTTGGTGTTCAAACTGTGAAACATCTTTTTGAAACAGAGGCCTTGGACAGAATAAGAAAGGATACAAATTCAGACCAAAATCTGAGATGTGTCAGCCAAGTGAACTTTCAGTCAGGGGAAGTTTCGCGAGTCAAAGAACTCTTTGAATCCCAGTCTCTTGACGAAATAGGATCAGAAATCATGGCAGCATCTGATCAGCAGAACCAAGGAGAACAAATCGAGAAAGGTTCTGTAAATAAATTTACTTGGATGTTTGAGAACTGCCCCATGAGCCAGATCAACAAGGACAACAATGACACAAATACGCCAAGGGTTGAGAGTATTGAAAGTGGTGATGTCCAGAAGAAAAAGTTTATATTTGAAACATCGTCACTGGATAAAATTCACGATGAACCCGTTGAGCAGAATTGGGTCAATGTGGAGCAGCCTGTGAGCAATATAGACGTGAAGTCAAGCACTATGATGTTTGAGTCCCTGCCACTGTATGCCATCAGAGACAAAGAGGGCCAGTTTCATGAAGTTACAACTCTAAAAAAGGAAGAGGTAATGAGT
This sequence comes from Mchenga conophoros, assembly GCF_057382185.1. NCBI lineage: Eukaryota > Metazoa > Chordata > Actinopteri > Cichliformes > Cichlidae > Mchenga > Mchenga conophoros. The sequence continues at coordinate 28,716,960 of NC_140543.1, forward strand.
GGTGACGTAAGAGGAGCAAGGTGGATGTTTGAGACAAAACCACTCGATGCCATCAAGGCGGAGAATGAAGTTTACGTCATACGAGCTGTCACCCAGGAGGACGTCAAGAAAGGAGACGTTAAATCAGCCAGGTGGAAATTTGAGACACAACCTCTTGACTCCCTTACGAGTCGAGATGAGCTCTCAGTCAGGGTGACTGAAGACTTTGGAAGCAGTAATGTGCAGCTAAATAAACAATTATTTGAATCTGAGCAGCAGTGCAAGAAGTTTGTGAGAATGGTTAGTGTCACTGATGTGCAGCGTGGCGATGTCAGGACCTCCACCTGGCTCTTTGAGAATCAAACAATTGACAGCCTGAAAGGGGAGCCTCAGGAGCAGGGTCCAGTAAAAGCAGTCCACAGGGAAGATAGCCAGAAGGGAGATGTGAAACGCTGCACCTGGCTCTTTGAATCGCAGCCCCTGGACAAAATTAAGGAGCCAGAAGAAACCACAGTGCAAAGTGCTAAAGATATCCCAAAAGCTGATGTGAAGTGCACCACCTGGCTCTTTGAGACCACTCCACTAGACAAAATCACCGCCAACAGTGTGGCTGATACCCTTTCGTATTTGAATGAAAATGCTTTTGTTCACTCAAGCGGCATCATAATAGAGGCAGATGGCAGCAGAAATGTTAACATGGCAAAATACATGTTTGAAAACAAAGAAGGGGTGCAGATTGAGAAAGAGGATGTTGTTGAGGGTAACATCAGGAACATCATGCTACAGCTCTTGGTCAGACCGACTCTCAAACCACAAGTAACTCTTCTGAGAGAAACTGAAAAAGGTAAAGTTAACATAACAGTAGTCGAGCTTCCAGTCTCCCAGGCGACCGGCACAGTCAACATCGAACACGATCAAAGACTACAAAACATTGCCCAGGTAATTGATGACTTGCTCATTCCACAAAATAATTTGAAAAAGGGAATAATATTGCAAGAGACTGCAGCGGGACAAGCAGAGATGTCCGTTTATTCACTCATCTGCAATTACGAAATCAAAACCGAGAGTCTGGTTACAGAGAGGGGAGATGTCCAGTCTACAATTGGAAATTTGTTAGCTACTGCCAGTTGTCAGAGGATAGCAGCGTCGTGCAGAGTGGACGAAACAGAGAAGGGAAATGTGAATTTGTACAAAAGCTGCATTGAAAAGGGAGATCTGCATTATCTCAAAAGTCTTCACACCGAGGCGTCTGAAGACGAAGCTGATCAGAGCCTTCTGACTAAGGAACAGATTGAAACAGTTCAGGGGGGTGTGAGGGAAGCAAAGAGAAGCCTCTATCAGCAAAAAGAACAGGCAGAACGAACAATTTCTGATGTTTTACCAGGGGACGTAAAGAACACCAAAAAGGTTTTTTCATCAGAGTGCTCTATCAGTGTTGACAGCTGTGTACCAAAGGAGGAAATTGTCCCTGGAGATGTCAAGGCAACAATGCAATCATTAGAACGTGCAAAGCAACAGAGTATGTGTGTGGAGCGGGAGGTCATTACACCTGGAACTATTTATGACATGGACCTGTCAGCTCAAGGTCCTGAAAGCGAAGGAAACCAAGCACAAAAAGAAGTCATTATATCTGGAGACGTAAAAGCAGCTAAAAGGTCTCTTGAAATGGCAAAGCAGCAAAGCATGCAAGTAGAGCGGGAAGTCATCATTCCTGGAAAAATATACAACCTGAATATGTCCGCACAAGAGGAAAGCTCATCAACAGTGGCACAATCAACATGTTCGTCCTCCTCAAGATGCCAGCAAATCAGGACTTCTCCGAAGGTCAGTGATACAGAGAAAGCTCAAGAAAGCCATATCTCCTTTGAGGCTTGTCAACAGATTGCAGCTATAGACAGTAATAGTGCCCCAGAATCACTGCCACCTTTTGTAAGTTGCGAGTTTAATAGTCAGACAACTGAAGATGAGACAGAACAAGTTATCAGAGGAGATGTGAAAGCAGCTATTAGAGCTCTGCAGAGTGCAGCGACAGAGCAGAAGCTCCTAGATAAGGAAAATATTATAAGCGGTAATGTGCAATTGGCTCTCAAATCTCTTGAGAAGTCTAGCGTAAATGTATCCAAAGGAGACTATAAAGCTGCCATGATATACAGAAATTCAGGCAGGGCTTGTTCAGAGAGGAGCAAGACTGTTCACAAGCAGTGTGTTGTGGTGCCTGTGCCTCCATCTGACGCAAAATTATCTCCTTCAATTTCAGTAACCTGTGAAGGACAACCATCTATTACAACACAGAATTCAGCTCCCAACCCCGTAGCAAATGGAACCTCTAAATCACCCCGCTCTGAAAGGCCAAGTCCACCTCCACTGCCTCAAAAGACTGAGAAACCACAGGAGCAGAAGCCAGCTTTACCACCAAAGCCACAATGGATAAAATCTGTAGTTGTGGAAGAACCAAATACATCACCTAACAAAGTTTCCTGCCCTGTTAAAGAAAATACAAAAAGTGTAGTAATTCGTCCAAAACAAAGCCAGTCGTTTTGCTCTGTGGGTAGCCAAGAAACTACAACGCATGGAAAACTCAGTAAACAATGCTCACATGAAACATACCAACAACAAAAATGTGTTAGTGAAGAAATGCAAGTCGCAAATCAAGCAAATGTATATCTGCCAATCAAGCCAAAGGCTCAGGAAAGCAGCAAGAAACAGGAAACAGCACAACTCACAGAGAGGAAATCAGACTGCAAAATGACCGTGTCAAACAGCAGTGAAGTGAAAACAGAGAAAAATGTGAAACAGAAAATCAATGCAGCTGAGGAGATACAGATACGTATGAGGGGTTATGAAGATGGTGAGCATGAAATCAACACGAGCTCGAAGGCAGCACTAAATAACTTTGAAGGAAAGGACAGAGACACTTCCAAGAAGGCAGCAATCACAGATGATAACGGTAGAGGTCATAAAAAGACAGAAAAGACTTCTGTTCAAGAATACAAATCAAATCTCAAACCTCAAGAAAAACAGCACGAGCCCGGACTGCAGACATCAGTCACTACGGGCTATGTGCAGGAAAACAACCCGGACCAAAAGCAACCAACTTTTGAGGATAAAGTTGTTTTAAGAGAGAAGAAGGCAAGAGAGACAGAGGATGAAAGACGACAAAGGCTCTCTGTACACATGGAAGACATCGTAAAAGGAAATGTAAAGGCAGCCATGGAAATCTTTGAAAACTTTAGGAAAAGAGAGGAACTCAAGGGGATCCTGTCTCAAGTGCAAGAAATAGAGGGAGAGGCCAGCAGTGTAGATGACACTTCACTGAATACATTATACCAGAATGTCCCTACTTGGATGGGTACATCAAGGAGAAACGCTAAGCAAAGTAAAATGGAGGGAAAGAAAGTTGAAGCAGAAACCCAGGATGATGATCTTGAAAGCATCTCCTCAGTTGAGACGGCATTTGAAGATCTGGAAAAAGCAAGCAAGGAAATAATGAACCTGAAGGAACAGACTTTAGCAAAGCTGCTTGAAATCGAAGAGACGATTAAAAAGGCTCTGTACTCCGTGTCTAATCTGAAATCTGAGGCCGACATTGCAGGGTTGTCGGGGCTGTTCGATGAGTCTTTGAAATCTGAGCAAAACTTTCAACCTGCCAACAACATCAGGAAGATAAGCATTGTTTCAAGCAAGGCCAAATCAGGTCAGACAAAAGAGACAAGCGATGTAAATCTCCAGACAGATTTGGATTCAAGTCTTTCCAAAGAGGAAGTGTCGAGAAAAGGGCACAATAAGCCCCTTATTAGACAGTCTTCCTCTCAGTCTTCACCATCATTCATCTCCATTCACTCAGCTGCCAGAAAACCAAGTGATCAACCAAAGCCAACCATGTCAACATTTAAACCAAAAACTAATAGCTGCTCTGACAGTTGTCAAAATGTGAACAGCGATCTGGAGTCCGCAGCTGCCGAGTCTTCAAAAAATGGCCCACAGCGCAAGGTCAGTGTTCTTGAAGTGCAAACCGCAGAGCAACCCGCAGGAATAATTGGCACGAAGACTGTCAGTGAAACTTATGAAGAGAGCGACGGCTTTGGCAATGTATTTGTTTCCTCCAGGACCTCAACATTCGTCACCAAACAGTCTGACAGTAAAACATCGGCCCTGTTTGAAATTAGTCCAACCAGATACGAAGTCATGACATCCCCACTGATGCGAAGGTCCGGGCGCTTTTTTGAAGATAAAGTGTCGAGGAGCACCAAGGACGACGGGACGGTATTTGTAACATTCGGCCCACCAAAGGAAACGCACTGAACGAGCCACTTATTAGTGCGTTCCACGGTCCTTTAACTTTAGGAAAGCAGTTTTATTTACGTGTGTTTTCATCCCATTTTTGTTTTATTAGTGAAACTGTTTTGTTAGTCTTTAAACTGAACTCATGAAATCATGAAAATGTTACCTTTAAAAACTTTTTGTCTTATAGATTTTATACTGTAACCACATGATAAAGTGTTAAGATCTTTTAACAAGGCTAAACACAAAGTTAGCACTGTTTATTCTTCTGTTTTAAACAACTGTCAAATAAATGACAGGTTAGAAGATGTGACTGTTATCGGTGATTTTTTTCTTTATTCTCATTCCTTGAATTATAAATATAACAAATGGCCACAGAGCAGCCATATCATTATCACCAACCACTGATGCTACTTTTCAGCATACTATAAGTAGATTAGCTCACACACAGACAGTGTTGGTCAAGTTACTTGAAAAAAGTAATCAGTAACTAATTACTGATTACTTCCCAAAAAAGCAATCCCGTTACTTTACTGATTACTTATTTTCAAAAGTAATTAATTACTTAGTTACTTAGTTACTTTTTAAAAACACGATTTACAACCTGAAGAGGTGATAAAGCGATAGATCTTTCAGCCCAATTCTACTTTTTCTACATAATCCATCATACACAATGTAATCAAATGGAAAAATCTATTTTTTTAACTTGTTTTATCAGTTTTAATCTTTTAACTTTATGCATCAAGCAAAAATTTAATTATATGCAACATTCTCTGAGTTGAATAAATTAGTTTAACATTTAAACCTATTTTCTGCACATTCCAGCACATAAAATAAAATATTTTTTGTGTTTACACACACACTCTTTCAAATAGATGCAAGTCAAACACAGCAGAACATAAATAAAGTCAAAGACTCAGCGGTCCTGTTGCTCTATTTTCACCTATTAAAAAGCACTGCGGTAGGCGGAGGTTTACCCTGGTGCAGGTGTGCCGCGGTCAGTTGAAGAATCCGCGAGTTTCTCTGTGAATTTCCCATTACGTCGTTGCGCACTCGGTGCTTGCTTGGAAGTTTAGGGGTTTTTTTTCGCTGTAAAAAGAATTTTTTTTTCCCACGCACAACGGACGCTAATGTTTTTGTCACTTTTTATGGAATCAAACTTAAAGTAAGGTCAGTACTTCCACACTGCACGCTCATACTCTCTCCCACAATCGATATGTGATCCATTGTTGATCTGCACACAGCTGTTGTCACTAACGGCGCACTCGCTTACGTCACTGTCGTGAGACATTCTCGCAAAAAATCACGGTTTTAGTAACGCAGTAACGCAGTGTTCCTACGGGAAAGTAACGGTAATCTAATTACCGTTTTTGCAATAGTAATCCCTTATTTTACTCGTTACTCGAAAAAAGTAATCAGATTACAGTAACACGTTACAAGTAACGCGTTACTGCCCATCTCTGCACACAGAATTTATAACTCAATTCCGTGTATATCGACTTTGCTTGGCCCGAAATCAAAGTGATGATAATAAAATGTAGAATCTCTAAAGTTAAATGTCCCTGCTGATTTGAGATCTTGTCTTGGTGGAGATGCCAGGCAAAATGCAATTCAGTAATGACAATTTTTTTTTAAAGGGGTAAAAAGAAAATCAAGCAAAAACTTAAATGAATCTAAAATCTTTGTGTGGCTGAGACATGGCTTGATTATTCTACAACTCTTAATTTGTTGTTTAAATATTTTGCCCAGCAAAATTGTCACTTAACTGTATATAAACAGAGATGAAATGGCGCAGCCACTACGCCTTGCTGCCATTTTTTTTTTTACGGCAATGCAAAATGTTCCCGTGGCTCCCAAAGCCCATTAACTTGTAAACCACAAATATAAAATTGACTCCTTTTTAAAAATCCAGTGGTATTTAGTTTGAATGAATATCCAATCTCTAGGCTAATATATGAAACAGTAGTACATTGGTGCACAACCAATAATTCACACAATACTCCTAAGTTACTTAAGTAAATTCTACAAAGAGTATTTCTTCACCAATTTACTTCATAAATTGCCCTTTAAAGGAAACCTGGAGTCAGATGTTGCACAGTTGTAATGGATCTATGATGAGAAATCACACCACCGCTATGCTTTTTAAAATGTCAGTTTCTGTTTTGGTCACGTTTTCTCTACTTTTGCTCCAGACCTTCATTTCAAAATACCTCTCTTTTCTTCTCCTGTTGTTAGTTGGTTTGAAAATACAGGATTTTGCAAACATCAAACACATCTGAAAGCCTCACTGTTGCTGTTTTTACCTAAAGTTGAATACCTCATAAATGTGACATTATCTAGTTATGTAATTGCTAAATACCAGGAATCAAACTTGTCAGTGGTCATGCGACATTAGGAGTACACCTTAAAACATCTTAGATGTGAGTTGTAAGTAATTCCTGTGCGTTTCTTCTAACTTATTATTTTAAAAAAGTACACATAATTGTAGATCATAGATCTCTCCACTACAGGTGGCTGCATTTGTAAAACATTACAGAAAAGATCCTGTCATGTCAAACCTACAAGACAAATTAACCTTAAACTAAGTTTGTTTTCATCATCGTAGTTCCAGCCGCCTGCCAAGGAAATGTGTTCTGCCTGTTTGACACCAGTCTACCCAATGGAGAAAATGGTGGCTAATAAACTTATTCTGCACTACAACTGTTTCTGCTGTAAACACTGTAAGAAGAAGCTCAGGTGAGATGTTAGAACAAAATTATAGAAATTGGAATATTTATCATATAGAACCCAATCAAAACTACCAAGATGAAAAGATTTAGTATTTGCATTAATAAATGAAACACATACATGAAATAAATCCTCAATATCAATGAATAAATCATTCACACAAGCTGATCTAGCACAGCAAATCAATAATGTGAGAGAAACAAAATTAGATCTGATTTTATATTTGGGCTTTTTCATTTCATTGCAGCACACACAACTATTCTTCTCTTTATGGTGAATTCTACTGCATTTCTCACTACAATCAGCTTTTTAAAAGAAAAGGAAATTATGACGAGGGCTTCGGTCACAAGCAACACAAAGACCGCTGGCTTGATAAAAATAAAGGGACAGATGAGCCAGATGCTAAGCCCACTCCCAAAATGTCAAAGAACAAGTTAAACATTTCTAATGGCTGCAGAGAGGCTTCTGCTGAAGCGTTTGCCACAAAGTCATCCCTGAGAGCGTCGGGAGATAAAAGTGTTGCTGATGTTAAAGGTAAACTAAAAATGAGCTGGCCACCAGAGAAGAAGAATTCTCCGCAGCGAACATATGAACCAGCTCTGAAAAATAAAATCTCTGACATCAGCAGAGCAGGTGCAGTTAGCATGAGCTTTTCAGAGCATTGGAAAAGCGACAGGCTCAGTAACAGAGAAGGAATGAGAGATAAGAGGGGGAAGGAACAGTCTACAACAGCAAGCTTTATCTCAGCTGAGAAGTTTCCCTCAGAGAAAACAAAACCAGTCAGTCCTGTCCAAACTAACCACTCAGAAGCGAGAATTTCTGTCATGAATCAAAAAACAGTTCACACAAATGTGGCCCCCACCTCAAAAGCAAATCACAGCCCAGTGGCCAACAGGCTGGACACTTCTCCAAATAAAGCTCGGAAATCCGTAAGGTTTGCCCCAAATATTGATGTCGCTCGATACGACCGATCCTCTCAGCTGAGCTCAGGTACAGAAAATGAAATGGTCGCAGATCAGTCTGAACAAATAAATAAAACCAATGATGGAACAGACGTGAGGGAAAACACTATACTCGACGATTTGGCATCTGAATCCAGCGAAGAAAATAGAAAGAGTGAGATGTACCTTGAAATCCCTGAATATAAGCACCGTGAAGAAACAGCCAATATGTCAAACCAAGAGCATGATGCGAACGTAGGGAACAGTTTCAAAACTCCGCAGAATGATATTGCAACTCTGAACGGGGATGTGCACAAGGTTAATGACTCACTCATCACCCAAAGTCTTACTGAAGCTTTCACTTCAACTCAAGACATCATGACACAAAAAGAGCCTTCTGAGAAACTGGATGTCAGTCCAGGGAACCCTGTTAGCGAGCATGAATCAGAAAATGCTGACACAGCACAAAGTCCTGCAGGACCCGTGAATGGAGAGGAAGTCAGTCTTGAAAAAAGTAAAAATCAGCCTGAAAAGGTTCATGAAGAAGGTGGTGATCAGAAGAAGCCTGTTGGGAGAACAAATTCTCTGAAAGGCTCTGACAAACAGGCTGAAAAGGCCAAAGGCAAACTGGGATCCTGGTCCAAAGGAAAGAGCCCCTTGTCAAAACTCTTCACATCGAGTGGAAATGACAAAACAAACAAAGCAGAACAAAAGGATGCCAGGAAAGCAGATGTCAAACCTAGCAGTGGACTCTTAGGAAGGCTACTTCAGTCATCCGCAGAGAAGGCTGAGGACATCACAAAATCAGCTGCTCAGGACAAGCGAAGGGATGAAACTCATGTTGATGACAAAAAAACAGAGAATGAAAAAGACTCTGTTACAAAAGATGCACAAAAAAAAGAAGACCCATCTAAAGTCCCTCCTCAAGAACAAGCGCTTCAGAGCGACATCACGGACAAGTTACAGTCCGCCGAGCCTGATGCACTTAATAATGACTGTAGATCTTCAGAACCTTCCAGCCTGTCCATGATAAGTAGTGAGACAGGTGATGATTTAACATCCATAGCGCAAACGGATGCAATTCTAACTGGTGATCAAGAATCTCATTCACAGAGCAGTGAGGCTACAAACCTGCCCGTCTCTGATCTGGAAATAGAGTCTAAAGATCTTGACCCTGCAGCACAATTACTGAGCACACCGCATGGGCAATCAAACAGTGAGTTAATACCTGAGAAAGGTGATGATGCATTAAATGACGTTTTTGGAGATAGTGTCACGTCACCCTTTGCTGACCCACTGGCCACAGAGATAAAAACAGATGAATCTGCCCAACAGCTGAACAAACATGACCCACCGGTTGAAGGAGGAGGGAGCTTGAGCAGTGGAATGCTTTTTGATCTCATCCACAACAGTGCACAAGATTCCTCTGATTTCTTTGGTCTGCCTGACACCCCCAGCACATTTTCAACTTCTATGACTGACACAGCTTTGCTTGAACCTGCTTCTACTCAAAGCTCCAGCCTGGTTGACTCTGGACCAATATCATCTGAAAATGAAGCAATCATTGGCATGTCAGATCAACTCACCATCCCTGACTCAACACCTATAAGCCAAGATGTTAGTCAACCCTTGGATCCTTTTGGCAGTGAGAAGCAGACAAGTGAACAGGACTTTGACATATTCAGCTCTAATGATGATCTCTTCAATCAGCCTCCTCCGGTTAATGTGCTCGATCATGGAGGAACTGCTTTCCCTGATGACATCTTTGGAAGCAGCAATGTCTCAAACAGTGCAGATGGGTTCACAGGTCTACCAAGCGGTCAGGCTGCTCAGAGTTCACTGAATGATTTGCTCGGCTCTGAAGCATCCTCTGTTGTTGCACCTTCAGCTCAGATGGACCTTTTTGCTGATGATATTTTTGGATCAGAAGCACAACTACTGCCAGTGTCTGAGCCAGGTGGTGCAAATGTATTAGCTGATAGCTTGTTAGCATCTGAAGAAAACAATACTGAGCAAAAATCAGAGAACAGTAGCTGGATGGATGATTTGTTGGGTTAAAGAGATGAGTGTTATAGTAACTCCAGCTCAGCCTACCTTTGCATATGTGGACGTCTTACTTTGTCTCTCTTCAGCATTGGGTGCCACCCTTTTATGGAGCTGGTTGTACTTGGCATTCAGGCCAGAACAATTAAGCTCAGGGAGAGGAGGGTGTTCAGATCGGTTAACCTGTTTCAACTTATTCTTTTGTTGAGTGATTTTAATTTGCTCTTACGACTGCCACCGCTACTACTAATAGAAATAAAATAAACACTTTTTCACACACATGTATATAATTAAGCACTTGACGTTTAAAAAAAAAAAAGTATAACTGATTATGTTTAAATTCAAATTACATTTTATTCAGAAAACTGCATCAAATATTGTAAAAGTTAAAACTTTATGGTAAATAGCACATCTTCACATTACATCTGCAAAATGCATGCATTTTATTACATTTTACAAGGGCAAAAACTACATTCAATGAATAAATTGATGTGCAGTGACATGTTTTATTAATAAATACTGTATGAAAAGTAAAATATAACATTTAAAGAAGATTGTAGATGAGATTTTCTGTTGTCTGTAGTGAGTGTTGTCAATATGCTAATGTGAAAATTTAATTATGAATTATTAAAATTAATAAAACAACCTTTTTAATGTTTTCTCAGGATGACACTTAAATACAATGTGATTCATTAATAAATTTAAATAACCTAAAAATGTTTTCTTGAGCTGTGTCTTGGGTCTCTTTCTGCTTTATGTGTTCTACACTCACAACCACTTCACTGGGTACACCTGTTGAGCTCCTCATTATCTGATAAGCCAATCACATGACAAAAACTCAATGCATTTAGTCACATAGGCTGAGACTTCCTGCTGAAGTTCAAACTGAGAATCAGGATGGGAAACCTTTGAGTGATTTTACACACAACACGGTTGTTGGCGCCAGACAGTTTTCTGTGTATTTCAAACTGCTACAAAATCATCTCATGGATTTACAGAAAACGGTCTGACAGAGAGAGTTTTCATTTCTGCTGTGACTGGGTCAGAGCTTGGTGTAAACAGCATGAAAGCATGGATCCATCCTGCCTTCCAGCAACAGTTCAAGCTGCTGGTGTTAAAATCGCGCCCCTTAGTAACACCTGAGCATTGTTGAAATCCCGCAGCCTAACTGTGTATGGAACATTGTCCATGCCCATCCCTTTATGATTGCAATATGGTAATAAAGGGCGTCAAGGGTGGAGAGCTATAAATACAGCTCTTGCCCTTCATGCTTGACGGTGGGAACAAACACTCCGATGGTGCTTGGAATTCTATATCATCGATTAAAAAACTAAGATAGTCAAATTGATGATTTGAGAAAGTGTCCTTGTTCAAATGACACATTGTTCTGAACCTAAAGTTCTATGCAAATGTAACATTTCTGTAAAAACTGGCACCTCCATAGAGCGGCTCTTAAAATAATTTATCTGAAAATCAAATCTTTTGGAAAGCTACGAGAACGTGTGTCTTTTCCCGATACCAACGTCTGCATAGTTCTCCTTGCTTTCATATTTTCAAATATTTGCAATTACCCAACCAGGTACTCCGTTTTCCCTATTTGAAGATTTTGATTTTACAGATTTTTGAAATAATGCACTCACTGAAATATATTGTGACTCCATAACAGGCATCTGTTTCACGCATTCTGTTCAATGACTAACCATTAATGAATGAAACTTTATAAGTTATAAAACATGAATCTTTAGCTAAAATGGCAGTTTTTGTAATGAATCCCTTAATGCTGACAGTTTTATGTCTGACCAGTACAGCTCTGTTCCTAAACAGACTGCTGAGGATCAGCTTTGCAGAGTGTAGCTGCTCCCCTACTCACTTGAACACTGCGGTCCTGTTGTGAGCTGATTTTTTTCTTGATCCTAACAAAACAAAGAATTTTCAGAGTAGCAGACATGAAGCAACGTGAAACTTTATTGAAAACTCTTTGTTCTTGTTTGCTTTTTGATACAGAGAAAAAATAAAGAGAAGGGGTGATAGGAGTCTTAAAGACAATCAGTCAGTTGCTGGGAGACTGACGCAGAAACAGAAACAGCACAGAGCTTTGAAGAGTTTTTGGAGGAAACCTTTTTCTTTCTTCTTGGTTTTAAGGTCTTCACAGCTCTCTGCAGTATTGGTAACTGGTATAAGTGGTTCACACATGGATGATGTTTCCTCACTGGCTTGAACCTCAGACAAAAATGGAGATTCAGCAGAGGCTGATAGAGAACCTGGTGTTACCATGTCATCGTTAATTTCTGGACTTGTTGATTCTTCCTCAGTTCCGGTAATGTTTAAGTCGTACTGATCTCTTGTTGGGCATTGAGCAGCTTGTGTGTGATCAACTGGCTCGTTGGGGATCTGGGGCTGCAAGATCTTACAAATGTGGTTTGTTGCTACACCAGCGATTGTAGTGAGCAGGGTAGTGTGGTTTGCAGTGTTGCTGAGCACAGTGTCGTCTGGGTGTTTCTCTCTAATTTCTGCCAAGATGGTTTGGACCATGTCATCTTGCATGGAGCGAGAGAAGATGGCCTTGCTTTCCTTTGCTCTGGGAGTGTTGGAGAGTTGATCCAGAGTGGCTTTCGTAACACAGGTGGAGAGCTCGCTCAGACTCTGAGATGCCAGGTTCAAAAGGGGGTAAGGAGGATGCTCCCAGAAGCCTTGCAGGACTCTGGGAACTACCTCTATCCCTACTTCTTGGGGGCTTAGCAGTCTGGAGGTCTGTGTTTCCTGCAGATTCTCTTTAAGGATCTCAAGGTATTTGTTGAACATGCTGAGGAGTTTAGGCGTTCTGTAGATTAAAGTTATAAGTATTCAGATATATTGAGACACTGTAGCTGAATTTTACATAACTGTATGTCAAATGGGACTCACTGAAATTTGGGAGGTATGGCCTCTGGATATTTGAGGAGCAGCCGAGCCTGTAGCTCAATGTCCTTCATTTTATTAATAATGTTCACTGCCCACACCTGAAACAAATCAAATCAAAACAAAACAAAAGAAGAAAAACACATATAAAGTGCATTTCTGTTGTTAATGAAAATTCTTTTTAAAAATCTACAAATTACTATAAGGTCCATCAGTTTTCTTGTCTTACCAGTTTCAGAAGACCTTTGGTTTCATTTTCTTCCAATTTCTCAATGTCAAACTCCCAAAGTCTTAAAATGGACACAAAGCAGGTTTTATCTCAGCATCATCACAAACAGACGTTCATCTATGGTCTGTTGGTATCACAGTAACTCACCGCTCTCTCAGTGTTTTTTTGTTCTCCTCCATTAAAAGGTTGATCATATCTTCAGCAGTTATATGAGGTGGTATCTGATTTTCCTGCTGAAGTCCAAGGAATGCCATCATCACTGCAATCTAAAAATAAAGAGACATTTAATCATGAGCACTAAAAAAAAATCAAAATTTACCAGATATTTTACGCCAGTTGGTTCTTACCTGAGTCTTGTAGCTTTGAGGGTGCCAGCAGGTCTTTAAAGCTGTGTTGTACTCAGGTGTGTCAAACAACACCTGTCAAAGAAACAAGAAGTTACTCATTATTAGTTAACTTGATTCATTGTATTTTTTAAAAATACACCAAATTCTTCATACTGTTCAAATGCAGTAAAATTAAAGACTCTCACATACCCCAGTAGGTTTGTAGACTCCAATACTTTCCTCCATTAAAATGTTGTTGCTGAGTATAGCAAAAATGGTCAAATACAATGTGAGCACTTAGCTAAAAGGTCAAGATGAAAATGGTTGTTTCTCCTGCACAAATGAAGTTTGTTATGATTGAAGCAGAATTCTAGAACTGTCTTACACATCGCAGCAGGTCACTATGGTGACACCATGCAACTTTCATGTTGTTAAGTACTATCATATTTGTGTTTATTTTACTACACTTTGTTTTCTGAATAAATAAAGTGTAGGCTATAGCCATCCTTAAGTTGCTGCAGTGAAAAGATGCATGCAAGTCGTCATTCAGAAAAAAGGGAAGGAAAAACAACCTGAACCATCATGTTAATTCATATTATTTGCCTGCTTATCTCCATTTTCTCATTGTAGATGTCAACTTATAAGGTTTCTTTAAAGCACTGGGTTATGAGTTGTGGAGAGGAATGATGCATGCATTTGAAGCGTGACAGCACCGGCCCTTAAACAGCCAAGAGGGAGAGATCTTTGTGTGTTCTGTAGTGGGATTGTCACGATACTAAAATATGAATTACCAGGTAAATTATACCATTTTTGATACCACTGGAAAACGTTTTACCCCATCCCACAAGAACAAAAGTTATGGTGAAGAAGTCATATTTAAAACAAGTTGTTAATTTTCAACGAATGTTCGAAGATTTAATAAAATAAGAATTTAAGATCAGTTAAGTTTAGATGGTCTTGATCCATTCTCAATCATCCAGGTAAGTAAATCTCCAAAAGTTGATTCTGTTCCTCTGGACGTAGCGTTTTGTGAGAGAAACATTTAGATGGTTTATACATTTTACATATTATTTAGACAATTTCATTAATGACCATTAGTTATAGTGATATAAAGACATCACTATAGATGACATTTTAATAAATTACTGTGAAAGGAGAAAAGTTAAAGTTCATTTTCCACATTCCACATCTGCCTGCAGCCTGTTTTTTATCCACGACTCACACGGCTCTGCCTCAGTCTCCAGCTCTTCTAATTCTTCTAGGCAGGTCTGATTCTGCTCTGGATTTCACTTTTTATTTGCTTGTATTACGTCTTCACACTCTGGGCTCTCAGTTTCCGCGGCTGCTCTGCACAACCACAAACCTGCTCGGTTCTTCACCCGTACTTAATCTGCTCTGCGGCATCTCAATATCTCACAAGCATCCCGCAGTCCGGCAGCTGCTATGTTAGTGACAGGTTGATAATGTGCCTATTGGTTAATTCCTAATAGTTAAAGGTCTACTATTAGCGTGTGCGACAGCCAGATTAACATTCTTGATAATTGTTTAATGCTTGAATGTTGTTGAGACGGGAGCTTTACTGACACCTGAAATTCCTACTAAAGTGCTGTTTAGTGTTATTGTCACAGTCCTGGGTCAGTTGACCCAGTGTTTTGAGATTTTGGGGGCTTTCCAGTTTTTCTTTATGTATTATGAGATATTTGGGATGTGTAATGTTTGTATTATTTCTTCTACTCATCCCATTTATGTGTTTAGTCTTGTTCTCTCTCTCGCAAATTGCTCTAGAGCTCAGCTCTCCCCTAGTGTTCGATCCTCGTGTCTGTTGCTCTTTTGTCTGTCAAGTTTGTGTATCACATCCTGGTTTCAGTATTCTGTCACCTCCTGTTTTATTGTGACAGTCCCCCATCTCGTGTGCGTTATGATCTGTTTTACTTCCCATGTCTCATTAAAATAAACATCTTCCCTAATCACCTTTTTGTGTATGTATTGTTTTTTTCTCCCATGTTCACTGTCAGGATGTTGAGTCACCATCCCTCCTAGATGTCTCCTCGGTCCAGTGTTCCTAGCCCTTGTGTTGTTCCACGTTTACTTTTCAGTAGATGATAGTTTTCAATTTCCTTTCTTGTGTGTTATGTAAGGCTCACTTTCAGTTCACCATGGTCTGCTGAGTGTGTCTGCATTTGGCCCCTCTCGTTCCTCGTACACCCTTATACATGACAGTTCTGAATGTTAACTACTTCAGCTGTTAATGAGGGGAGGAGCTGTGTTCCTGTCTGTGAAGCTGTGCTAGTTTGGTTTCTTCGTGCCTATGAAGCAGACCATTTTTCAAACCAGGATCTAGTGCTGAGACGGTGAGGTCTGCAGCTGTGCCAGCCATGCTCCAGCTTCCCCCCACAGTCCAAAAATATGCATGTTAGGTTCATGCCTATGGTGTGAATGGTTATCTGTCTCTATGTATTGCTCCTGTAATAGACTGGTGAACTTTTCAGAGTGTGCTGTAACAGCCCCCCTGCTAGTCTAAATTGAAAAAGTGGTTAAGAAAATGCATGTATGGATAATATATTGTGTGTACCATACACTGCCACTGTGGGCTGTATCAGGGACAGGAGGAGTGTGGTGGACAGCTTTGTTGAGTGGTGTGAGCTAAACCATCTACAACTTAACATCACAAAGACAAAGGAACTGATCATGGACTTCAGGAGGCATGCTCCTCCTCCTCCCCCTGTCACCATCAGAGGGGCTGACGTGGTGGGTACACATTGACTGTAAACTGGACTGGTCCAAGAACACCAGTGCTGTCTTTAAGAAAGGGCAGAGTCGGCTGTTCCTACTGAGGTGGCTCAGGTCTTTCAACGTTTGTGGGAAATGCTGACCATGTTCTATCACTCTGTGGTAAACAGCGCTGTGTTCTTTGTGCCGGGGCAGCGGATGCCAACAGGCTGAACAAGCTGATTATAAAGGCTGGTTCTGTCCTGCGTGTCAGACTGGAGAACCAGGTGGAGGTGTCTGAGAGGAGAATACTAAAAAAGCTTCTCTGTGTCATGGACAACCCCTTCCATCCCATGCACGCCTCCATGATGGACCATCGGAGCACACGCAGCAAAAGACTCATCGCCCCTAAATGCAGAACTGACCGCCACAGGAAATCCTTTCTACCCATGGCAATAAGGCTGTCCAACTCTTCTTTTGTTTTACCTGATATAGTTACATCATTACTTGTTAGAGTTATTTTGATACTATATTTGCACTATCCTACTGTATATTACCTTATCCTACAATTCTTATAGTATATTATTGTATATCTTTATTCCTCTTGCTTTATTCTCTTGCTTTATTGAGCATGTGTCTTGTCTTATCTTATCTTGTCTTATATAACAAAGTAAAATATTTCAAAGCAAAAACAGAAAAGGCTCAGTATTACACTATAAAGTGTATTACACAGTATGGTGCACTAAAGTAACTTAGTGTGTGTGAAGAGTTGTGATAGTCAGTGCAGGTTGAAATAAACTCGATGTGAAAGAACAGATTGGAGGTATGGAGAGAGAGCAGTCGACCGCTTTTACTTTATTTTATTTTATCACATTTGAAAAAAAGTATTAACACAGAAGCAATTTTTTGTTTCTTTGTTTCATTTCTTTTATTTGTGGGAAACAACTGGATTTGTGTTATATAACATGCCGCCCATGAAATTTAAATTTGGTGTTAAATCTTTTTTATATTTATATTTAAATTACATCAGAATGAAATTATGACTTTGCACGAACGTGCCAGATAGTTTAGGTGCCAGTCTCAGGTGATGCCACACTCTACTTTCACTGAAGAGTATTTTTGGATTTAATGTTAAACTGTTTGCAAACAATGCCTTTACAGAAAAGATTGAAAGTCAATCATTTATCACTAAATTATAACATAAAAAACATGTAGTGCTTAGAAAAAATTAATTTATAATTATGATGAACAAAGTTATAATAAAGTAAGTCCATAAACTGATGCCAAATCGTTAAAAAACTCATATAAGACTGTATCTAAATGCTTGCATTATATAAAACTAAGAGATCTCTTATATCAAAAATCATTAATACAATAACGGTATTGTTTCACAGTTGGTCCATACAATACAACTCTGTGGAGGTACGGAGAAACATACAAAGCAAACACTATTACAGTGTATCTGCTGCAGAATAAAGCAAGGAATGATAAAGGGATCAGATTATTATGAATCATGGATTAATTAGTAGAATACGTGTCTTCAAATTTGAGGATATTGATGATCTCGACAGTGCAGTGATGCTCTGTCATAATCTCACTCCCTAGTTTAGTTATCCATGGTTCTAATTCTTAGTCCCTCTCCTGATTTAGTTAGTCCCCTTTCGTGTCCAGTTGTTCCCTGTCTCATCTGTGTGTATGTCTGTCTCCTGTATGTTGTCATGTCTTTCCCTGTTTGTCTGTGTCAAGCTCACATCTTCTGTTTTTTGTTCTTTGTCTCTGTTCCGTGTTTGTCACTTCCTGTTTTATTTTGTTAGCCGTGGTCTCTGCATTATGTTGAGTTTTGCTTCCTCTGCCTCGTCAAGCCTAATTTGTTCCTAGTGTGTTCCCCAGCTGTTTCCACTACCCTTATCACCCACCTGTGTATATATGTCCCAGCCTTGTTTGTCCGTGGTTGTGATTTCTCTTATCTGTCTGTGTCCTGTCGTTTTAGAGTTTCCTGTGTTAGAATCCCCACATATTTGAATTAAAAACATATAATTATTTTGGTATATTTGTAGAAAGAGTTAAAAACTCAATACAAAACAAAGTCAGTACACAAACATCTACATCTTGGTTGAATATGAATGTGGACTGGTAGTTGTTCTTCTTGTGGAACTAACTTGTCTGAAAGATATAAAGCAGAAACAGATGAAAAAAATGATGACTGACAAAATAACATGTTTGAGATGCTGCAGTAGTTAAACACTGATACCCATTGCGCTCAGCCTCTTCAGTCGTCTCAGGAAGCTCTTTTCTTTTGGTTTCGGGAAGCAAGAAGCCGAGAAATCCACCTATCAACGTAAGGCAGCTGAAGACTGTGATGGGTATGACCGAGTGGTACATGGCCAACAAGTTCAGCAGTGGAGCCAGTAATCCACCTAATCTTGCTGATATGGATCCTAAAGCTGTGGCTGTTTGTCTGAAACAGGAAGACAAATGGTATACTCACTAATTCCTCCGGTGTGTTCTTTTCACACAAGTCAGGGTATTGTTCACAAACATGAATAAAAACTGTGACTGCTTACCTAACCGATGTTGGAAACAACTCCTGCATAAAGACCATACAAACAGAGCCAGCCCATATCAAGAAAAAACGAGACGCAACAGCTAAAGATGTGACAGCAATGGCGTAACCTGACATAAAGGAAATAAATAATTAATAAAAGTGAACGTAAACATGATAAGCAGACAATTGAAAATGTATTTTGCGAAATAACAAAGCTTTTACCATCAGGAACAGCGAGGATAAGTATGGAAGAGACTCCTCCGATCAGAAGGGTTGCTATGAATAATATTTTCCTCCCCAAAATCTCCAGCAGCCACATGGAGAGTAAAACAGACGGTACTTCAAAAACACCATAAACCAGTTGGGTTACAAAGATGCTCAAACCAAAGTTTTGCATGTCTAAGTACAAACTGTAGATGGAAAGATTCACGGAAAACCTTTAAAAGAGAAGAGAAACACATTTAATCAGACACAAAAGTCCTGTATCATGAACCATTTATAACACATTTATGAATGGCCATTTAATCATCAAAACATCAAATTGCCAATCTTAGCATTTAAAAACAGCAACATGTTTTTGCATTGAAATATTTCCCTTTTAATGTATTAACCTCACTATAGATGTTGAACTTACCATGACAGTATTATAATAAAGAAATATCTGGTCAGCAGTGATGATCTGAAGAGGATTTTTATTCCTCTGTTATTCACAGAGTTATTCACTTCAATCTGTGGGAGAAGTCACGCTTGCTGTAACACCATCATAGCAAATTAAGAAAAAGGACTTGAAATGAATCCATCAGTCTAGTTTTTTCCAGTTCCAGTTCAGGGTTGACATTACATACAGTGAGAGACACCCTGACCAGGTCCCCATTCTATTGCAGGGCTAATACATAGATACATCTCTTGTCATGAATATGTTGAATAGTAAACATAACAAATAAACAGCTATTTTACAGGTGTCATCGATGTTCTTGAAAACTTCCCTGATGAATGTGATTCACTACCTTGTCCAGAAGAGACTCTGACACAGGGTGTTTGTTAATGGCTGCTGCTTTGACAATGAGCTGTTTGGCTTCTTCTTTTCTGCCTCTGCTTAACAGCCACCTGGCTGACTCTGGAATAAACCTGATAGGAAGAAAATTGAACTTCAAACAAACAGACATTTTGAAATGTATAAATAACTCAATAAATAGAGTGAAATACACACCATATGTAGATAATAAGCACTGCAAGCGGAACTGCTGTGATCAGCTGAGCCAGTCTCCAGTTTCGGATGCCATAGATCATACCAGCGAGGACGCACTCTCCAATTGCACTAAACAGCTGAGTCACACAAGCTCCCCATGATCTTTTGGACGTCCCAATCCATTCAGTGGCTGCAATAAGGAAAATATGTTAATTGTTTGTTTATTTTAGATTAAGACCTCAGCTCAAATGGAACAAAATAAATACATAACAACAAAAATAAGTAAAAACATTGCACATCAGCTGCTATGAATATCTCGGCTGACTGTACATATATTTTTCTATTACTATTTAATACCTAATCAGACAGAACATCTCAGTGTGAATGGATAATGACCCAAACCAACCAACAACAACCCAAGAGTTTCTCAAGTATGTGTTTAGTTGAAGACAAAACCCCCTGTAGAAAGGTGGACACAAAATTACATAAATGTGTCTTTGTCCTTTGTCCAACATCTTTATGTTTAGAAACTGATTATCTTTTGTCTCTTATGTAAATGTAAATATGTAAAACGGTCACAAAGGCAACAGTAAGATAAAAGTAACAATAAAAATAATAAATGGGAAGAGGTGGAAGTAGAAAGTTTGAATGGAAAATATCAGATCAGTACAGCCTTGTTGGACCTCTAAAACATTATAAGAACATCATCTTAGCCATTGAGAGAACAACTGGCAGATTATTTTACAATGAAAACTACTGTTAGTTGTAGCCTTGTCCAGAAGATGTAAAAAGTTAGTGTACTCTTCATACATAGTATGATGCTGTTGACTCGATATCCTCCAGCTCCAAATCCCACCAGAAACAGAGATACTAAATATAAGTAGACGTTGGGACAGAGAGCTGTTGTCACGGTGAATACAGACAACAGAACTGCTGGAATCTGAGTTGCTCGTTTGCGGCCGAATCTGAAACACCAAGACAAACACACAGGGATACATTAGCTTCTGTTATGTAAATCACAAGCAGCGTTGGGGAGTAACGGAATACATGACCCGCTGTTACGTATTTATCAGAATCAGAATCAGCTTTATTTGTCACAAGCAGGTTGCCCTGCAGTGAAATGGGAGAGCCGCGAGCCTCCCCATGATGGTATCAAACTTCTGTTCCGTGGTGTTGTCATTCTTTTGATTCTGAGACCTCACAACTGCAGTGATCCGTTCCGCGATGTGTTCCAACTCAAGGGTCTCATTTTGAGCAGGCCTCTCTCTGATGTATCCCCCCATACGCTCAGTGGTGTTGTTTTGAGCCTTCACAGCAGCTGTAAGCATCTCCAAGGTGTTAACCATATTACGTTCATTGTGAGAGGTCGCGCCTCGTCCCATCGCTTCGATTCCAGCGGGCAGCCTTGGGGGGGTTTGAACAGCCGGTTCCGCTCTCTTATTTCTCCAATAAGCCAGGGCCAAGCCAGCTCCGATCAGCAAGAACCCTGTTATCATGGTTCCGAATAGGTAGATATCTTCAGCGTCCTCGATCGATGTATTCTGTTACAGTTATCGTTTTAAAAGGTGGTATTCAGAGCGGAGCGCACACATTCCCAGATCTCTGATGTTGAACTTCTACAACTGTGCCATCAGCAGCGTTCTGACGTATGGATTTCTAGTGTGGTTCCCCAGCTGCACCAAGGCCGATCAGCAAGCACTCCAGCGGGTGGTGAAAGAAGCTGGCAGAATTATTGGAACAAGTCTGCCAGAGATCAGTAATATCTTCCCCACTCGCTGTCTGAGGAGGGTGCACAGTATCCTGCGGGACCAACATCACCCTGCGCGCCACCTTTTCCATCTGCTGCCCTCAGGGAGAAGGTACAGGTCTATACAGGCCAGAACATCCAGACTGGCCAACAGCCTGTATCCACAGGCTGTGAGGCTCCTGAACTCTCTGCCCCCCTCTCACGGACAATAACCATATCCAACTTCTTAATAGCAATGAACTGGTCTGCATTGGTGCATCATATCTTTATTCTCTTCCCCCTCCTGCCCCCCCCCCCTCTTTCTTAAATAGATAACTATCATATCTGATATCATATCTCACAGTACAATAATATTGAATGGGTTGCATTGTTGTATTTTGTCATGTTTCTCAGGTCTTTGTCTGAATTTCTACGAACATTATTGCTAAGGATTGTCTTATTGCATTGGAGTCACACTGGGTTAAATATGTACACTTGGGTTTTAAGGGGTATTTATTATTTTCTTCTTTTTTTTTTTTGGGTTGTATGGAAGCCCCAAACGCAATTTCATTGTTCTTGACAATGACAATAAATAAATAAATACTAAATACTAAATTCAGAATACAGTTACTTTGTTGAAATAAAGGGATTACACGGCAGTCTTTTCGTGTTTCATATGTTAGGCTGTCCCCTCTCTCTTGTTGGTAACTCCACGCCAGTGGAAACCCAAACAAAACACGCATTAAGAGGCTCTAATGCCTGTGTCTCAATCTCGCGGCCCATGTCACCTCTACATGCAGCCCGCATAATGATGTGAAAGAAATATTTTTTAAAATTAGGTGTTTGTATGGCAAGTAACCTTCAGTAATAGTAATAAATCACACAGCAATAGTACATTCATGTAGTTGTAAAACGCTTGATAATATATTAAGTAATCCAAAGTATTGAGAATACGTTACTCTCATTGACTAACGCAACGGAATATGTTACAAAATACATTTTGGGGCATGTATTCTGTAATCTGTAGTGGAATACATTTTAAAAGTAACCTTCCTAACACTGATCACAAGAGCTGCGGGTTAATGTTGTGCCATTAAAGAGATAACAGTAATGCAATCATGTAAAAATAGAGTTTTTTCACGGGCAGTCCTGTGAAAAGCCACACCCCATGTTTCAGTAACACTGAGGAGGGTAAATAGCAAGTGCTGTTAATCAACTGCACTATCACATAGAGACAGACAACCATTTACACAAGAAGCACCAGTTAATGTGACCCTAATAACTGCATGACTTTCAACTGTGGGAGGAAACCAGAGTACCCAGGCAGAACCCACTGCAAACTTGACCAGATAGTGGTTTTGAACCCAGGACCTTCTTGCTGTGTGAGGCAACAGTGTTAATCACTGCGCCACCAAGCTGTGAAGTGAGACTTACAAAAATAGGAAGGTTATGATTACAAGGCGTGATACAGAATTTTCTGTACGTTTTTGTCCTCGACAGGTTAAACCACAATAAATAGCAACAGCACATATGTGGTGTGTGTACGATTGTCTGCCTCTTATTACCCCAGTGATTTTCCTGTGGTTTGAAATCGTGTATGATCTTGTGAATTTTGTTAGTTCAGTCAACTAACCACTCTAACTAGATTGTATTATGTCATCTCAACAAGAATAAATTAAGTTGCTGAATTTCATGCAAACCCTGCATGATTTAATCATTAACCATAGAAACAACAAGTTTGA
Organism: Mchenga conophoros; assembly: GCF_057382185.1. Lineage (NCBI taxonomy): Eukaryota > Metazoa > Chordata > Actinopteri > Cichliformes > Cichlidae > Mchenga > Mchenga conophoros. The sequence goes on from NC_140543.1 coordinate 28,740,295, forward strand.
ATCTTGTTAATGTAACAACCACCCAGTTTCATTTTTTTGAGTGCACCTAGATTTCCCTCAGCATCAATCTGGGGAATTGCTGCCAAAGCAAGTTATTTTTTTCACAGGACTGCACAGAGACTACACAACAGTCCTCTAAAAACTCTCTTTTCAGATGACTGTATTTGCAGTTTTGTTATGTATGTAGGGAAGCAACCCTTTAACATACTACATTAAAGATCTATAGAAACGCATATGGAATACTGACTTCATACAGATTTCATTGTAAGTCTAATTTAACATCAGCACATCAGGAAAATATGGGTTTATTTGAAAAATATTCCATTCTGTTTCTACTCAGATTTTACACACTGTCCCAACTCTTTGGAATTGGGTTTGTAGAAATATAGTTTTATATTTTGAGATACATATATCTTTAATGCTGACTAATTATTAGGTAACATTTAGTTTGTTGAAATCTTGAAGAGTGTGTACAGCAAACTCTTCACACGTCTATTTGTTGTTAAACTTTGAAAAATTGTAAAAATTCTTTGGTTAGCTGTTGCTAAGATAGAGAAGCAAACATTTGTTTTGTAAAGGTGCTGAAAGACAAAAGTTATTCATTCCCTGTGAAATTGTATTAAAGTATTTCTGTATTTTGGAACAATGAACTACTGCAAGGAGCACACTTACGATTCAGCAAAAGGTCCAAATACGAGAGAACCAACAAGAACTCCAGCCATGAACATTGCTTGAATCACTTCCACCAAGCTGGCCTGGCCACACACTAGATCAAACTGTGAGTATTTGTAATAATAATAATAATAATAATAATAATAATAATAAAACAGACAAACAAAATAATTAATGTAATGTTTCATGGAGGTGAGAGATCTACTGAACAACAAATTTCACTTACATCAGTGACTATGGTGGCTTTATAGAGCATGTTCCCATACACCCATCCATCCTGGCACCCTGTGGTCTCATTGAGTCTGTACTCTCTGATAGTATCAATGTCCCAGCTCACTGGGACAAACATCTCACACTTGCTGAAGGTCCCATCCTCCTCCCGAGGCACGGTCAGGTTGAGCTGCTCCTCTGAGGTCAGGTTAGGAGCAGCACTGAGGATCCAGTCTGTGTTGCAGTGTCTGTCTGGATCTGATTGGATGAAAACAAAACTGGCAAAGAGAAAAGTCTGAACAAAGTTTGGAAAGCAAAGTGCAATTAGAGTGATCTTCTGGAATAATCCAAATTCCCCAATGTTCCTTAGAATCTCTCCAAAGTCTGTCATTTTGAGCTTGATGGTGAAGGTCTGAAAAACAAAAGAGCTGCAGCGCCGACTCATACAGTGACTGTTAATCTTTAACCCAGCTATATTATCTTTTTAGCACACAAGACCCTTTATTTTAATTGTTCTTACTTGAAGGTACTGAACTGCTGTCATGTCAGCGCATTCGTATATCCTTTATACAACTGTGTAAAAACTCTTATCACTTATCTATATGCTTACAATCTGATCATTTCTTTTAGTGCTGTTTCAAAAGTCATCACACACACACACACACACACACACACACACACACACACACAAACCCAACCTATTGTTGATTTTAAGTCTGCTGCTGTAAATATGTAAGTTCATTAGGCTGCAGAATATCTGAGTCGGCAATAAGCAGTAAACAGAGCTAAGTCTCTTAGTGGTGTGTAATCAAAATAGCTGACACAAAAAAGCAGAGAAAGAGAGACAAGTAATACTGCAAGTCAAAAGAGATGATGTAACAATGTTTGCCTGCAATCAAGAAAGATCATATAGTTTATAATTTATGCCTGAACAGTAAAGGGATTAATGAGTAAAAATGTAACTAAGGAAAAACTAAAGGATTGTTTGCTTTTCGCAGTGTTAGCACACTCAAGGTATAAACTCCAGTTGTATACATTACTCAATAGCAGCTATAAACATTCTCAGTTTATCCAGGAATACATTTGCAAAACAGACATTTAAATGTGTAATGGATGTGTTTCTAATGGAGGTGTTTCTACGGTTTGTGTGGATATATTCACAAAAATGTGACTGATTTATACCCAATTAAAAGGTTCAGAAATCCCTCTTGTTTCAGTCTTGCACAATATGCAGAACATAAACACTCAATGACCACTTTATTATGTACGCTTACTCAGCTTCTTGTTAAGACACATTGGCAAATGGGCTAGATATGACATTAGGGATGGATGATATGGCCCAAACATAATATCACGATATTTCAGAGTATTCTCATGATAACGATAAATTTGACGATATGACAAAATACAGAAAAAGTTATTAATTTGACAAATTAAACATAACAGGTATATTTTTATATTCTATAAAAAGAAAAACATAGCTAAATTACACAGGTAACTTTAATGTATTCAGTCTTAAAGTATAAAAATAAAAATTCTCCCTCTGTTCTTTGGATTGAAAAAGTTTGTATAAAACATAAATACTAAAAGAATAAAATAAAATCCACCACAAAAAAGTGCCGTTTAGAAAAATAAAATGAATAATTCTCAAATCTTTTGAGCATAAACAATCAAACAAAAAAATAAGTTGCTTTTACAGTTTTTTCTGATTGCTTAAGCACATTTTTTGTAACTATTGGCTAATTTTGCAAAACTCTTCACACAAATAAGAAAACCTGTCACCCAATAATCAAAACATTGTAGTTCTCTTGCAAAAGCAAACACAGCTAGATTAACTCTTCACACCTTCGTAAAAATGGTGTTTCCGTATCAAACAGTACACACAAGCCATCATCTACTAAGCACACAATGCGCCAACTGCACACCGATGGTATGAATACAAAACACATCTGGCCTTTGCTTTCTCTGTGCACAAGGTAGGCTATGTCAGTTTGAGCTACTTCTGTCATAGATCCATAAGCATAGAGGGATCCAAACTTCAAGTACTGGTGTTTATTCAAACACATCAAAACAAACACAAGTGTTCATTTCCAAGTATAGGATTATTTGCAATCGCCATAATGACTATATGGGTTACTTGGTCTGCAGTGAACATGCTTCCTCTGCCCCCAGCATCTGGTCATCTAGCAATTCTGTAAAGTAACAATTTCAGTATTTTTACATCAATGGTATTGGTGTGTTTCTCATTGGCATATGTCCTTATGGTACTTGCTACAGTGTAGCGGCTCGAGTTAGGCTGGACCCGTTGGCCAGCTACCCTCAGGGTCATTCCACGGTTGATTACATGGTCCACTATTGTAGCTCTGATGTCATCAGCAATTCTATTTCTTACTCTTCCTACCCTTCCTCTCCCCCTTCCTCGTCTTCCTCTTGCTCCTCCTTGTCCTTGTCGTCCTCTTCATCCTACTTCTTCACCTCCACGTCCTCTTCCTCGGCCTCCTCTACTTCTCACTCTTTCTGCTCCCTCCATTGTACTCCGCACACACAGCTTACCTGTATTACAGTTTTTTCCAGTCGCTAACAAGCGTTTGTCCAAACAGTTGTCACATTTGCAAAACTCTAAACACAATTAGCACAGCATCGGTCTGTTGTGGCCATACCATTCTTACATTTCATGTCGTGTTCACCCAATATGCAGTCAGTGAACACATTTCCACAATGCTTACATTTTCTTAACAGACAAGCTATACCTCCCAACAAAATTATGGACTGTTTTTGTAGTATTTACGAATGTTAACACACAACATCCCACAATAGCAAAAACAATATTCCAAACCGTAGATACAGTATAAAAACCTCTGCTTCTGCAATGATATCAGTACAAAAACAATATCAATATCAAAAATATATCTCAGCTGATAATAAACAAACAATTGAATAATTGACACACAGCTGATTTATGTTGGGTAAATTGGGCCAACGACAGCTTCTTCCATTCTGGCTTAGACTCAGTGGGGTTTATAAGGCAAGACCTTGAGGAGTGATGTTTTTGGAAACAAAAAAAAGACAAACACTGTAATGTCTGGTCGAGGAAGAGTAAGAGCAAGGGGCCCAGGGAGAAGAGCAGGCCCAAGGAGAGGGCAAGGTAGAGGTGTAAGAATGCGTGGTGGTGGCATTCCAAGGGCTGCAAGAACAGTAGTCAGTGATGAAATTCGTGCCACTATCATTGACCATGTAATCAACCATGGTCTTTCACTAAGAGAGGCTGGTGAAAGAGTGCAGCCCAATTTGAGGCGGTCAACAGTTGCCTCCATTATACGCATCTTTCAACAAACCAACAGGTAAGTATTGCATTTTACATGGATTGTTTCTATTCTCACTTGACATGTCAATATGGTCATACAGTAATGCATATTTTGAATTTTTTGTCTTTCTAAAGAATGCAATGTCTTCCACCCTCTGGGGGAAGAGGAAAGCTCCTCAGTAATGATCAGGAGCTTGCCATTGTAGAAATGGTTACTGCAAATAATGCAATAAAACTGCGTGAAATTCAAACTAGAATTGTGGCGGACCATGAGATATTTGACAATATCGATAGAATCAGCCTCACAACCATTACGCGGACATTGTCCAAACACAGAGTGCGGATGAAGCAGCTCTACGCTGTTCCCTTTGAGAGGAACAGTGAGAGGGTCAAGGAGCTACGACGACAATATGTCCAGGTATAGTGTATATTCAATCCAATGTCCAGTTCTATAAGCTTTGCACTTTGCAAGTAGGTAACCTACACAATACTAGGTTACAGTACAGTATGGTATACAGTAATAACATGACTTACATAAACTTTGTTTCAGAGAGTTATGGAATTGGAGGCCAACCAGGCCCCTCATAAATTCATATACATCGATGAGGCAGGATTCAATCTGGCCAAAAGGCGTCGACGTGGACGAAATGTAATTGGAAAAAGGGCCACAGTTGATGTGCCAGGACAGAGAGGGGCAAACATTACCATGTGTGCAGCAATTGCAAATGCAGGATTACTCCTTCACAGATGTCAGGTTGGACCCTATAATACAGAGCGCTTGCTTGCCTTTCTCAATGATCTCCACCAGCGCCTGGTTCCAGAGCAGGGTCAGGAGGGTGAAAACATGAGGACCTTTGTAATTACCTGGGACAATGTGGCTTTCCATCACTCGCAAGCAATAACAACATGGTTTGAAGTCCACCCAAGACTGGTAAGTCTCTTCCTTCCACCCTATTCACCTTTCCTCAACTCCATAGAGGAGTTCTTTTCTGCATGGAGGTGGAAGGTTTATGACCATCAGCCACATGACCAGATGTCCCTCCTTGAAGCCATGGATGCTGGCTCCAGGGACATCACAGTTGACGATTGCCAAGGGTGGATCCGACATACCAGGCGATTCTATCCCAGGTGCATCGACTTGGATAACATCAGATGTGATGTTGATGAAAACATGTGGCCTAACCCTGAAGATCGCAGAGATTAGATGCAAAGTTTTTGCCTTTTTTTAGCCCCCCTCCCCCCCTTTTGATCTTGGCTTTTTGCGGTTGTTTTTTTGTTCAGAATGCTCTTGTGTGTTTCATGGATATTTTGTTCACTGTAAGCAATACTGTAAAACTTTCTCTGTCCTATCATACTGTGTTTCTACTGTACCTCCTGTAGTAAACAGTAAAGAAACATAAACTTGTTTGCTTTTTACTGGAATGCTTTTGAATGTGAACATTACTGTACATGTGGACATACAGTTACAACCAAGACATTTCTGGTGTCAAAATGGTGGATTGCATGTTTCGCATGCAAATACCTGTAAAACTGAAACATAAAAGTCTATGCAGTTTTTGTAATGTCAATAATAGCCAGTATTTTGAAACCTGGTGTACTTTGATTGACTGCATGTACCTTGTGAAGTGAAAACAAGTGTTATTCTTTGACAGACTAATTTCATTTTGAGTCAGATTTATAGTGTTTTTGTACAGTTAGTGTGTGCAGAGAAAGATGTGTTCTATTTTGAAATGAAGAGTTAGTATATATTTAACAAAATGTATTTTTGAGAAGAAAATTATCCATTTGGCCAATTGTGTTTTGTAGGTGTGAGTCTGTGTTAAGAGTTTAGAAAAAGTATCTGAAGTATGGGTAGGCGCTTGTTAGCGATTGAAAAAAACTGTATAGTGCTTAGGCTGATTGCAAAGTGAACTGATTATCTAAAAAAGTTTTCACATGTGAAAGTGTGCCAGACAGTTGGCAAATTAGTGTTAATGATAGCCATACATGTGTATACTTTTGCTAGGAGTGTGTTGGAAATTTGGTAATTGAGTGTTGTGCAGTGAATTGTGCCTACAGTTTTGCAAAGTGTGTGTTACAAAATTGCAAACTGAGTGCAAAGCAGTTTTTGTGCTTTTAGTTTTGCAAACTCAGTGAGTGGTTTTGCTATAAGTCTGAATAGTTTTAGAGATTGTGCTACAGGAATCACAGTTAGGGTTTAAGCATTCAGAAAAAACTGTAATACTTATTCAAGAACACAAGCCTATTACAGTTTTTTCTGATTGCTTAAGCACATTTTTTGTAACTATTGGCTAATTTTGCAAAACTCTTCACACAAATAAGAAAACCTGTCACCCAATCATCAAAACATTGTAGTTCTCTTGCAAAAGCAAACACAGCTAGATTAACTCTTCACACCTTCGTAAAAATGGTGTTTCCGTATCAAACAGTACACACAAGCCATCATCTACTAAGCACACAATGCGCCAACTGCACACTGATGGTATGAATACAAAACACATCTGGCCTTTGCTTTCTCTGTGCACAAGGTAGGCCATGTCAGTTTGAGCTCATACTTCTGTCATAGATCCATAAGCATAGAGGGATCCAAACTTCAAGTACTGGTGTTTATTCAAACACATCAAAACAAACACAAGTGTTTATTTCCAAGTATAGGATTATTTGCAATCGCCATAATGACTATATGGGTTACTTGGTCTGCAGTGAACATGCTTCCTCTGCCCCCAGCATCTGGTCATCTAGCAATTCTGTAAAGTAACAATTTCAGTATTTTTACATCAATGGTATTGGTGTGTTTCTCATTGGCATATGGCAGTGCTACAAATCTTTGTGCGAAGTGACTGTACTAACCGATTCTCATTTCAAGATGTCCTTATGATGCTTGCTACAGTGTAGCGGCTCGAGTTAGGCTGGACCCGTTGGCCAGCTACCCTCAGGGTCATTCCACGGTTGATTACATGGTCCACTATTGTAGCTCTGATGTCATTCTATTTCTTACTCTTCCTACCCTTCCTCTCCCCCCTCCTCATCTTCCTCTCCCCCCTCCTCATCTTCCTCTTGCTCCTCCTTGTCCTTGTCGTCCTCTTCATCCTACTTCTTCACCTCCACGTCCTCTTCCTCGGCCTCCTCTACTTCTCACTCTTTCTGCTCCCTCCATTGTACTCCGCACACACAGCTTACCTGTATTATAGTGCTTAGGCTGATTGCAAAGTGAACTAATTATCTAAAACAGCTTTCACATGTGAAAGTGTGCCAGACAGTTGGCAAATTAGTGTTAATGATAGCCATACATGTGTATACTTTTGCTAGGAGTGTGTTGGAAATTTGGTAATTGAGTGTTGTGCAGTGAATTGTGCCTACAGTTGTGCAAAGTGTGTGTTACAAAATTGCAAACTGAGTGCAAAGCAGTTTTTGTGCTTTTAGTTTTGCAAACTCAGTGAGTGGTTTTGCTATAAGTCTGAATAGTTTTAGAGATTGTGCTACAGGAATCACAGTTAGGGTTTAAGCATTCAGAAAAAACTGTAACTGAGCAGGCCTATTACAGGTGACAATGTTCTCTTCTGTGCTGAACAACCTATCAGAGGCTGCACTTTGTGGCTTGGATGCACAAGTACTTTTTTGCCAAATGACTGACCTGAGGACAGTTAACCTCGTGCACTTTCCACCATTTGAGGGGATCATTGTCACCATCTGCTGGGGGACAATCTAGGTCGTTTTTAACTCTGCCTGTCCCTTGGAGATGGTCCCAGTCCTTGCTGCTACCCTCTTAAAAAAGCTTCCAAGGGTCTTCTTTGGCAACTTTGCGCTTTGGCCCAGGTTGTCTTCAGCTGATCTTGAAGCTTGTGGTGGTGTTTCTGATTCTACTGACCACGCAGTAATGATACAGTTTCGCTGACTGCTCATTCTTTGATTGCCTGGCTCTTTACTAGAATCAGGTGTTGATGCTTGAGATTGTGAAATAAATTAGAGGGATTTCCCCTTTAGATATTATAGCCTTCGTGCACTCCTTACATATTATTGTAGTTTGTTCTGTAGCTCCTCGTTTGTATCCAAAATAATTAAACAACACTGAAGAGCTGCGCTTTTGTGAATTAAATCTTCAGCCATAACGTTTTCTTCACCTTAACAACTTTAATAACTTCATGCTGCATGACCCACGTGACTGTAATCCACTGTGTGATGGGGTGATGTGTTTACACCATGAAATATCATGATATCAAAAAAAAAAAATTACCTGTATTTTTGTGAATGATATGACATGGCCCACCCTCATCCCAATGGCGTTGAGGGTGTCATTAATTAAACCGTTGCTTAAAAACGCATCACGTGCCCCAGCTGTCTTAGATAATTATAGGCTAATCTCCAACGTTTTTTTTTTTTAAATCTCAAATTCTTCCTCGCATTATGGAGTTCCACAGGATTCTGTGCAGTTCTGTTTATATTATACATGTTTCACTTAGGAAGTATTATTAGAAGACATAATTTACATTTTCATTATTATGCCAATGATACCAGCTTTACATATCCATGAATCCAGATTACACACACCAATTAGTTTAAACTGCAGTAATGCAGTGATTTGTGCAATACCTCTAAAATTAGAAAGATCCTCTTTAAGAGTGATGATGAAAAACTAGTTCATTAATTTATTACTTCTAGGCTGGACTAGAAGTAACTTACATCAGTAAGTTATCAGGGTCTCCTAAAAAGCCATCAGTTGGCTTCGGGAAACAAAGTGCTGCAGTGAGCAGTGAGAGTACTGACAGGGACTAGAGAATCGGTCTTAAGTAATCTTAAAGACCTCATACTACCACACCATCCCAATAGAGCACTTTGCCCTCATACTACTGGCCTACTTGTGGCTCCTAGGACATAAAGCAGAATGGGAGGCAGTGCCTTTAGCTTTCAGGCCGCTATTCTGTGGAACCAGCTCCCAGTTTGCATTCAGCAGACACACACCCTCTCTACTTAGCATTAAAACATTCCTTTTTGATGCAGCTCATAGTTAAGGCTGGATCAGGTGACACTGAGCCTTCACTTAGCTATGATGCAGAAGGGCTAGGTTGCTGGGACCTTCCCATCATGTAGTGAGCAATGAGTGATTGTTGCTCCTTCAGGTCTTTTCACTGGTCATGTGTTTGCACAATATTTCAAAATAATCACCCAAAATAGTTTCTAATGCTGAGAATGATTATTATAATTATAATTATGCACACAAACTACTTGGTGACATTTATGAAAAGATCATAGTTTGGATTAAGATTCACCTTCACAAAGTTAAACACATGATAGAATAACAGCAGGGTTGCTTTCAGAATGTGATGCTGCAGCAGTTAATGGGAAACAAGTAGTGGGAATAGTGTTTAATTTTTTCAAGGTGATGGAAACAGTGTTTATTTAATCACTTATTATTACACTTGGTTCTTTGTACTGCAGAAAGTTAGCCAAAGTTACACTGTCTAAAAACTAAAGTGTTAACAAAATGATAACTTATTAAGACTGCGGTCTCCTCAGATGTATCTTCAGACCCTGAGTCCAGAACCAGGGACGTCTATAGAACATGATGACTGAGGTTGTGGTTCATTTAAATACATCACATATTTGTAAAGATGAAATCCGTACAAAAACATCTACATCTTGGTTGAATATGAATGTGGACTGGTAGTTGTTCTTCTTGTGGGACTAACTTGTCTGAAAGACATAAAACAGAAACAGATGAAGAAACGATCATTGACAAAATAACATGTTTGAAATGCTGCAGTAGTTAAACACTGATACCCATTGCGCTCAGCCTCTTCAGTCGTCTCAGGAAGCTCTTTTCTTTTGGTTTCGGGAAGCAAGAAGCCGAGAAATCCACCTATCAACGTAAGGCAGCTGAAGACTGTGATGGGTATGACCGAGTGGTACATGGCCAACAAGTTCAGCAGTGGAGCCAGTAATCCACCTAATCTTGCTGATATGGATCCTAAAGATGTGGCTGTTTGTCTGAAACAGGAGGACAAAAGGTATACTCACTAAGTTGGTCTTTTTTTTTCACCGTTCTGTTCACACAAGTGGTTAACAAACATGAATAAAAACTGTGACTGCTTACCTAACCGATGTTGGAAACAACTCCTGCATAAAGACCATACAAATAGAGCCAGCCCATATCAAGAAAAAACGAGATGCAACAGCTAAAGATGTGACAGAAATGGCGTAACCTGACATAATGAAATAAATAATTAATAAAAGTGAACATAAACATGATAATCAGACAAAAATAAAATGTATTTTGTGATATAACAAAGCTTTTACTATCAGGAACAGCGAGGATAAGTATGGAAGAGACTCCTCCGATCAGAAGGGTTGCTATGAATAATATTTTCCTCCCAAAAATATCCAGCAGCCACATGGAGAGTAAAACAGATGGTACTTCAAAAACACCATAAAGGAGTTGGGTTACAAAGATGCTCAAACCAAAGCTTTCCATGTCTAAGTACAAACTGTAGATGGAAAGGTTCACGGAAAACCTTTAAAAGAGAAGAGAAACACATTTAATCAGACACAAAAGTCCTGTATCATGAACCATTTATAACACATTTATGAATGGCCATTTAATCATCAAAACATCAAATTCAAAAGTCAAAATCTTACGATTTAAAAACAGCGACATGTTTTTGCATTGAAATATTTCCCTTTAATGTATTAACCTCACTATAGATGTTGAACTTACCATGACAGTATTATAATAAAGAAATATCTGGTCAGCAGTGATGATTTGAAGATGATTTTTATTCCTTCGTTATTCACAGAGTTATTCACTTCAATCTGTGGGAGACATAATGTTTATCGTAACACCATTTTAATAATGGAGATTTGTTATGCCTCCAGTGGTATTACTTTGAATCAAGGTAGAATTTCTTTTAGCAAATTTAGCACAAAAAAAACCAAATACACATTGATCAGGTCACCACTCTAGGCCTAACCCATCGACATCAACACCGTTTACACCTTCTGCAAATTTAGAGTGAGCAATTACCCTAACATGCATGTCTTTAGACTGTGGGAGGAAGTCAAACAGACACGGGCAGAACATACAGAGTCACTGTGTTGCCTAAATCCATATCTCTTGTCCTTAATATGTTGAATAATGAACATAATGTCTTCTCTATTCATGACTCTACTTTCCTTACTCAATTTGTTTATTTGATTAGCAACATTACGCAAAAAACACCAGGGACAGTTTAATGTCACTGGGTGGAGGGGCAGAGGCAGAGCTTAAAAACCTTTAGACACACCACCACCACCATTTGCATGAGTAATAGTGGAGGACTGACTCTTTAGTAGCCAGAGGTTATTGCCATCTTGATGAAAATGGCATAAAAGTCCATTATAAGAAAGCCTGTGCAAACTTTATTGAAAAATAATTAAAAGAATACCAGGCATGGTACCAAATCTAACCAGTGTTGGTCAATTTACTTGAAAATAGTAATTAGTTACTAATTACTGACTACTTCTCCAAGAAAGTAATTCCGTTACTTTGCTGATTACTTATTTTCAAAAGTAATTAGTTACTCTATTACTTAGTTACTTGTTAAAAACATGATACACAACCTCAATACATTATAAAGCAATAGACCTTTCGGCCCTGTTCTACTTTTTCTGCATAATCCATCATAAAAAATGGAATCAAATGAAAAAATTCTCTTTTTAAAACTTGTTTTATTAGTTTTAATCTTTTAACTTTATGCACATTGCATCAAGCAAAAATTAAATTATATGCAACAGTCTTTGATTTGAATAAATTGTTTAACTTTTAAACCTATTTTCTGCATATTCCAGCATGTAAAATGAAATAATTGTTTGTGTTTACACTTACTCTTTCAAATAGATGCAAGTAAAAAACAGCAAGAAATAAATAAAGTCAAAGGTTCGGCAGCACTAAGTCCTGTCGTTCTTAAATCGATTGTCACCTGTTTAGCAGGAGTGGGGCCGGTGGAGGTTTGGCCAGTGCTGCAGCGGTCATGTCAGTGGGGGGATCTGGGGATTTCTCTGTGAATTTCACACTCCTGTGGCAGGGTGCTCGGTGCTTGCACAGATTTGAAGTTTAATTTTTCGCTGTAGAAAGAAGTTGTCTTCCCACGCAGAGTGAACAGTGGTCGCTAATGTTTTTGTCATTTTTTATGGAATGAAGCTAAAAGTAATGTCAGGACATCCACGCTTTAAACGCTGCACGGTCGTACTCTAGCTCGCATTGTTGATCTACACATGTCTGTTGCTGCAACGGACGTCGTACGCTCGCACGTCAATGTCGTGAGACACTCTCACAAATAAAATCACTGTTTAGTAACGCAGCGTGCTTACGGGAAAGTAACAGAAATCGAATTACTTTTTTTTGCAATAGAAATCCCTTTCTTTACTTATTGCTTGAAAAAGTAATCAGATTACAGTAACCCGTTACTGCCCATCTCTGAATATAACACACTTATTTTGAGGTATTTTACAGGTGCCATCGATGTTCTTGAAAACTTCCCTGATGAATGTGATTCACTACCTTGTCCAGAAGAGACTCTGACACAGGGTGTTTGTTAATGGCTGCTGCTTTGACAATGAGCTGTTTGGCTTCTTCTTTTCTGCCTCTGCTTAACAGCCACCTGGCTGACTCTGGAATAAACCTGATAGGAAGAAAATTGAACTTCAAACAAACAGACATTTTGAAATGTATAAATAACTCAATAAATAGAGTGAAATACACACCATATGTAGATAATAAGCACTGCAAGCGGAACTGCTGTGATCAGCTGAGCCAGTCTCCAGTTTCGGATGCCATAGATCATACCAGCGAGGACGCACTCTCCAATTGCACTAAACAGCTGAGTCACACAAGCTCCCCATGATCTTTTGGACGTCCCAATCCATTCAGTGGCTGCAATAAGGAAAATATGTTAATTGTTTGTTTATTTTAGATTAAGACCTCAGCTCAAATGGAACAAAATAAATACATAACAACAAAAATAAGTAAAAACATTGCACATCAGCTGCTATGAATATCTCGGCTGACTGTACATATATTTTTCTATTACTGTTTTATACCTAATCAGACAGAACATCTCAGTGTGAATGGATAATGACCCAAACCAACCAACAACAACCCAAGAGTTTCTCAAGTATGTGTTTAGTTGAAGACAAAACCCCCTGTAGAAAGGTGGACACAAAATTACATAAATGTGTCTTTGTCCTTTGTCCAACATCTTTATGTTTAGAAACTGATTATGATGATGAGATGATGATGAGATGAGATAGCCTTTATTTGTCAGTTGCAGGTCTTTTGCCCACAACCGAGATGACAGACCTTGCTGACCGTACATACAATACACAAACATCACATTGGGGAGACAGGTCAGGCTAGGTAGCGAGGAAAAAAACATCGAAAGGTGTAACACAAAAGGATAATACAGGAATGCACAGATATCAACACACCATAGCACAATAAACACAGACAAGCAACATGGGAAAGTGTTCCAGTGTGTACATCTGATCTGGGACCGCTGCAATCTTCGACTGCGCCTCCAGCTGACCCGATGTCCACATCAGAGGGGAGGTAAGCGTTGGAGGTGGCGTTGGATCCGGGTAGGGAGGGTGATGCGTCAGTGAGTGCTTATCAGTATCAGTATATGTATGTGTGTGCGTGTCTATAGTTCAGCTGAGACAGTGTCCTTCGCCCTGCCAGGCTAAGTAAACAGTCTTCCAGCCAACCCAGGTGGCCTTGCATGGAATGAGAAGGAACAGACTCAACACAGTCGTTATCAGGGAGTTTTTGTTCAGCTTCAGCCTTGAGCCCACAGCTGGCGCCGAAGGGGTAGCCGGATTATGATGGTAATTTTTCATTTGCAACAACTCATGAGAATTTCAAGCTGTTCTTTAACACTCCGACACTGGTCTCTCAATCTCCCGTTGGATAGCCGCGAGTTTCTCCATGATGTTATTAACCTTCAGTTCCCTGGTCCTGTCATTCTTTTGCTCAAAGAGCAGATTCTGAAAACTCACGACTGCAGTCAGCTGTTCCAAGATGTAATCCAACTTCTACTCAGAGGTGTTGTTCTGAGTATTCACGGCAGCCACAAGCTTCTCCAAGATCTTATCCATGCTGCAGTCAGTGAGCCCATTCTGAGAAGTTGCGCCTCGTCCCATCATTTCAATCCCAGCGGGCAGCCTTGGGGGGGTTTGAACAGCCAGTTCCGCTTTCTTAATTCTCTGATAAGCCAGCTCCGATCAGCAAGAACCCTGTTATCATGGTTCCGAATACGTAGATATCTTCAGCGTCCTTGATTGACAGTCCCGCCAGGCACATGACCCTCCATGTCTGCCACCCGTCCATCGTGTATCCAGCGGGGAAAGTCCCTCCAGGGCACTCGGGCTCTCCCGAGCCCAGACTTCTCGTTGAGAAAAGGGTGTCAATAGCATTCAGAGACCAGTTTACCAGGGAAAGTAATACAAAAAACACGAGACTAGACAAGGACATAAGAACTAAGCAGGGAAGATAAGGGAGAGGAGAGGAGAAAAAGTGCGTCCGCCTCCTCCAAGAGCCAGCAGAGTACATCTTTTGTCTCGTATGTAAATGTAAATATGTAAAACGGTCACAAAGGCAATAGTAAGATAAAAGTAACAATAAAAATAATAAATGGGAAGAGGTGGAAGTAGAAAGTGTAAATGGAAAATTTGAGAAAATTGGAAAATTGGAAAAAATTTGGAAAATATCAGATCAGTACAGCCTTGCTGGACCTCTAAAACATTACAAGAACATCATCTTAGCTATTGAGAGAACAAGTGGCAGATTATTTTACAGTTACAACGATTGTTAGTTGCAAAGTTTGTGCAAAGTTAGTGTACTCTTCATACATAGTATGATGCTGTTGACTCGATATCCTCCAGCTCCAAATCCCACCAGAAACAGAGATACTAAATATAAGTAGACGTTGGGACAGAGAGCTGTTGTCACGGTGAATACAGACAACAGAACTGCTGGAATCTGAGTTGCTCGTTTGCGGCCGAACCTGAAACACCAAGACAAACACACAGAGATACATTAGCTTCTGTTATGATACTAAGCACACTAAATCACAAGAGCTGCTGGTTAATGTAGCATCATTACAGAGATAACAGTAATGCAATCATGTAAAAATAGTTTTTTATGGGACTCTGTGCAGTCATGTTGGAGTCTCTCGCTGTACTGGCCATATCTCGAGTTTTTTACTGGCCTATAGAGGTACAAGACATTCCTTTAATTGGAGAGGGTCATGAGTGACTAGAATAAAAGCATGCAAACAACACAAATATGCAACATATAAAAACAAACTAATAAATTACACATAAAACACACAGAACACAACATTAAATTACTTACACTGCTTGACAGGGGCAGCTGAATGAAGAAATAAAACCACTATGGTAGGGAACCAGAGCTAAGAGATAAGCTTCTTATATTTGCAAAGTTATATTTGAATAAAACTACAAGACCTTTGAAACAGGAGGCAGTTTAGCACACTGGTTGTCTTATGGCTAAAAATACAGCAGCCTGGGTTTGAGTGTGACCTTTGAGGGTGACCTTGCTGCATGTCTTCCCCTTTTCCCCTTCTCTCTTTCCCGTTCAATTCAATTCAATTCAATTTTATTTATATAGCGCCAAACCACAACAAAAGTCGCCTCAAGGCGCTTCATAACGGTCTATCCTGTCTACTGTCTACCCCCCCCCCCCCCAAAAAAAACAAAACAAAACAAAACAAAATAAAACAAAACAAAAACACAGCACACATGCACAAACACCTCGTACGAACTGTCAAGCACAGCGGTGGAGGAGTGACGATGATTGTTTTGTAGCCACAGCATTTGGCCATCTTGCAATCGTTGATACAACCATGAATCTTTCTCCATACCAAAGCATTCTTGAGTCAAACGGGAGGGCAACAGCTGTCCAACAGCTAAAGCTTGGCTGAAATAGTCATGCAACACAACAATGATCCCAAGCACAGAAGCAAATCTACAACAGAATGACTGAAAAAGAAAAGAATCAAGGTGCTGCAATGGCCCAGTCCAGACCTCAACCTGATGTTTGACCTCTCTTCTTCAGTTCTAAGAGCGAATGGTGGAGAGTCCCAGATTTTAGGCCTTAGTGGGAGTTGTCAATTAAGGGGGTCGTTGACCCATTATTGATCACGTGCCTCAGCAAATGAGCTGAGGTGTAAAAAAGAGTGTGGTGTCATTATCAGCAGAGGTTTTGGATGAAACCATGTGAGACCTTGCCTCATCCTATCATGTGACCTATTGAGATCAACTGACGCAAGATTTGAGTTGGCATTAAGGCACCTGGGAAGGGATCTCAAAACTGGATTGTAGCTAGCAGAGAATTGGTGCAGTAAGCCACCCCCTCTGTTCAAAGATGGTCATTCACAGTGGACATAGGTGGCTTCTTTCACTCCTCTTTCAAACCATGTGTCTTGGTCCTTTAGATGCAGATGTACAGCTCAGTCTCGTCCAGTAGAGGTGGCTCTTCTATGTTGTGCCATGGGTTTGTCAAGTGGCTCTGTGGTTTTTCCTGTGTAGAGGTCTGAGCACTCCTTGCTGCACTGCACAGCACATACTACGTTGTTTAGTTTGGGTTTGGGAGTTTTGTCCTTGGAATGAACCAGTTTTTGTCTGAGTGTGTGCATGGGTCTGAAGGACACTGGGATGTGCACTTCTTGAGAACCTTCTATAAGCACGACATCTCAGTGCATCCCAGTGCATCCCAGTGCACTTTAAACCCAGCCACAATAAAAATAAATAGGTCACTAAGATAAAGGTCACTATGATTACTATGTTACTATGAGCTGGATGGCTGGAAACCTACACAGACGTTTCTTCAAGTTATCTCCTCAAGATGGTTCTGCAGGCTGCTGAATCATCGGGCGCACACAGAACTGCACAGAGTCCCCTCAAACTTATTTACATGATTGCATGTGCAGTTTTGGTATATATGCAGGGAAGCGGCATTTTAACGGACTGCATTAAAGTATTAACATAAGGCAATAGAGTACATACTTAAATTATTTATTGATTTATGAAATACACATAATAGATTCCATTCTAAGTCTAATCCAACACAATTGTGGAACATTCATTTTATAGAAACATTATAATATTTATTTGGTAACTGTCAGCTCATAGTCAGAATGTAAGATTCAGAGAATCTGGAGATATCTCTGTGCAATGCCGAAAATAAGTTTTTCAAATGTGTTGTTGCAGTCAAATGCAAAATGAGCAAATATTTTCCTTAAAATAGCATTAATTTAATATATTTTCTGTGTTTCATTGGGAAAAAAATACAGGTTTATTAGATTCGCAAATCAAAGCATATGACTCAAAATTAGTATTTATTTTTGAAGTTAGTGAAAATATTTATTTGATAAGCTGTTGCTAAGGTATCAAACCTAACAAATTAAAAGAGACATTTGTTTTGTGAATGTGTTAACAGACAAAAGTTATTCATTCAGTGTAAAATTATAGCAGTGATGCACTGTCAGGACAACCAAGGCAAGCTCTGCTTGTCCTAAAAATAGACATAAATAAAATGTACCAAAGTAAAGCAGTCACTCACTTTTCATCTCAGACATGATGGATGCATGGAGCTTTATGACAGTGCTTGTCATAAAGCTCCTCAACTGTTTGCCTCTTGTGGCTGCAGTTGCCTATTGTCACTGAAAGCTCTGCTTGTTTACTGCTCATAGAAACTGTGGCTCTCTCTGCTTTACAGCTGCGTCTGGCTTCCATTAACAATGACCTCAGCTTGGTAAGATGTGCTATGGTTTCTGGTGCAAACAGCTGGTCTGACAGTAACCTGATGAAAAACCAGCATGGGAGGCAAGCTGCTGCTGGCTCTGCTTTTACTGCTTTGAGGTCAATTACAATTTACACTCTGTATGGAAACATAGTAAGCATTACCAAGCAAATGAGCTTCAATGCTTTATCTGTGTAACAGGTGGGTTTCTGTTTGCGAACGTGACCAACACATGTGATGTAGAGAATACAGAGCGTGGAAATTTTAATATACTTTTTTGAAAAGGCCTGTGTTTTTGAACTCATCCATTTAATGCAGTTTTCTGCAGAATAAATATGAATAATTGTTTTGACTTGTAATATTTTATGCACAATTATACAGTAATAAAGGTTTATGTGTATAGAGGTATTTTCAAGATTTGCTTCTTTTCCTAAAGGAATGGTTTGAAACATTTCTCAGTCACTCATCTTTTTCAGCTAATGGTAAATTATTTTTGGTAATATAGCAGATATTTATTTATTTAACTGTAGAAGTATTAATATTTTACAATTTTTCAGCCAGGAAGGAGTGCAGAAAGATGAAGATGTTTATGTACAGTGTAGACTGTTAGTGCAAACAATATTTTTTAATCTGATATGACTGAGCTTGTGAAGTTGCAAAATAATGGAGGAAGATGTTTTCATGTGTGTGTGTATTGGAGTGGAGGGACTGTATTCGCTTGCCTTTCCGTAAAAAGCTGCCATATTTCTGTATTTCGGTGCAAAAGGAACCATGAACTACTGCAAGGAGCACACTTACGATTCAGCAAAAGGTCCAAACATGAGGGAACCAACAAGAACTCCAGCCATGAATACTGCTTGAATCACTTCCACCAAGCTGGCCTGGCCACACACTAGATCAAACTGTGAAAACAAATAAATATAATAATAATAACAATAACAATAATAAAACAAAAAAAATAATTAATGTAATGTTTCATGGAGGTGAGAGATCTACTGAACAACAAATTTCACTTACATCAGTGACTATGGTGGCTTTGTAGAGCATGTTCCCATACACCCATCCATCCTGGCACCCTGTGGTCTCATTGAGTCTGTACTCTCTGATAGTATCAATGTCCCAGCTCACTGGGACAAACATCTCACACTTGCTGAAGGTCCCATCCTCCTCCCGAGGCACGGTCAGGTTGAGCTGCTCCTCTGAGGTCAGGTTAGGAGCAGCACTGAGGATCCAGTCTGTGCTACAGTGTCTGTCTGGATCTGATTGGATGAAAACAAAACTGGCATAGAGAAAAGTCTGAACAAAGTTTGGAAAGCAAAGTGCGATTAGAGTGATCTTCTGGAATAATCCAAATTCCCCAATGTTCCTTAGAATCTCTCCAAAGTCTGTCATTTTGAGCTTGATGGTGAAGGTCTGAAAAACAAAAGAGCTGCAGCGCCGACTCATACAGTGACTGTTAATCTTTAACCCAGCTATATTATCTTTTTAGCACACGGAGCTCATTATTTAAATTTTTTTTTACCTGAACATACTGAACTGCTGTCATGTCACCACATTCAGGGCTCTTTCAAAAGTCATTACACACACACATAAACACAATTTCTGATTTTAAATCTGCTGCTTTAAATCTAAAATCATCAGGCTAAAGCATCTCTGAGTTAGTAGTAAGCACTGAACAGAGCGGAGTGATAAAGTGGTGCCTTCATTTGCAGTTTATTTACATTTTTTAAGTTAACAGACCTAAGTTTCTCTCAAACCAGCAGTTTGAACCGCAAGAGTCAGACCTTTCTGCTTAAATCTATCCAGAACACTGAAGCTGACCTCTGTCAACATACCTAATTAGAGGTGAAAATATGCTTTTTCTCCTTGACTTCTTATATGTGTTCAGGGCCTAATGTGCATTTTCTAGTTTTATTTTAGGAAATCTAATTCTCATTGTGTCTGTAATGAGAATTTAGTCCAGTGTGATCAAGGGAATGAATCCCAAAGTGCATCTTTAAAGGGAATAAACTCAATTTAAAAAAATATATGATGACTGCGTGACGTAATTAATGTATAACATGTATCACAATTACTTTGTGTGTATTATAGGAGACACTGTACTAGCTGCAAAAGACTGTGAACACAGTAAAACTGTGAAGGAAAGCAAAAATTATACAGTAAATAAAGGCTTAAGCATTCGCTGGGTGCTGGTCTTTAATCTGGGGAAGTTCTGCTCTTTCTCCTCACTCCTGTAAAAAAGCTGACCCAAAAAAGCAGAGAAAGAGTAATGCTCTGGCTCAGAATCTGATTTTGAAGAGGTGTTGTTGGGTAATGTAATAAAGAGCGTTTGCTTGTAATCAGGAATGATCATACAGTTTATAACGTATGTGTGAACACTGAAGAGGTCAGTGAATAAAACTGTAACTAAGGTGAAACTAAAGGATTGTTCGCTTTATGCCGTGTCAGCACACTTAAGGTTTACTCAAGTTGTATACACTGCTCCACTGCAGCTGTTACATACATTTGCAAAACCTACATTTAAATACGTAATGGCCATATTCAAATTGTAGTTTTCAATACTATGTATGGCTATTACTCCCAAGAATTGACAGAATTATACCCAGTTAACAGATTCAGAACACTGTCTATCTATTTGCAGTCTCCTACGTGTAGAGTAAGTACACCTACCCAGCTGATTGTAACACAAATGTCAAATCAGCCAATCACATGGCAACAACATGGCAAAGACGGGCTGCTAAAGTTCAAATCAAGAATTAGAATGGTGAAGACAGGAGAAGTAAGTGACTATATATTCTGCATAGATGTTGGTCCATCCCTTTATGACCATAGTGTACCCAGTTTCCAATAGCTGCTTCCAGCAAGATAATGTGCCATGTCACAAAACTGATATATATGTGGTTATATATATCAGAGGAATGTTTCCTTGTTGAATCAATGCCATAAAGAATTAAAAGTGTTTGAAGGCAAGGTGGTCCAACCTGGTACTAGTAACTTGTTCCTCATAAAGTGGCTGGAGTGTGTGTAAAATCAACACTGACTTGAAGTCTATAGATTTTATGTGGTACACATTGTACATTGTATATCCTCCACACATTATATCACCAGCCTGAGCTTATTACACATGGCAGGATGGATCCATGCCTTAATGTTGTTTACATTAAATTCTGATCCTATTATCTGAATTTCTGCATGTCTCAATAATGTAGACAACATTTTCCAGTCATTTTCTATTCAAATTGTACTCTGTACTGTACTGTGTGATCTTCTTTAAGATGTGATGAGTTATGCATTCAGAGATGCTCTTCTACCTTGTTTGTAATAAATGGATATTCCAGTTATTGTTCGCTTCCTACCAGCTCAAAGCAGTTTGACCATTCTCCTCAGACCTCTGACATTAACATAGGAGAACAAACCTCTTAATTTTGTTTTTGAACTGAAGAAGCCTCCTGGATGAGAGGTGAAGCATTGTCATTAAACTTAATGAAATCCAGACACTTCCTTTCCATCCAGCCTTATGTTAGAAGGGGCACTTGGGCCAGTAAAGTATCATTACTAAAAGTATTTTTATGAATATGGGTTATAGTTGTGCTAGAAATTTTTTTTTAATTCAGTAAAAGGGACTAGATGTTACAATCCCTGATAATCCATTGCTTTAAATGGAGAAAATCTTGAGGGATGGCTGTTATGAGGAAGGGCAGCCCAGAAACTTTACCAGTGGCACACATCGTTGTGTGCCTCAACCTTTGGTCTTTTACCCAACCTAATCTGCCATTTTTCCTATATTATATTTGCATAATCAGTGACACTAGCACCACTGACTAACAGTGCCCCCATAATCATTAATATGCAAATTGTCATGACCATTGATCAATGACCAGGAGTACAGAGAGACCTGGAGAATGGCTGCAATCACAGCATTGTAGGATAATGAAAGATGTGCCCTTAGGCCCCCTCCTTGATTCAGAAATGGTCTTTCCCTTTTGAAATAAATGGCTTCCTTGACTCCCCACTCAAACCAGTAGGTGTAAATAGACTGCAGAGTCCTGGCCTGACGAGGTGGCTCTTCTGTGTTGTGCCATCCGCTTAGCCAGAGGTTGTTTGGTTTCCCCGATGTATAAATCCTGCCAATCCTCCTGGCACTTAACAGCGTACACTATATTACTCTTTTTGTGGGTGGACCAACTTTTGAAGCAGCACATTTTGGGGTTTGAAAGCCACAGAGACCTGGTGTTTAGAGAAAATGTGTCTCAGCTATTCTGATACTCCTGACACATGGGATCACTAGAGGTTTTTACTTAGGCAGCAGTTGTCCTCTCTCCTGGATCACTTGGAGCATTCTCTATGAGCTTTCCCAGCTTTGACAAATGCCCAGCTGGGATAACCACATTTACTCAGGGTCTTATTGATATGATGTTTTTCGGCTTTGCTGGCCGCTGTATCTGTGCGGATGGTGTTCGCTCTGTGTTGTAGCGTCCTGATGACACCCAGTTTATGCTCCAGTGGATGATGAGAGTCAAACCTTAAATACTGATCCGTATGCATCGGTACACATCAACTTTAAATGTCCCCCATTACTGACAGGGTAGCCCAGGGGTCAGCAACCTTTAAGACCCAAAGAGCCACTTGGACCCGGTTTCCACACAAAAGAAAACACTGGGAGCCGCAAATACTTTTTGACATTGACATACCGGTACTATGGGAGCCTTGACCTGACTTTTAAAAAAATAATTGGAAAAAAAGCACTATGCTGCTAAAAGATGAAAAATACTGCCTAAATATGTATTTTACCTGGTTAATGTGTGTGGCGGGGCGTGGTCTGCAGCACCGCTGCAGGGGAGGCGGACGCACCTGAGCGGCACCCGCAATCACGCCTCGCCTCGTTTACGTCTGTGCTATCTATGCTGTTGTTGGTATGTATCGGGCTGTGAGCTGAAAAGCTACAGCCGGCTGTATGCGTACAGCAACCATGTGTGAAAAGTGGTCAATAAAGAGATGCTGAAAAGCATGTTCATGGAAACATCGTCGGGTCTGCCGTGGTATGTTTACAATGCGACTTCTGCTCCTGAACCTCTGCGCACAGCGTCTGCAAATCGGGGCTGTACTTTCATCTTTACTCAGGACTGTAAACTGTCATCTGTGAGGCGTGAGCGGTGTTTGTTTTTAACATAGTTCATGGTGGAGAATAGCTGCTGACATAATGTGGATCCGAAGATCCATAACTGGCCTACCTGGGGCTGAAAGTCTCGATAATTGCACGGCGTTTCGGCGGGTACACCGGCTTCTGCGAGTGTGACGCTTATTTTGAGCGATGAACAAAATAATAAAATATAATTTTATTTTTATATTTCAATGTCGCAATAATCTTCCAATTTAGATCTACAAGTTAAAAAAAATAACTAACATAAATAAAATACACTTCAGCTAATTACTTCTAATTTATTTTCCCAAACCACGCGAAGCCACACTATAAGGACTAAAGAGCCGCATGCAACTCCGGAGCCGCAGGTTGCCGACCCCTGGGGTAGCCTGTCATTTTTCACATCCTCCCTGGTGAACTTGATGCGTTTGTCCACTGATTATTTACTTGTGGCACATCCTGAGATTTGATTTTCACCCAGATTTTAAGTTCAAGTTCAAGTTCAAATTTTATTCGCCACATGCAGTGGCAGGTTGCCCTGCAGTGGAATGAACCCGCCCCCCGACCATACACAGACAACACAGACATCACATGGGGATACAAGTCAGAGAGCGGTTGCATTACAGAAAAAAAACACTGAAATATACACTACAATGGGAAAGTACAAGAGGAAAAAAAGAGACCTCTGCTCATGCTGGGCTATAGGAGGACAGCATGAGAACAGGAAACAAAAAAACTCCTCTACACAGAAAGCACATACAGTGGGGCAAAAAAGTATTTAGCCAGTCACCGATTGTGCAAGTTCCCCCACCTAAAATGATGACAGAGGTCAGTAATTTGCACCAGAGGTACACTTCAACTGTGAGAGACAGAATGTGAAAAAAAAATCCATGAATCCACATGGTAGGATTTGTAAAGAATTTATTCGTAAATCAGGGTGGAAAATAAGTATTTGGTCAATAACAAAAATACAACTCAATACTTTGTAACATAACCTTTGTTGGCAACAACAGAGGTCAAACGTTTACTATAGGTCTTTACCAGGTTTGCACACACAGTAGCTGGTATTTTGGCCCATTCCTCCATGCAGATCTTCTCGAGAGCAGTGATGTTTTGGGGCTGTCGCCGAGCAACACGGACTTTCAACTCCCGCCACAGATTTTCTATGGGGTTGAGGTCTGGAGACTGGCTAGGCCACTCCAGGACTTTCAAATGCTTCTTACGGAGCCACTCCTTTGTTGCCCGGGCGGTGTGTTTTGGATTATTGTCATGTTGGAAGACCCAGCCTCGTTTCATCTTCAAAGTTCTCACTGATGGAAGGAGGTTTTGGCTCAAAATCTCACGATACATGGCCCCATTCATTCTGTCCTTAACACGGATCAGTCGTCCTGTCCCCTTGGCAGAAAAACAGCCCCATAGCATGATGTTTCCACCCCCATGCTTCACAGTAGGTATGGTGTTCTTGGGATGCAACTCAGTATTCTTCTTCCTCCAAACACGACGAGTTGAGTTTATACCAAAAAGTTCTACTTTGGTTTCATCTGACCACATGACATTCTCCCAATCCTCTGCTGTATCATCCATGTGCTCTCTGGCAAACTTCAGACGGGCCTGGACATGCACTGGCTTCAGCAGCGGAACACGTCTGGCACTGTGGGATTTGATTCCCTGCCGTTGTAGTGTGTTACTGATGGTGACCTTTGTTACTTTGGTCCCAGCTCTCTGCAGGTCATTCACCAGGTCCCCCCGTGTGGTTCTGGGATCTTTGCTCACCGTTATCATGATCATTTTGACCCCACGGGATGAGATCTTGCGTGGAGCCCCAGATCGAGGGAGATTATCAGTGGTCTTGTATGTCTTCCATTTTCTGATGATTGCTCCCACAGTTGATTTTTTCACACCAAGCTGCTTGCCTATTGTAGATTCACTCTTCCCAGTCTGGTGCAGGTCTACAATACTTTTCCTGGTGTCCTTCGAAAGCTCTTTGGTCTTGGCCATGGCGGAGTTTGGAGTCTGACTGTTTGAGGCTGTGGACAGGTGTCTTTTATACAGATGATGAGTTCAAACAGGTGCCATTCATAAAGGTAACGAGTGGGGGACAGAAAAGCTTCTTACAGAAGACGTTACAGGTCTGTGAGAGCCAGAGATTTTCCATGTTTGAGGTGACCAAATACTTATTTTCCACCCTGATTTACGAATAAATTCTTTACAAATCCTACCATGTGGATTCATGTGTCCTTTGCCCTATCAGGCTAAGTAAACAGTCTATCAGCCAACCCAGGTGGCCTTGCATAGAGTGGGAAGAATAGTCAACACACAGTCGTTATCAGGGAGTTTTTGTTCAGCTCGTCTTGAGCCCACAGCTGGCGCCGAAGGGGTGTCCGGATTATGATGTTGATGTTGTTGATTTTTCTTTTATGCGAGCAGCTCATGAGAATTTCAAAGCTGTTCTTTAACACTCCAACACTGGTCTCTCAATCTCCCGTTGGGAAACCGCGAGTTTCTCCATGATGTTATCAAACTTGCGTTCCGTGGTCTTGTCACTCTTGTGCTCAAAGAGCAGATTCTGAGACCTCACGACCGCAGTGAGCTGTTCCAAGATGTAATCCAACTTTTGCTCAGAGGTGTTATTCTAAGTATTCACGGCAGCCGTAAGCCTCTCCAAGATCTTAACCATGCTGCACTCTGTGAGCCCATTCTGAGAAGTTGCGCCTCGTCCCATCGTTTCAATCCCAGCGGGCAGCCTTGGGGGGGTTTGAACAGCCGGTTCAGCTTTCTTAATTCTCCAATAAACCAGGGCCAAGCCAGCTCCGATCAGCAAGAACCCTGTTATCGTGGTTCCGAATAGGTAGATATCTTCAGCGTCCTCGATCGACAGTCCCGCCAGGCACACGACCCTCCATGTCTGCCACCCGTCCATCGTGTATCCGGCAGGGAAAGTCCCTCCAGGGCACTCAGGCTCTCCCGAGCCCAGACTTCTCGTTGAGAAAAGGGTGTCAATAGCATTCAGAGACCAGTTGATCAAATCCATAATTCTCTTATAGGTTTTAGAGAACAGACTGAGAGAGAGTGTTCCAGGGAAAGTAATACACACGAGACAAGACAAGGACACAGAGGCTAAGCAGGGAAGATAAGGGGAAGGAGGAGAGGAGAAAAGTGCGACTGCCTTTGCCGAGAGCCAAACGAATACCTGAACCAATAACTTGGTGTTCCCAGGTAGGATAACAGAGCCCTCTTTTCCACTTTTTCCATGTAAGTGTTGGCCACAATGGATGAAATTGGGAAACCCATGGCACACCCATCTTTCTGCCTGTAGTACTCACCCTTGTATGTGAAATATGTGGAATGAACACAGTTCCAAGAGCAAACAAACTTGGTCAGTGCTGAGAGTGGTCCTGTTGCTGAGATTGGGGTCATCCTGTAATCTCTTACGAACTACCGGCCTAGTCTATCCCAACCCCACCCTGTGACCACCTGGACCACTTTGAACTTAAAATGCTGGTGAGCCAGATACCACCGCATCCATGCGGTTGAGCCATTGCAGCAAGGCATGATCCGAAAAGAGGATGAAAGGGCAAGAGGTAATAACAAAGATAGTTGACTGACAGTGGATGGCCAGGCCTTCCTTCTCTACAGTGCTGTACCTGCCCCCCTGCTCTGACAGGTTTCATGCTGATGTACACCACTGGAACAAAACGCCCCCCAGCCCTGTGTTTGGGGCATCAGTCTGAAGAATAAAAAAGAGGGATAAGTTAGGCATCTGGGTTCCCCACAGAGACCCTCCTTCCCCCGCACAAACGCCACCTGGCACTACTTTGTCCACTGGGGCACCCTTCCAGGTGAGGTCGGTTAAGGCTCCACAAAGCCTTTATGGTGAAATAATGTTCTTTCCACTTCAGGATTATGGCTCCAACAGTGCAAATTCTTCTGTAACCTATGCCATCAGTATATTTTGCAGCAATACGGTTGCAAATATCTCGAGGGAGCTTATTGGTTTTATGCATCAAGAGATGTTTCTTATGTGACACCTTGGTAATGAGACACCTTTTTATATCAGTTGGGACTGAACCAGCTGATATAAATGTGCACTAAGTGGCAGGGTTACTTTCTAATTTCCAATAGATGTCAGCTGGTGTCATGCCATTTCCCATCTCCCTTTCTTTGTGTGTTCAATACTTTTTTCCCGTGTGATTTCTCATTATTAAACATAACTTAGTTTATGGATATATGTGGTTTGATTACTTTACTTGTGTGGATTGGATGGGTCTTGGATGTTTACCTAAAATATTGTGGCATGTTCAATACTTATTTTACCCACTGTATCTTTTGATAACAGCTTGCACCAATGACCCACTGGGTTTCTTTCAGGATGAAGCCAGATGTTCTGGATTTTTGACTTCAGTTGTTGCCATACTGGTTGGACTGGACTGGTTTTGGGGAGGTTGCTCTTAAAGCTACAGCATTTATAAATGAGCAGTGTGTTTGTGAACAAAAAGACACAATCACTGCTCATTACTATTCAGAATTAACCTCAGACATCACTCTGAAAAGTTTGAATGAATATAAATTTATTTGTATATCTCTTTGTCTCTTTATTTAATCAACTTGTTACTATTCAACATAAAAGCATTTGAGAATGAAATAAACAATTCAGTCTAAAGTAGAAGATATAACGTTATTGATCATTGCTTATTCAATTAATAATTAAGTAAAAACATAGGACATCTGAACAAACCACAAAGCTTCTAAAACAATGTCCTTTGGACAGGTGAGACCAAAGTGGAGATGTTTGACTGTAATGCTCAGCACCATGTTTTGTGAAAACTAAACACAGCATATCAGCACAAAAATCTCATACCAGTTTTCACCCACGTTGGTGGAGGGGTGATGATTTGGGCTTGATTTGCAAATTTGTAGGAACTTGCCTTGAGTCTCTTCTATACTAAAATATTCTAGAGTCAAATGTGAGGCCGTCTGTCTGACAGCAAAACCTTGTCTAAAGTTGGGTCTCACAATCAAGTCAAAGTTTAAACTTGAACTTGACAGAAATGCTGTTCTGGCCTATGAAGCAATGATGTTAAGAAGAGTGGGCATACATAATAAAAACCATAACATAATAACATAAAAACATAATAAAACCATACAGAAAATGATTACTTCAAGTTAGGGCTGGGCCATATTATACCGTTCACGGTAATACTGGTATAATGTTAGGCAACGATAGGAAAATGAAATATCGCGATAGAATATGAGTAAAACGCGCATGCGCAGTGCCTTTGTTTTCATACGCACATGGCCGATTGTTGAGTGAAACAGATGAACCAGAATTGGTTTGTAAAAATGGTGCAACTTCATTGATGTGGAACTGGTGTGGTGTTTGTCGGTCAGATACACGACAAAGCACATTTTTTTGCAGAACATGCAAGCGGCCGTCGTTATTGTCGTATTTGTCGGACTAAGATGCTCTTCTGGGAGTAATCTGGGTCCTAAACTCCGTCTCTTCAGGTCAAACAACACTGCAGCATCACTGAGAGTTAAAAACTGTCTAAATTCTTTCATCTTTAATAAAACGATCAGCATTGCTGCTTAACCAGGTGAAACTATGAAGTTTAACTTCCAGGCATCCATGAAAACAAAATTTATTACATTTAACGGAGTTAGAAGTTAGCAGGAAGCTAGCGGAAGTTAGCTTGCTAGTTTCGCTAGTTACCTAAGCATGATATAGCATGTTCTGACAGAGATTTCTGGAAAAATTCAAACGTACAGCTCTGCTATCACGTCCAACATAAATGAAGACAGGAAACTAAACAGCAGTGACGTTTGTAGGGTTACTGAAGTTGGGCTAGCTGGTATATAATGATGTGCTACCTGACTGCTAGCGACACAGCTATGTTAGCATAACATAAACAGTGAAGCTGGAGGACGAACACTAACACTTTTCCACTTATAAAAGTTAACGTTAAAGTTCCTGATAGCTAGAGACAAATGCAATCGCATGGCAGGATTCTGTAAACGGACCAAACTTCAGTCAGGAGAACAACTGAGATAATCCATCCACAATACAAGGTTAGTCATTAATATACTGCAACAACATGGGAATAGAGCAGAATTCATTCATTAATAAATCAATGGTACAGAAGTGGAGGAAGCAAGAAGAATGAGTTTAATAAAGTTTGATTTATCTGACTGCTTTGTTTCGCTTAATGTGCCTTATAATCCCGTGCACCTTATGGTCCGAAAAATGCGTACTGCACACTGCAGTTTAATGTTGCAAAGCACCTCTTTTTAACTTCAGTGGATATTATACATGGTTATGCTCAGGATATGTCAGCCCATTTCTACTGGAAATGCCTTTTGGTTAAACTTTCAGCAAGGAATTTGCATTTGCACTGTTACATTTTTTATAAAGCTTTTAATGTACATAAAAACCAGCTTCTTGTTTAAGTGAAAATAAATGGAAGGTTGTCTTTTTGCGCTAGTAATGTTGTGGAGTTGTATTTTGTCTCGCATCAATTATATCGTCGGTTATATCGTTATCGCAAATTTTCAAATATATATCGTGATAAATATTTTTGGCCATATCGCCCTGCTCTACTTCAAATTATTGCTGCTAAGGTATATGAGAAAAACAGTAACACTATCAAGAGAGACTTGACTTTTAAAAATCAAGTTTTCAATCAAGTTTTTGCCAGCTTGTGTGTTTGTTGTTTGCTGCAACAAAACAGGAAGCAACTGAAATATTCAGATTACAGCTTAGTTGATTTTCTTTGTGGAGGTAAGTTTGATCCACTTTGGTTCCTCTCCATAGTCTTCGTCCTGCAGGGAAAAGGAAAACAGAGAGGTTAAAACTATAGAAATTGTTTGAAGAGTTTGCCGTCTCGCTTGCAGCTTAATTACCCATTGGCTTCAGCTTCATCAGTTGAGTCTGGAAGCTCTTTTCTTCTGGTCTCAGGAAGCAAGAAGGCAAGAGCTCCACTGATGAGTGTAAGGCTGCTGTAGACTATGATTGGTATGGACCAGTGGTAGATGGCCAACATGTTGACTGGTGGAGATATCAGACCACCAGTTCGATACACAATAGAGCCCAAACCAGAAGCTGTTTGTCTGAAACAAGAATGTATATTTTAAGGACTACAGAGTTTGAGAGCCACACTAACATTATGGCTGCAATGGCAAGGAGAGAGAGAGAGACTCAGCTCACCGAAAAGATGTTGGAAACAGCTCCTGAACATACACATTGCACACGGAGCCTGCCCAGTTAGTGAGAAAACGTCCACAGGTTGCTAACGCAGTAACAGCAACAGCATAACCTGAAACAGACTGACAGATTAAGTTTACTGCTTTCAGAAGCAGCTAATTCATATTTCCTTCATCATTCACATAATAATTTTAGAGAAATTTAAGAACCCAAAGGTCTGTCTGTAAATCAGCAAAAAGGGTCCAGGCCCATTTCTTGGAATCTGTGACTTACAAATTCACTAGTCCCCCATCTCTTTCACAGTTTTGTAACTGTACTGGGTTTCCACGGCTGTAAGTTTGCACTCAATGACCTTCCAAAGATTTCAGGATGGAGCTCATGATAGCTGCTTCATTATTTCCATTTTATCAGGTCTGTGTGTTGCTGCAGGAGTTTCACCCCCCTCAGCAGATTTTAGTTTAGGCTTTACCACAGAGACCCACTTGTGGTTTAACAGATGAATTTTGTTACTTGCAAAGTTACACCTGTATTTTACCATGACAGTTAGAAGCCCTTTAGTGTTTAGTATCGTGAGATGACTGAATGGCACTGCCATCTAAAAACAGACAATATCAGAGGAAAAAAAATAAACAAATACATATAACTGGACCATGTATTGATGGCCCAGCATTATTAGCTATGAGCCGATTCATAGATATCAGCATTTATAACAGCCAGTGAGTGAAAATTAAACAAGTAAAGAAGAGACACAAGAAACACCCTTCTGCCATGTTGTGGTTTAGAGGTATTTGCGGGGAATATTGACATCTCATAGACTGTCCACCAGAGAGCAACCTGCAACTTCCTTTTTGGCAACACAGGTGCTTTGTAAGCAGCTAACACAACAACCAGCTGATCTGAGCAGAGTCAGGACAGACCAAACAAACCAACAAAACAACAGTCCTGAGTGAATACATCTGAGGAGCTCTACCTTGAGGAACCGCTAGCATTAAGAGACACAACAATCCTCCAATTAGAAGTGTTGCCATGAGAGATGGTTTTCTTCCCACTGCTTCCAGCAGCCAGATGCTCAGAATATGAGCTGGTATTTCAGACAGGCCAAATACTGCCTGAGTCACGAAGATGTTCAAGCCAAGTTTTCCCACACTGAATGAAAGGCAGAAGTAGGCAACATTCAGCGAGAACCTGGGGAAAGACAGAGATGGATTTCAAATACAAGTTGCACAACTTGATCTGACGATTAAAGGCTCGGTAGAGCAGATAGGTGTAAAATATAACTTACCATGCCAATGTTATGGTAAAGAAATATTTCCTAAGCACAGCTGATTGGATAAGAGTTTTTATGCCTCCCTTTTTCTCAGGGTCTTTCACAATAATCTGTAATGCACAGGGGTGAGCACAACATCATGCTAACATTGCTCATGTTAGCAATCATTTAATCCTACAGCCTTACAAATGTAAGTCTGACTTACTGCATCACAGTCCATTAAATTATTATCCTTCTAATGCAACTTTGGCCTCAGAAGTTGACACGGTGTCCTTGTGGTTCTAGTAGGCTTACTTTATTAGAGTCCATCATTACCCATCATTTGCTCATTATACTGCTAATATTTTATTACATAGCAGCTTTTATTATTGCTGCATGTAATATTCCTTTCAAGCCTCGATACAAAGGGAAGTGAATGTTGTGAAGGGTACCTGGTCCAGCAGATAGTTTGGAACCGTGCGCTTGTTGATGGCTGCAGCTTTTTTGATTAGCTGTTTAGCCTCCGTTGTCCTTCCAGTGCCCAGCAACCACCTGGCTGACTCCGGGATAAACCTGTCCAAAACAGGCCAGTGGCACTTAATAAATTCAAATGTACCAGTCATAAGGGATGGCATCATGAGAGAGTTAATGCACACCATATATAAATAGCAACCAATGCAAGTGGAGCTGCCGTGATCAGCTGAGCCAGTCTCCAGTTTCGTACAAAGTAGATCATTCCAGCGAGGAGGCACTGTCCAACTGCACCACATAGCTGAGTCACACATGCCCCCCATGAACGATTGGACACCCCGATCCATTCAGTGGCTATAACATTTTTTTATTTAATTTTTTAAAAAAAAGGTCAAAAGACAATGTTGACAGGAATTACAGAGCCCTGAATGCAGACAAAAGGTAAAATGCTGTCAAATAATGTTTTAAAAAATCATTAATTGAAAAAAGAATGAATAACAAATTATTACCAGTACTATAGAGCTCAAGTCAGAAAACAACTTTTAAACCGATAAAAAGGGACCATATAAGAAACATATAAAAAATAAAAATATAAAAAACATCAGTACAGTTTAAAAAGAGGGAAGTATAATAAATTAATAAATATAAAGTCAGTGATACATTTTTTTAAACAATTCATTTATCAATTAACCATTCAATTATTGCACAAGAGAAATGTTGACTGCACTTATGTCCCCCAATGACTAATATATTACTTGAAAGTTTGGAGATGATCAAATGGAAGCTGAAGCTTTTTCCTAATTTGTATGACCCTGACCTTTGACCTATGACCTTGAAGCATTACATACTAAAATGGTGTATTTTATTATCTTTATCAGTACTGATGGAGAAGAACTGACTGAAACATATGGTTTCTACAGGCTGTAAAAACTTGAGATTTTTCAACTCTCTCTATGCCCTTTCATATGATCTATTACTCAATATGGTTTATTTTATTTTTTTTCAAGGTCAACTTTCACCGTGCGCAGTAACAATGAAGACCTCCCCAAAATTAATCAGAAGTCAGCAATTTTTCAATTTTTAGTGAGGAAAAATGTTTTTTATCTGTTATCGTATACTACTTTTATAACATGCACTGATAACAACGTTTAATTCAGACATATTTAAGACAATTACTTACTCAAATTGCTTCCAAAGCTGGTGCTTTGCAACCAGGGAGCTTCTCAACTACCTGCTATGACATAACCTTTTCATACTGAATATAAGCATTATAAATATTTTTTTTACTTAAACATGTATTGCTATCAAACAACAGCTAAGATATAAGTCTGTGAGTTTCAATATAAATCAGACTTATATACCTGTTTGACACAAAGTACGATAAGAAAGGGATAATACTTTACCCAGGATAACGCCATTAAGTCGATATCCCCCATAGCAAACTCCCGCCATGAACTGGGATGCCAGATAAAAGTAGAAGTTAGGCGATAATCCAGTTGTGACAGTAAATATCACCATTACAACAGCTGGGATTTGACATGCTCTTTTTCGACCAAACCTGCAACAGATAAGATCCCTTAAGTCACTTTGTCTCCTCTGGACAAATTAAATATTTAGTTGATGTTTCACATTAAGTGACAAAAATATCACAAATGCACCAAAAAAAAAAAAAAAAAAATCCAAACGTTAACACTACAAGTATTTACTTACGACTCTGCAAAAGGTCCAAATAAGAGACAGCCAACAAGGATGCCAGCCATTAGGACAGTTTGTGCTGTCTCCAACAAACTAGCCCGGTCACAGACTAGATCAAACTGGGGAGAAAAATAACCCATATTACTGACATTCATTCATAAAAGTTCACATTATTTACATTATAAAAGACCAAGACCTACATCAGTGACTATGGTGGCTTCATACAGCATGTTCCCATACACCCATCCACTCTGGCACCTTGTAGTCTCATTGAGCCCGTACTCCCTGATGGCACCGATGTCCCAGTCCACTGGGACGAACATCCGACATCTGCTGAAGGTCCCATCGTCTTCCCGAGGCACGGTCAGGTTAAGCTGCTCCTCTGTGGTCAGGTTAGGAGCAGCATTGAGTATCCAGTCTGTGTTGCAGCGTCTGTCTGGATCTGACTGGATAAAAAGTACACTGGCAAAGTGGAAAGGTAGAATAACATTAGGGAAGCTGAGAGCAAAAAGGGTGATCTTCTGAAATAACCCAAACTCCCCCATACTCCGCAGAATCTCCCCGAAATCAGCCATTTTCAGGGCGCCTTCTTTCACTTTAGAGATGCTGGCCGACGACGACCTTTAAACAGTGCCTATTAATGTTTAAACCCCAGATCATGTATTTCAGGAAGGATGAGACAGCATTTCAGCAGACATTTCATTTTATAGAGAAAACTCCTCTCACTGATGGAGATGATAGTTTAACCTGACATGAGCCTTTTGTTCATTTCACTTTGTTTAATTAGTTTCCTCTGAGTGTGGTCACCAAAAACCTTCAGCAATTACAAGAGCTTTGGCAATGTGGCAAATTTCAATAACAGACCCAATCCCAACGCCTTAATTCAGTTTAATTTGCTATTTCCAACAATCCAATTCCATTCAAATTTATTTATATAGATTTACAATTTACAACAATAGTCGCTTCAAGGTGCTGTATGTTGTAGGGAAAGACCCTGCGAGTTAGAAACATAAGTGACAGTGCAGTATATAACTTACAGTAAGACACCTTGCAGATAGCTTAATAGATCATCCGCTAAGTTTTATAATATTCCTTCTTATAAAACCTGACCCAGTGCTCTTACATAACAAAACAAGCAGATGTGTTATGTAAGGTGGAGATGCTGTAAAAGTTATTGTACACTCGATAATAAAATGGTCTTATCATGCCGTGGTCTGCAGAAACATTCAAAAGATCATTGAGCAATAAAAGTTTGCTTCCCTTTCTTCTTTTTAAAATGCATTTTTTGTCTTATTCAGTCTCATCTCCATCTCTTTTGACTGTCCTTCCTTTTAATTTGATGTAGAAAACAACAGAAGAAGCTAAAGATACAGAAACAGATCCAGTCTAAACATGGGTCAAGGTATACCAAGGCACACAACATAGATGTAAAAGATAAAAGACCAGTTATATAGATAACAGATCAATGCATGCATGACTACAGTATATATATGTGACTGTCTGGCTTTTATTGAAGGATACATATACGCACGGTAAATCAAAAACCTGCCATTTTTATGTGAACCTGTAAAAAATCAATCTTTTTAAATCTAAAACTATTAAAAAAGTTATGACATGTACAAAAAGGAGGACCAAGGTTGGCAAATAAATGCAAACATATTTAGCGGCACTAATCTATACACCAGATCACACTTCCTTTGAAGTGCTGTTTGAGGAACACACAGATGGATCAGTTCAAATAAATCAAACTTCAGCCACTGTTCCAAACCCTGGGAAGAATCTAGGACACACTTCCTTTATAGAAAGGATAACACTGGCTGTTAGCTAGCCCTTCCACAGGAAAAAAAAAAATGCATCTAACTGCACATTTAAAACACAGAGATAACTGCTGAATATAAAACTCAGCAGACTACATCAGTCCACATGTAAATGTGTAACTTCCATGGTAAATATAGCAGTGACAGCCCATTTAAAGTATTATTGGCTTGTTTACCACCTGATAAGAAGCTGTCAAAGGGCTCCTGGAGGTAACAACTCACATTTCTAAAACTGAAAATATTTTCAGTAGGAAAACGCATTAAATGCAGACATTGTTGATGATTTTAAAGGAACATTTGTTCTACACTTGCTTTGGGTATCACACTTTTGCATAAAGAAATTAACGGATATAGAAAAGTTGGGATAACTGAACACATTTATCTGTCTTTGACTGGCATCCCTCTGAGCCACTTATCTACCAACACTCATTTTTTACTATTAGGAAATGGCTGCTACCTCAGGACAGCAGCACACTGGTACTGATTGTAGTTTCTCTGGGTAATGTATGATTTTTATTCGTTTCTTCATGAGACCAGTTTCTAGAAACACCTGCAGTCAGGAAACAATTACTCAAAGAATCATTTATGAAACTCTTAAGTGTTCAAATTTTTCTAGTTCCAAGTTAGAAACGACAAAAACACCTAAA
Source organism: Mchenga conophoros (assembly GCF_057382185.1). Taxonomy (NCBI): domain Eukaryota; kingdom Metazoa; phylum Chordata; class Actinopteri; order Cichliformes; family Cichlidae; genus Mchenga; species Mchenga conophoros. The sequence continues at coordinate 28,776,487 of NC_140543.1, forward strand.
AACAAAAACAACAACAAAACAGCTTTTTAACGAGTTTGGGTTTTTTTTGTTTATGTAATGATATGTAAATATGTAATGATAATAATAATAATAATTATCATTATTATCACTAATGGTCTCTTTATATGATTAAAACATGGGAATCACAAAAAACACACTAAATTCATTGTTTTGTTATTAATTTTTTATATGAATGTGGATCACCTAATAATTACTTTATACAGATTTTTTTTTTTAATTTAGCAGTGTTTAATATTTTTGTTTCATTTCTATTTATCGTGTCTAAAGGTTTTGAACTGTGACAAGCTGCTGCATGAAGGAAATGCACCAAAGAGATAATAAAATATGAAAACGATAGAACACCTGCTGAAGGTCCCACCCTCACATCGAGCTGCTCCTCTGTCAGGTTACGACCCGCACTCAGGATCCAGTCTGTGCTGCAGTGTCTCTGGATCTGACTGGATAAAATGAAAACTACAATACAAAACTTCATGTAACCAAAAAGAGTAAGCGTTTGAAAGAGACCAGCTTTCACATTTAAAAAATTGAAGAAAAGAAAAGAAAAAAGCTGGAAAGGAAGAAAATTTTGTTTTACTTGAAAAAAAATAAAATAAAATAAAATAAAAAGTGCTGGGAGCTTTTCCAATCAGAATTAGGTGTCTGATGGCACGATTGTGCCAATCTCATTTTGCTTTTCCAAGACATGCTCTATAAATCTCTATAGGCTCTTGTTCATGTGTTTATCTGTTTATTTAATCATTTCCATTAGTGTTGTTTCAGTCATTACATTATATGAAACATAGTATAACATGGCAATGTCTAAGTTTCTGTGTGTAGGAACTCATCCCCTCCCCCCACTCATTAACAGTTCTACTTTGGTGGGTGTGAGTGTATGAAAACCCAGTGCTACTAAAAGACAGGACACTTTAAATAAAAGCATCAACACTCATTGAATACCATCATGTAACTTTATTCAACAACTAAAATAAAATAAAAACAAAAAACAATCAGCTTGCATGTGCTGAAATTTACTGACAATGTATCAAACTGGTAAATCACCATTGCATCTCATCACAAATACTCTTCAAACTAAGCATGGGTGGATATACACATTTTATGATTAAGCGTATATTTTTTTTTTTTAAATATAGGTACTGATCTGTAAAACAAAGTTCATACATACATGCCAATCAATTGATTAAAAATAATACTAATCACTGAGTGCCCTCATAAGAGGCAGAATGACTTTTTAAAAGTAAACGATAAGGAAGATGTTTAGAAAGTCTTTGATAAGCAACCATTTAATGACCAAATCACACATACACACACAGAGGGTAGGGTAACCTGTGCCGTTCATCGTCTAGTTAAAATTATCTATCAATCAGCCTGTAACTGGCTTCCATGAGGAAACACTACATATCATGACATCAACGCAGAGTGTGACTTCAAGCCCAATGTAATTAAAAAAAAAAAAAAAGTGCATGTTAACATATGAACCAACTGAATAATCCACACATGATTAGTGATGCTCAGGCAAAGGCCAACAGTGGAAAACACTACAAAACAAACTGAATTCTGCGTGCTGAACATGAGTCTCAATCTGTTTGCCTTTAATCAATATTTACAAGTAATATGTTCCTTTAATCTGACATGTACACTTCAACAGTCAATGCAACGACATCATTACATACAAACCTCATGTCTGTGCGACAGTGCGTGGAGTTGCCATCATATGTACAGTTACAACATGTTAACATACACCATTTACATCAGTCCTTGAACTAAGAGCTGTGTCACAGCCCTCTGCACATGGTCCAAAACCACCACAGAGCTACACTGGGAGTGATGAGTGACTTGGTGTTCATAAAGCAAAGACACTACAGTACTGAAACAACTTGCCCAGTGACAACAAAAGCTTCCAATGATTTTTAAAAGGTTGCTAGCTTTAAAGAAATTTGTGGGGGGAAAAAAACAAAACAAAAACAAACCAAGATAATGCTGTCATTGATTTATTGTGTTTTGGCAAATGAGTAAGACTCAAAATACGAGTGTAGGGAAGTAGAAAGAATCTGCAAAATAACTGAGCAAAGCTGCAATTATTTACATCACAAGTGTGTATTTTTAAAACATTTTAAACATAGTCATTACCAGTATTATGGTGACACCTTCACCGCACATTCTAACATGTTTTTAACAAGTGTATCGACCATGCTCACCTTCTCAGTGTGTTTGTGATGAGTGTTCGTGTTAAAACATTAAGTACCAGACAAACTGAAATTTGGACCAGATAGTGAAAAAAGAGGAAAAGACCGGGAGCAAAGCGGACAAGGAGTCCTTAATACCTGTGCCAAATTTAGTGACAATCCAATGTATAGTGGTCTGAGATCATTTAAACAAAACAAGAATGCCGAGCAGCTGCTTTGTAAACTCTCGTGCCAATCGAGGCGATGCCAAAACATTTGACCAAGAAAATAAAAACTTTGAGGACCACCAGTGTGCACAGAATATATAAGTATACACATGTAGTAAATTTCATGCCAGCCACTGATGAAGCAGCAATGCCATCAATCAGTGCTTGAAAGCAGAATCCCATTCATCTCCATTGTACTGGGGTGGAGGCAAATAAGCCAATAGCTATCTGCATGGCTAGCTGTCTTCCCCTTCTAAGCTTCATATGAGTATGTGCACCTTTACAGAAGTTCATCAGCACTCAAAACCAGCATCTGGGAATTGTAAGAACTGTTAAATCAGCTATTGCGAGATTCGATGACAACTTAAAGGGGAATAAAAAAGAAAAAGAAAAAGAGAAGCAGTCATTACCCGTGTTTGTGGATATGAAAGTTAAATCTTACAATGGGCTCTTAGCGATGTCAGTTTGGCTGGTTGACTCGTTATGAACTCCTTATGAGGTACGAAAAAAGAAAGAAAATGTATCCAACACAAAGGAAATGATTAGTAACCAGTGACCACATACCGTGAAAAGAAAACAGCTATTGCATAGTACAAGAATATCAGGCATTCCCTCAACCTGTGAAAATAATGTGTCTTTAATACCTTGGGATAAATGCCAACTGACCGAGTGTGGCACTGTGGGACAGAGGGGCTACAGTTGATTTAAGCAGTGCAGTTAGAGCTTAAAATCCTTGGTTATGTTTTGACAAAACCACCACAGATGCTGCGGAGGAGAGAGCTGATCACACTGCCTCGGGCTGGATCCTTTTTGACATAATAGGTAAAAGTTCATCGGAATTTATGGACTTTCATAAAAAACAAAAACAAAAAACCTATGCTACGACATATCTGTATCGATATTACGGGGATTTTCTTAGGCGTACATGTGAAATACACAGAGTACACAAACTACCACCAGTTACACTGGTAAGGTCTAAAGTAACTAAGGCTGAACTTGCTTTTTAATTTCAATGTATCATAAAGTGCCACACAAAGGTGGCCCGACACTTCAGAGTTTTGTGGCACAGTTAAATGTTTGCTTTTTTTTTTTTATAAAACAATAAAAGGCAATCGTTTCCAGTACTGGCAGGAGACGGCTTGGATTGTGCTTGTGTATGAAGACAAAGAATGGAAACCGGAAGAAAATAGGAACTGATATCTGATTGCATCTCTTCCCCCTCGTATAAGCGCACTGTAAACTTTTCAAGAGTGACTCCTGTGATGAACTGAACCCCCTCAATGTGGTCCTCGTGCATGCTGCAGTAGTGTTACACTCCTACCAGGCTTATGCCTCCTTCTCTTCATCATTTCCTCCTCCTCCCTTTGGCAGAAGTGGTTTTTGGAATTGACTACAATGCAGCTGTGCCATACCATTTATTTCTGTCCTTTGTATCTGGCTCTGGTTGGACTTAACTGATACTGAGCTGCGCAAATCCAATGAGTTTAATATCATCGGGAATTTCAGACTCTTCCACTCCAGACGCCTGGAAAAAGAAAAAACAAAACAAAACTAACTGTTGTTACTAAATATCTGAGAAGAAATACTGACCCATACACACAAACTGTGTTAATCAATGAATATGCGACATATCTGTACCAGAAAGTCACAGCATTACTTCATAAATAACTCGGTTTGTGTGCTCACCAGTTTAAAGGTCACATTTTTGTTACTGTGTGGATCGTCAACAATCTTTTGCAAATTGGCAGCAACTGTAAAGACAGGAAAGTTAGAAAGCTGTGAGCAGACTAAGGCTACATTCACTGCAGACCTCAGTGCTCAATTCTGATTTATTGCTAAGCTCAAATTTTCCTTGAGGATGTGGCTAATGTCCTTTACCCACGTGTGCAAAGGAACAGCAAAGACATCATACAGATCATTCTGCTGCATCGAAGGAAACACACGTGGGTCGCCGGAACCAGCTTTCACAATTTAATTTGGATGTGTAATAGAAGCCTATGAAGTTGTGAGAAGATGACAACGATGACGAGACACCCTACAAATGTTAACAGCATTTGTGATTAATAGAAGTAGTTAGATTGTTTCCTAAATGCTGATTTTATTGAAAAGACCCAAAAGGATGCGAGCAACCGATCTGGAACAATATGAAAAAACTCAACAGATTTGCATTCTGCACTGTGAACTTTGCATCCAGCTGCTGTGATGCCCAACACCTAAGCGGAGAACTCTGAACACTGAGGCTGCAACAAGCTTTACTGATGAGCATTAAAACGCTTTCATTTAATTGCAAAACTTGATACCATGTTTAAAGAAAGAATTGAATGCAAAACAATCATTAATATTGACATATTATCTTAGCAATAATATCACAACATGTAGGGCTCTGTCGGACTCACCGATGACTAAGTCCCTTCCATCAACCAGACCAGCTGAGACCAACTCCTGAGAAACTCCATCAGCAGAGTCTGAGGACACGAGTGAAAAGATAAACCACAAACAGAGTTAAGAGACTGGAGTGGAAGAGCGTGAGAGAGAAGAAAGAGCTTTGGGAATATTTCTACCTCTGCCAGGCATGAACTCAAATCTGATGTCATTGAGCTCCTTCTTGGAATTCCTCAATCTCAGGACGAGACTGATGGGAACGCTGGATGAGGCAGCTGGATCCTATCGAAGGAAAATAGTAAAGGACTTACGTTTGGGAACACGTGTCTTTGTTCTCGAGTTATCGCATTCACAAGCTTGGGTGTCCACATCGCTCGCAGAGCAGGGTGACTACAATTCCCATCCACAACTGTGCTTAAAATGCATTTGGTCTGGAGAAAACTCCACCACGCATCTTTAAAACACATGTAATGCCAAACAAAATGGGATTTACGGTCACAAAACAAGATACCAGTGAAAATATCAAAAACAGCAGGGGTGAGTTGGGGGAAACAAAACAACCTATGCTTCTAACAGGGAACTTATTCTTGAGAATTTAAGTGTAATTACTTCATGAACGAGTATTGTTGTGGATGCCTTCCCCACAAATACGCCACCAAAAATTCATTTGTCCCAAAAGCTCTGTTTGTAACTTTTTAGGTAACTGTTACCTGAACAGCAGGCCCGTGTGAAGGGCTCGCTGTCTGAGCGGGAGCCTGTGGTGCCACGTGTTCTCCTGTTGGACCTGCATTCGCAGATCTCTCATGTGCCACGCCAGGTGGCTGCAGATGTGCACTGGAGCCATCTGCTGGTGGGAAAAGCTACAAGATACCAATTTCAAAATTAATCAGTAGTCAATTTTACATAAATGCAAATCAAATGGGGGGGGGGGGGGGGGGGGGCATAAGACAGTCATGCAGATTGCTCTATAAAACCGTTACAATAAATCAAGATTTGCAGGTCATGTCCACTACAAGAGGACTTACCTCCATATTCTGGGGCCCGTCCTTTACTCTTGGTGACTGCAGAATGGACATGACAGATAATCAGGATTAAACACATGCAATTCTCCAAAAATGCCCCATGGACACATGCCATTTAGCATGAATTGTGATATGCCAATTATAATTCCAGCTCCTTTTATTTTTATTTTTTTTAATTTGTCATTTTGGGGGTAAAAATCAGAATCAGTAATTAGACTTAAAAAACAAAACAACACAAACTACAGTTCTACACAATAATTGCATCTTTACTTGCTGAAACCCCCGCTATTCTTAGGTCGAATAAAGTTCTGAAATCTGGAGTTTCTGAGCTCTAATCTCAACATGAATTAAGTAAGCAGAGGAGCTCACTAGTACTGCATTCCTGCTTGGCTAAACATATGCTCAAACTAACAGTAAAGCAGCACCATCTGCTGGCCAAAGGACGCTGTGCACTGAGAAATAGCCGCCGTATAAAATAACCTGGACTATCAGATGGCGCAGGCATGCAGGGCCTTACCCGCAGAGCTGCTACAGCAGCTTTGCCCTCCTCGCTCTCCTCATCCAGCTCGTCATCGCTCCACTCCCAGCCACCATCCTCCGTTTTGTGGAGACGGCCGCTTGAGCCAGGCACACGACGCACCTACACGGCGCAGTGAAGAGAAGCAACAGTGACTCATTCGTCCTCTCTAGGAATTTCCCAGCAATCATTAGGCAGAGCGTTAGGAAAACTGGGACACGCCCTGGACGAGACAGCACACCTTGTCTTGATAAGAGCAATGCACAGAAATACTGGTGAGCGTGGATTCAGTGCATGAGTAAATTATGTACCTTTTTAGATCGCTCTGTTATTGTTGGACCCTTATACAGGAGCTTCTCATGTAGGAACTCATTGTTCTGGAACACAAAGGCAACCATTTCTTACAGGATCTATAAATACTCTCTTTGAAACCTACAGCAATATTTTCAGCTTATTTTTATATCCGTGATGCATGGCTCACCTTGGCTTTCGTGAAGAATTTGTGCTTCAGCAACTCGGCAGCAGTTGGCCTAAATAGGAAAGAAACACGAGGCTTTTCATTATATTTGTTCAGCAACAGGGGAATCTAATAAGCAGAAAAATTAGCACAAATTGGGTCTGGAAGTTTGCTCAAAAAAAGAAAGAAAAAGGTTTTGCAGAGTAACCTTTTTTCAGGATCTTTCTGTAAACACAGACACAGCATCTTCCTGAACGATTTTCCGTACTTCTTCACCATTTCCTTATCTGTAATACCCGTCTCCAGGCAGGGAGGGTCGTTTTGCAAGGTCAGCATCAACACCTACAGACAGGCAGAGATCAGCCTGAGCTGGTGAACAGACTAAAAAGTGAAGATATCCTTACAATGGTGATGTTAAATGTCCTGCAGTTTACACAGAATCAAACCTCTCCACACTATAAATGGTCTGAGCTTTGAGCTTTTTACCGTGGAACAAAGAAGCTGTTTGGATCACTGTAAACTCTGCACATATTTACCTTCATTGGTGGGTATTTGTGATATGGTGCTGCCCCAGTGGCCAGTTCAATAGCAGTTATCCCAAAACTCCAGATGTCAGCTTTGAAGTCATAGCCACGGACCTGCAGATTGAAAACAGAGCCGAGTGAACAAAGCGCTCGAGTTGTCCTTTTATATCCAAGCTTGTAGCACTGCAGAGAAACTGGAGAGAGGGAAAGAAGAGGGATAAAGCAAGCGAGGCTTATACCTGCTCCATGACTTCTGGGGCCATCCAGCACGGCGTCCCCACAAACGTCTTCCGAACCTTGTTCCTCGTCATGTCTCCACCTGTTGCTAGAAAGGCACTCACACCAAAGTCTGGTGTTTTGAGTGCATGAAACACAACAAATAGGAGATGATGAAAAACTGCCTCAAATGCCACAAACCACAGTAAATGCAGACAAAGCAGAAACACTTTACCAGCTATCTGCACAGAGCCATCATCCCCGAGAAGAATATTTCCAGCCTTTAGATCACTGTGCATGAAGCAAAGGAGGATTAAACCACAGACTACAATTAGAAGCCCACAAAGAGTGGCTGTGCCCCGACACAGATGTGGCTCGGCTCCAGAAATGAACAACACTCCAAATATTTTACTATTCCACAGAAACACGATAAAGCCTCACCTTTGATCAGGTTCATTTTAATCCACCTGTTTTCTGTTTGTATGCTTTACACCGAGTGGAAGTATGCGCAAACAACTTGAATGGGTCACCCTGAGCCCAGCCTGACTGAATAATCATTCACTCTTAAAATATCAGAAAATCTAATCTCTCATGATTATTATTATTAGATTTATCTAATTAAATACATAATAGATTGCTGGAAATGCTCCTTTGACATTATTTTTTTTGTGAATGGGACTGTTAATTTACAACAAGTACAGTTGTCACACATCCAGGATACAGAGGCCTTTCTTTTCACTGGTGGTCCACAGTGTTCCTGGGAGGAACTTTTATGTAAAACAAACCTCCTCAATTATGCAGCTTCACTGTATTAAATATTGAAGGAGTGAGGTCTAGTTCAAACCGCACACTCATATGCAGAGATGAAAGGCCCAGAGCCTGACTGAGTTGAGATGGCAGTGTACGATGGGACATGTGAGCTACAAAGAGTGCAAACACTGTGTACAGTAATCACTCAGCTGCTGCGCAATAAATCAGCACAACCTACCGATGAATCTGCCCGTTTTTGTGGAGGTACTCGAGCCCCTCCAAGACTTCTTTCAGAATGGTGGCAATGCAGGCCTCATCCAACACACCGGTCTTATGCTCACCGCGAGAGATGATGTGCTTGATGATGTCCAGCACCGAGCCTGAGAAAGAGCGAGTGAGTGAGTGAGGAAGAGGGAAAGACAGGCAGAGGCTTGTCACAAGATGTGCTCGCAGCACATGGAGAGAGTTTCCAAGTTGGTTAAAAGAACATCAAGTGGAATTCAACCTAGGCTTATACTGTAAACAAACCCTGCAGCTGTGCCCTGTTAACTAAACAAAATACAACCTGCCAGAACCCCGCAGAGTACAGCAGCAACATGCACAACAACCAGTGGAATAAAGTAGTGGCAAATTTGTTTCCACTTGGTGGAATAGATGTGCAAACATTTACATATGCAAAAGACAACAGTGGCAAAAACTGTAGACAGTAAATTCCCTGACAACATAGTGCAATATGAAATTATGAACTTGTACAAAAGAGGGCGTAACCTCGATGGGTAAACCATCAATCAGTCGGTTAAAGCTGGTTTTAGACTCCACACAGAAGCACATATTTTAGCAAAAATATGAACAAAATAAGACCGACAGCCGGTCTGCACACAGACTTACTCACCATTACTATCAACACAGTGTGGTATAACATTGCTACAATCTCCCTCTCTATGCTAAATGATGGAGCATATGTCCTGCAGAAAAGATGCAGAACACATTAAGGTTTAAACAGAGAGTGTTAAATCAGTAGTGGATATATCACATAAGTGTGTTCTCACAGAAATGATCGTGAAATTAAAGAAGCCCATAAAATAAATCTCAAGAACTGGTTTTGTGGGAAGTTAATCTCAATATTCATTCCAAGTTCAAACTTGAGCTTATTAGTAATACAAGAAGACAGGTTAGCCAAGAGCAGGTCAAATTAGGAACAGGTTTCATCAGTGTAACAACACTTACCACCACTGAGCAGCTTCATCACCAGCCACAGCTCATCCTTCACCACAAAGGAGGTATAATAAGACACAATGTTTGGATGGTGGCACTGGCTCATAGCTTGAATCTCTTTCTGCACACAGAAGAAAAATGTTGGATACAAGGTCACCCAGGAAGCATCAACTGTGGCCTATCAAGCCAAGCACAAACTGAATCTTTATGTTAAACTTAAAAAGACAAACTCGATCTCAGTCACAGGATTTGATCTTTTCGAATATTTAATAAGAGCTGGCTCAAGTGAGAGCGAAATGCAACAGCTTAATGTGTGCTCTTCCTCAAAGACAAAATCTCCCCTATTAAAAAAAGCAAAACCTGAAAACTTCAGCTTCAACATTATTACAAAGCCACCAAGCAAAGACATTTTTAACCCAGCATTTAGACATAAGAGGATTCAGGAGCTTGACATTATATAAGAACTGAGTAGGAAGATAGTGAAATCAAATAAAATATTTACAGCAGACAGCATACACTGCTATGATGGTCCTTAAGAAGAAATAATCAACTGGGGATAAAAATGAAAAGACTGCGGCAAAGCCAAGTAATCTCTGGTGTTTTACTCCAACATCTCGTGATTATGATCTTTAAGTTAAACAAAATAAATGCTCTAAAATACTTTAAAGTGGTTGACAAAGGTCCTAAGATGTATAATGTGTGACAGATCCAGCTGATAAAATGTTGAGAGTCTATTTAAGATCCTGGATGAATTCTTACTTTCAGGTAAGTGATTAATCCAACAAGCAAACCTGTTACATGGCACTAACAGCTTTTACTGGAGTTTGCACTACAGCTATTGATTCAGTAAATATAAATCAATAGCAATAGTGAGGTATTGACTTGTGACGTATTGAATTCACTGGATTAAACTAAAGCTAACTTTCACTGATTATTTTTTTCTATTATTCCTCCTCTCAAAGGAATGTTATTATATACATCTTTCCAACTTTTTCTCAGATAACTGCTTAATCAATCTCTTGTGCGGATTGTATGGAAAACATTCTCAGCAAAACACAAACATGAATTTCTGCACCACCTTCCGCTGTAGTTTCTTACCAGAAGCTCATCCATGCTAGTCTGACACTTTTCCAGGTTGATTCGTTTGATGGCCACCTTCTCCTTTCTCGGCTTGCAGTAAGCTGCCTGGACAACTGCAGTGGCTCCACTTCCTGAAGAGACCAATAAAAAAAAAGTCCAGCTATCCCACTGTGGAGCGGTCTCTGATACTCAGTCAGCATATGACCGCTGTACTGGGTCTTACAAGTACAGAGTAAAGACATGTTTCTCACACTGGAGACTAGTCTCTCTCTGTAGACTGTAGTCCTTGTTGCTCTTTAAAAAAAAGTAACGGACATAAGAAAGCTACATTCAGTGCACACGTTTTGGGAAACTTTTAATCGTTTTCTTAGTTATACTTAATTCACACTGTAAATATGTTTCTTTATCTTTGTTTTTTGTTTGGGTTGTTTGTTTTTTTTGCAAATATTGATCTTTGTGTGTTCTTATTCATGTTCTTAACCGGGAACTGAGTGCAAATTTAGTTTCACCTCATGTGAATACATGCCAATAAAATCCTTGAATAAAGTCATTAACTGTAAGAAGCAGGATCAAGCCAAACTCAACAGCGTTGTGAAAATGACCCTAACTCTCTAACTCTTCTGATCAAAGTCATGTTCCAGTTATTTGAACTTGTGTAAAGTATGACTGATTCACTACATGCCATATCACACCTTGGGCAAAAGAGCACCACCCATTCTAACAACGGAAGAATCTGGACGTACTTAAAGCTAAACTGCTTTAGCTAGCCGTTTAGCTTCGTGCCGGATAGCAGGAATACAACCTTACTTTATGTCTCCTGTTAGCAGAGACAGTTAATCGGTTTGCCCTTCTACGGAAAAACTTCTGAGCTGTTAGCGTTACTGCAGTGTAGCTATGGGTCTTAATTGTACTTCTGCTAGCTGCAGACATACAATGCTACTTGGCTAATAGCAGCTGACAGCCGACGACAGTGTAAGCCAGGGAAGGCTACAATGCTAACATTAGCAAGCTAAGCTTCTCACCTATCACCTCATTGAGTTCATAGTCATCTTTGTCGATGGACCAGGGCTGAGAGGACTGGTCATCTGCCATGGTCGTGGTCTAAATGGTATAAACAGCACTTCTGAATTTAAAAAGAGACGCCTGTTTGATGTTAGCTTTGTGATTACTCCATTCGATGAAGCTTGCTACTGCTCCGCTGACAACTGCTGCCGCTCCTGTCAACACAACTTTACGCGCTACTGACGAATGGCGTGACGTATGGAGAGAGAGGAGGGACGAAGAAGGCGCCATCTTGAGTGGGGCAAGCTATAAAACTTTAAGGACGTTTAGTTAAACAAAGGCAAAATGTATAGTTTTCTTTAATAGATTTTAAGTGAAAATGGGTTTAGTATGCTTACGGATATTATAGTTCTTTCAATCAATTTTACCCGCACATTCAGAATAGTTTTCAGTTATGGGCGGCAGGGGGTGCTAATGAGGGGAATGTGACTCACTCCCATTGTCACGATGAAGTCGCGATAAATAGCAGAACATAGGGTGTGTTTTGTTTTGTTTTTTAGGTTACTTGAGTAATTTATGTTACTTCAATGAAATACAGTGCAGTAAAAAGTGTTTTTTTAATTTAAAAAGTTTTATCAAGTTGTTCCACCAAACTGTGCTAATAACTCCTAAAAACTGACCGTGTTTTTTCCTAAAACGCTGAACTGACTCAGCAAAAAGCCATTAAATAAACCCGCCAAAACACAATAACATCACAAATGACTCAAATGAATTTAAGCTGTTACTTGTGGAACGACTTTACATATCTTCTTTAAGTAAATTAAAAAGAATTTAGCATGCCACTGAACCTTGGTGAGAAGATAATCCCATCTCATAATTTATACAAAAACACCATTCTGTTAATGACGACAGTTTACTGTATGTGCTGTTTCCATTTCTATAACCTGCTATATTTTGAATTTTCAATAACAGCTCACAGTTAAAGTATTACACAACTGGAGAGGGAAAAAATGATTTACATAAGCCATGTAAATTCAGATTATTATTGTATTATCTTTTTACAAATATCTATTTGCGTATTGCCAACCTAGGATTATAATGCCTTTTTTAACTTCAGTTCACAGAAATCCTAAACAGAGAGGAGACAATGAGTTCATCTGGCTCATCTCTCAAGCAGTAAATGAATACTAATAGGATTTATTCCATTTTATTGGCTACATCTTTGTTTTTAATTTGACCTGCATCGAACAACACAGTAAGAGCACACTGGGTTGAAGTAAGACACACATTTTGTAGTCCATTGTCTCGATATTGTAGTCTAAACAAAGCACACATTCAAGTCAAGTTAAGTCAGCTTTATTTGTATAGCATGTTTACAGAGGCACAATGTAATCAAATAAAAGAAAAATTAAGATAAATGAGGTAAAAAAAAAAAACATTACAAAACATCCATATGTATGCACACAAGCAAACAATTATACACATGTCTATACAAGTATATATGTATATACAACATAAACACACACACACAGGACATGAATACATGTATACATATACACATCATCAAATGAGATAAAAGACCAAAATAACTAAGACCGAATAAACGCAGTTTCAAAGAGATCCAAAGGCCTTTGGATCTCTTTGAAAATAGGTTGGTCTTCAAATTTGATTTGAAGGTTTCCAAAGAAGAAGAGAATTTTATAAATGAGGGAAGATTGTTTGACATTCAGAGTCAGATTTTCTCTTACAGAGGTCTCCTTTCCTAAGTCCTTATTAATTCCCCTTCAAACCTTTCCTTGACCTTGTGATGTTTTCAACCAAGCTCAAGTCAAAGTGATTAAACAAAGGATGCAGCCATTTTAGATACTTTATCACGCGTTGGATGTCAGTGACATTCCACAGTCATGTTTTTGTAAATGCCAAGTAAAGAATGACGTAGTGAGTGGCCAGGTGGCATTCATTTAAAGTGATTTGCAAAAAGCAGGGTTGTTCAGTTGACGTCAATGGGTTATCTTTGTAAACTCCTACATGTTAAATGTTGATTAAAAAATGTATAATTTTGGTCTAAAACCTTCTTGGAATAAAGTTGAAGTAAACTACTTTAAATTAATTACAGTTCTTATGTAGTTGTATAATCTAATGGCCAATACCGAACCCCAAAAATACCATAGACTGGGTTTAAAAGACAACCTGTTTGAGGTATTTAGCAGTTTATAACATTCATATGTTGAAACACTGCAGCGATAATGAGAACCAGGTGTACTGTGTGCTGTGCCGTGGAACTGTAAACAGATAAAGGTGACTTTTAAACTATGTACTGCAGGTAAAACATCAGACAAACATCTCTTTCTGTAGTTCTGTCATTCTTTCTTTCATACAAAATGTTTCCTGTCTGGATTCCTGCTGCTGACTATGTCCTCTGGTAACACCAGGCATTGCACAGTCTGTGAGTAAAGCAGCACCCGTACTGCACAGGGGGTGTTTTGGAGGAAAGCAAAACTATGGATGGTATCAATGGTATGTGAGGAAACAGCTGGGCCTGTTCCTGCTTGTTTTGCAAGCACAGACACTAAGCAGAGACAGCTTGTACCACTGAAAGAAGCCTCATGATATCTGCTTCGTTTGTTTTTTTGTTGATTTTCATTATCTGGTTAAAGTGATTTTCTTGGAAAGTTTCATTTTCCTTTGTTTCACACTTGGTACTTTATCGCCCACCTTTGATGCAATGACTTAAGTTAAATATTAAAGTAAATGCTAAAGAACTCACTGTCTTGTCTTTTACAGGAATAGCAGTGTGGAGTTCATTAGTAACCATAAATCTTGACCTCTGCAAATCTAGTCACGGTTATTTATTTATTTAATTTTTATTTTTAATCTTGTCTCCTTTCCCCACACCGCCTGTTTTCCCGACCCCCGGTCCCTGCGTAGATTTTGGAGGTGTCATCCCCTCCCCTTGTGATGGTGCATGAAAGCTCACTCATCCTAATGCTGACAGTGCGTTGAGTCTAAGCCAGGCCTGAAAGGGAAGTGCTGAGAGCCACAGGAGCCCCAGCACACCAGTGATTGCAGGGCTTTTATCTCTCCAAAGGAAAGCTGTGCATGAACAGAAAAGGGCGAAAACTTTATCTGCCCCATTCAGTGCAACGAATATGCTCAAAGTTTTTTTTTTGTTTTTTTTTTAAAAAAGGGAAAAGAAAGAAAAGAAAACTAGGCTATGCGTAGTGGCAGTTAGCCAAATTTGCTATTCAGCCCCTTGGTGGAGTTTCAAAAGAGGAACAGGTGTCCATAAAAAAGAGAAAAAAAAACACTGCAAAGGGCTTTAGCAGAAGTTGATTGTATTTCCACGGGTTATCTAAGCTTGCATGCTTCTCAAATGAACGACCCCTCCCTGTTTATTCACATGCAGAATTACCTTTTGGTGAGGAATAGACTCCGAGGCTCAGGGAGTGGTAGCTTAAGTCTTGTGTACATACAACAGAATTAGAAAAGGTATGCGGGATTGTTTCCCCCAATTTTTGGCTGCAGGTGCGCGGAAACCTTTCAGCTAATGACGACGTAAGCTCTGCATGCTGGCTACAAGGTCACGCTAACCAGTCCCATCGATGCAGGATGGCAGAAGCTCACCTAAAGGTCTAACCTGCTGTGACATCAGCACCGCGGCTTGAATGGCAGGCTCGTCAAACCGGTGTTGAAGCCCGCGGGAGTCACTGACACCGTTCAGACTGCAAGGAGAAACCCACGCGTGTGCCCGCGTTCGCTCGCCTTGTACCCAAACTTGGCAGAAGCCTGTTTTTATAAAAAAACAAAAACAAACCAACAGCAGCAACAAAAACAAAAACAGGTTTCCGTTCAGTGTATATGGGAGAAAGAAGCGGCAACTTTTCACGAGAAGCTGCATGAAGTGAGTGGAATATTGGGCTGCGTAAAGTGGAGTGAACTCAAGACGGGATGGAAACGAACGGGCTCGAAAATAAACTTAAAGGTAGGATGCATTTTGGATTAAGTCACCATGTTAAAATATACTGTGCCTTTCTTGGATTTGGCCAACTTCCACTGTTTTCCAAATCCGATAACCCCTAAGACAAAGATTACATGTCAGCAAAGGTTTTTTTTTTTTATACCTTACATTTAAAAAATCTAATTTTCTGCGTTGAAATATATCGGTCCTATGTATATTTATTTTTACTCTTATTGTTATTTGTTTTTTGCCGCTTAATCTAGCGAAAAATCCCAAGACAATCAACTGTGTGCATTTAAACACTCAAAAAGGTGTGGCACCTCTCATTCAGCTCGGTTTCACCTTGCTGCAAGCTCAAGGAAATGTTACCAAACTAAGGCGGTGGACGTACTGCTTGTAGAGTCAAATCAGCCTTTCACATTCCACTATAGAGGCTAGGGACGAGGAAATATTACAGGAAAACTGCTTGTTGTCCTGTAATCGCAGGCCTGTTTGCTTGTTTTATTTTATTTTTAATAATGAGAAGTTTAGTAATGTGGCGTTAAATCACGGCGCTTAGCAGTACCGCCTTGTCACCACTAGATGGAGCCCATAAGATAACTAATGCAGAAGTCAACACTAGGCAGGCTCCAGTGCAGGTATCAAACCTGTGTTTGTAGTAATAATGATGATGATGTTATATTCTTGGACTCTGATATTACAAGCCTCCTATTAGTTCAGCTTAAAATAAATAAATAAATAAAAATCTCAGCCTATTTACAGCTTCCTAGCAGCAAGCCACTGACCACCTCAGGGAGAAGCAATAATAGCGCTGCAATTTCACAAGAAATATGCATCACATACAGTCCCATTTGAGCCTCGGGTGGTTCTGACCAACAACAAACAATATTTTCCTTTTAATTGTATGGAAGTACTTCAACCCCTCCAACAGCACCATAAAATGAAAGGCGGTGTGTATTATTGAAAAACACCAGTCATTAATGATGTCACTGCAGTTGTCACATTTTGCAAAGCCATCACGGTGGCCGGATTGAGGGCCGGAGCCGCATGTTTGACACCACTCCTCTGCTCAAAGTCAAATCTTTTGTAATGCAGGCATTTGACGCTAATTATGCCCTGTGGCTGCTTTTATTTGCTAGCAGGTAATTTACGCTAATTAAAACGTCTGAAGTTAACAGTGAGTATGGGAATGCTGATCAAATCCTGAAAAATGAACACAGGAGCAATATTCAAACAGACGAGTATGGAGTCGCTTCCTTTTCCGCGATAGTGTTCCTGCACGAGCAAGCTGTCAGCTGACTGTAAACTCAAGGGGACGTGACGGAGCTGAGTGAACTTTGAGTGGGAATGGTACACGCCCTTCTCCTCCACACAGTGCCTTGTGAACACAGACAGTGTCGGCAGCTCCGGGTGGCACCATGTCGTGCATACGAAAAGAACCCGAGAAAAGCAGGTCTGAGGAGTTACTCCAGTATGCCAGGGGCCAGAAGGTGATACAAATGAACGTAAAGCTCCTAGGTAGGCTGCGCTGCCAAGCGGACGAAACCAAACTGTTATCCAGGGTCAGACTGCTGCTACGTTGTTGTCACAGCGTAAAACCTTTTGTGTGCGCGTGTGTTTGCAAAGCCATGAACTTTTATGACTTTCTAATGATGGCCTGCTTGTGATTTCTGAGCGTTTGCACTTTTCCTGCAGTTTCTCTAAAGTGGTCTTCTGTTCCCTGCTTCCTCAGGTTTGGAGGGTGATCCCGACCTCCAGTTTCTCCTGAAGGGGGGAGACCTCCTGAAGGTCCTCTCCCCAAGCTGGAAGAAGACTCGTTACTTCAGGCTCCAGGAGGACTGCAAGACAATGTGGCGCGAATCCAAGAAGACCTTCAAGAAAAATGATACCTGTGAGTGCTGCCCTGTCTTCCCAGCAGAATATGTGTGACGAAAACCCACACATGTGCAAACCCCTGGCACACATCTGTCTAATCTCACACCGTCTCTTTACTTTACACTTTTTATTACTTTGCATTAGCAAACACTTTTGGAGTTCCTCTCCCGCCACAACCAAAACTTTGTGGATTATAAAAGGATTGGATTGATCACAAAGCTACACAAAGTCCTTGGTATTATCATACACATCTGGGTTGCTCCTGATAGCGGTGTGGGTGTGTTTGTAGAGATAGTGATTTATTTTATAGTGTGTTGTGGAGTGGGAGTGGTTAGAAATAACTCTTATTGTATTTTCTGCTTGGATGACACCCAGAAACTGCTGTCACATAGTCATGTACATCCAACGTCTCCGCTCATTACTGACTTCAGTGGGAGGCAGGGGAAATTGCAAACATCAGGCTTGTACGTGTGCTTGAAAATAAAGTGTTTCTTTTCAGCAGTGTGCCACATGCTACATGTTTGAATGACAGGAAGTGGATTTTTAAAAAATAAATGAATGTTGCATAAAATTCGTTCTGTCTTCAGTTTCGCTTGATGACATCTCGGCGGTGCAAATGGGCCGTCAGTCGGAGGGCTTGAAGAAGAACACGGAGGAGCAGGTGGAGGACCGCTGCTTCTCCATCATTTTCAAGAGCCGCCGCAAGAACCTGGACCTCGTCTCCAGCTCGGAGGAGGAGGGAAAGCAGTGGGTTAAAAGCCTGCAGAAAGTGGTCTCCAACCTAAACAACCTGAGTCGAAAGCAGAAGACAGAGCAGTATCCTTTTACACGACAGTGGAAGCTGTACTGTGAGCAAGCTGAAGCTGAGCTCAAACAGGTGGCTGTTTGTTAATAACCTGTTATTAAGACTTCATTGGTCATCACCTATCGCATAAGATGTTCCTGCACCTTATTTTCACCTTTTGGCTCCACTAGAATGACTTTGCCTTATTGATAGTTTAATTAATTTATTATTTATTTATTTTGTGCAGAGCCGGCTAAAAGTTTGAAGCCGTTTTAGTGCCGCTCCCTTTAAGGCCACCTTCCATGTTTGCCGTCTTTTTTCTTCTTGTTTGGCTGTCCAACAGAGCCGTGGGAAAACAAATGCTCAAACGAGTGCTCAGAGATTATTTCACATATTCTGATTCATTATTTAAAACTGTGACCTTGTGTAATATGAGCATCTCATCCACCACTATAACAGTATATATGACAGAAAAAAGGACAAAAGCACTCCAGGTCCTCTTTAATCTATCCTGAGCTTAGCTAAGCAAAGGTGGTATAAGTAAATAAGTCACATTCAGTTGGACAGCGCTGAGTGACAGGTACCTGTTTATCTCCACCTTAAATCACAAACCTTCCAGCTGGATCTTCAGCTGCTTGAGGAAAGCAGACAAGAACAAAGATGATAACCTGAGTCCGTCAGAGGTCAAGAGTTTCATGCATCTGATCAACATCGAAGTGGATGATGAATACGTGGAAATGCTTTTCAAGGTTGTTTCCTCAGAGCTTCTTAATGTTTCCTAATGGCAGAAACTGTTTTAATGCATATTCTTGGAGCCTTCCTGGCTAAGCTGTAGTAATCCATTGAAACTCTAATGAAATGCTCCAAGAGGAAATCAGTGCTAACTTGATATTTTAGCCCACATATTTTTTTTCTTTATTGTTAATAGCAAATCCAGCTTTTAATAGTTTTATAGTGCATTATTTTCAACTTAAAATGTTGACTAATCTTTGTGTTACTTTCCCCCAATGCAGAAATGTGACAGGTCCAAGTCTGGAACCCTGGCAGGAGAGGAGATCAAACACTTTTATGATCTGTTGACCCAACGGGACGAAATTGATGTTATCTATGGGGAGTACGCCAAAACCACTGGCTTTATGAGCGCTCAGAACCTGGTGGATTTCCTGCTGAAAGAACAGAGGGAGAAAGCAACGCTGGCTGATGCGCACAGAATCATCGAGACGTATGAACCAGATGAAAACGGTCAGTACACAGCCCTCTTTCAGGTCTTCTCAGGACCGCAGCTCTGCTGGTTTTCTTCCTGTAAAAATCAGTGAGCTGTATCCCGTGAATGGTCTAACTGCATATGGTTACCAGGGTTAAAAACCACTGTTTTCAAGCTCGTGGTTTCCAGCTGTGTATTATTCTGCGTTCTGTTCCTCTGGAATTGCAGTCTATGGCAGCCCGAGTCTAAGGCTCCAACACACTGCGACCTTTTGCTAATCTTGTAAGTTCATTCATGTCAGGTCTTCCAATCTAATAAACTTGGAATATGCACAAACTTTGATGGACAAAGATTGAACATAGTGGCTGTTGAAAGAGATGCTATGATGTATGTTCCTCTGCTTCTCTCAAAGCTTTGTCTTCCTTGGTATGTTCCCCACAGCTGGTGGACTAGATTTTCTTCTTTGTTGGAATTTCAAACATTTCTTTTTTGCTATCTGGGTTTGTTTTGTCTTTTTCATGAGTGTCAGTGTATTACTGCTTCGTACCTTCATATCTGCATTCCCAGTAGATGTAGATATAGCTGCAATCATGCTGTGAGATGGCAATCATAAATTTCAGACTTTGGTCACATGACTACTACTACATAGTAATTGTACAGATTTTGGATTTCCAGAGGTTTTCTTCTGCAAAGCTGGTTTAGGAACAGGAAGTGTGAATATGCATCTAAGCAACAGTTTCATGTAATGTCAAACCTGGATTGTAGCCACAATATAAGCAGAAGTAACCTTCATTCATTTGATTAGTCTGTATTCTTCTCAATAAGGTAGTCTTACCTTCGACCTCAGTATGAAATATTAACAAGGGAAATATAATTTTCTCAAGCTGGTCTCACACCTGCAGGAACATCCTAAAACAAGTGTGCCAAACATAAGGTCCGAGAGCCTGAATTGGCCCAGTAAAGACACCAATCCAGCCCAGTGGATGGCTTTGGAAAATGTGAACTGTATTTTGTTGTTAGTATAGTTTCTCCTAATGATAAAGACCTCAACCAGTCATGCTGCAGTAAATTAATTAACCAATCCACAAACAATGAAGCAACAAATCTTGTTGTTTTTTGACTCCACTGTAGAACAGTCTGGCCGATGTGCTACCAGAACTTTTTTTTTTTTTATTTTACGGTTATTTCTTACAGTTTAAGAGTCCTGCTGACAAATGTGTTTCTTTGTTTTACAACAGCATTTCTTTATCATGTAGAAAAACTCAGATCTATTATTTAAATTGCGCTTCTTTCTGTCCAAGATGTCTCTGGGATTAAGAGTCTCATGGAGTTTGTCCACAGATAAATTACTGACCTCTTGTTGTTGTTTTTTTTTTTTTAAATGCACTGTAGACTGATCTGCTGCATTTGGTGTGTATGTGTGTCTTTTCAGCCAAGGAGAAGAAGCTGCTGTCCAAAGATGGCTTCCTCATGTACCTGAATCACCCAGATGCCATGATTCTGAATCCAGACCACAAGGATGTGTACCAGGATATGAGCCAGCCCCTCAACCACTACTTCATCTCCTCCTCTCACAACACCTACCTCATGGAGGATCAGCTCAAAGGCCCCAGCAGCACAGAGGCGTACATTAGGTAACACTTTCCATCCCGAGATTCAGTAATTTGTCCTTGATGAAAGTTTTTGGCTAGTTATTTATCCAAACTTGATCTTTAGTCATCTTCCTATCGGTGTGCAAAGGAACCACAGAGATGTAATCTCATTTTTCAACCCCAGATCAGCTAAAAAATAACTGTTGGAAGCACTCAGCTGCACCATCAAAACAAACAACCCAAAACATTAACTCACAGTGCAGTCACTAACATGAAATAGGCATGAAAAGACAGCAGCACTGTTTTTGTCAGTAGGAAGTCCATCACTTTTACTGACTTTAAATAGGACCTTTCATACTTGTTCTCGTTTTTTAGTTCTATAGTTGTTATTACAATGGTGGAAGCTCAGCATTAAACATGGCCAACACTTAAAATAACGAGAACAAAGGTCAGACATCAGATTTCTCTGATCTGATCTGTTGATATATATCTGTCTTAGAGAAGGGGTCTTCCAAATACCCCACCCATCTGTTCAAATCCTGCATTTGTGAGGGGCAGCCAATCAGAAGAAATTTACCTTAAATGGAAGGGAACTAAAATGGCTTGTTTCATTTAAGACAAAAAAAGCTCATTTTGAACTGCAAGTCATGCGAAGTTAGTCTACTAGAGTCAAAGACTAAAAATGATGATGTCCTTTAATGTCTTGGTTAATTGTGCTAAGCAGGCAGTGAGGGTAGTTTGTGTTTATGTGCCATATAATCTGTCAGTTCTTGAATCACTGAGACCAATTTATTACAACTTGGAATTTTAAATAGTTTCTTGTAACCATCTCTCGCCACGTTGCGCCGTTTCACTGATGGAACTGTTAGTCTAAACAGCATATTTGGTCACTAATGCTCACTCCAACACTCTCAGGGCTCTGCAGAAAGGCTGCCGCTGTGTGGAGCTGGACTGCTGGGACGGATCGGATAATGAGCCCGTGATCTACCACGGCTACACTCTCACCTCAAAGATCCTGTTTAAAGATGTGATCAAAGCCATCAGTGAGCATGCCTTCAAGGTATGTTTAGCATCTGTTGGTATCCAGCATGTCTTCACTCAACATCCAGCAACACACTTATATGTGTTTGTTTTGGGGGGGGTTGCCTGCTTTTCCTCAGACATCCCAATATCCAGTGATTCTCTCCTTGGAGAACCACTGCAGCGTGGAACAGCAGGAAGTCATGGCCCGCCACATGAGCTCCATCCTTGGCAGTGCACTCATCACCTCTCCTCTGGGTGATGGCATGCCCACAAATTTCCCATCTCCTGAGGTTAGCATCCGTTTCACTAGTTTTATCAGGATTGTCAAGGCTGAACCGATCATAGGAGATAAAGTGTGTGTGTGTGTGTGTGTGTGTGTGTGTGTGTGTGTGTGTGTGTGTGTGTGTGTGTGTGTGTGTGTGTGTGTGGGTGGTCCCCCAGGAGCTAAAGGGGAAGTTCCTGATCAAAGGGAAACGTTTAAACAAACTGGAAGACACTTTTGCTGAGGCAGCTGCAGATGACAACGATGTGACGGAGGAGGAAGAGTCGAATGATGAGGATGCGCAAAAGGAGAAGAATACAAAGGTAGTCGAGCCCATGAAAATAAGCACATTACCACACACGTGATGTTTACTCACCCTTAAATTCTGCGCAATATTTCAAAGAAAAAGCTGAAGCTAGCGAAGGAGCTGTCCGACATGGTCATCTACTTTAAGAGCGTCCACTTCCACGGCTTCGAAGATGCCCAAAAAAACCTGAGCTTTTATGAAATGGCATCCTTCAAGGAGGGGAAGGCCATGAAGCTGGCAGAGGAGTCGGGTAAAGGAAGAGAAACCATGAGGAACTCACAAACTTTGATTAAGCACTGTCAATAAATCTTGTTTCCTCCCCCCCACAGCAAACGCCTACGTGCGCCATAATGTGGAAAAGTTTAGTCGCATCTATCCAGCTGGCTCCAGGACCGACTCCTCAAACTACAACCCGTTGCCTCTGTGGAACGCTGGCTGCCAAATTGGTAATGGCTAACAGAGGAATAACAAACACTGATAATTATACAGCAATGGCCAAGAGCTCATGTTCACTGTATTCTCTTTTTGTTTTGTTTTTTAAGTGGCCTTAAACTTCCAGACTCCCTGTACAGACATGGATATGAACCAGGGCAGATTCCTAGTTAATGGCAAAAGCGGCTACATCCTGAAACCAGCCTTCATGAGGGACGTAGCCACAGAGTTTGACCCCATCACCCTGACCCGAGGAGACTGGCTGACGCACAAGACCCTGCATGTCATGGTGAGGCCTTCATTGTGCAGACACACACTGGAGTTATTTGATTTCCTTTGAGTCCCGTTTAAAGTTGAGATCATTCTTCACCTGCCAATAGGTCATATCAGCTCAGCAGCTTCCCAAAGTGAACCAGAAGAAGTCCTCCATAGTAGACCCGCTGGTTAAAGTGGAAATCTATGGAGTGCCAGCTGATGTCGCAGAGAAAGAGACCAAACCTTTTGATAACAACGGTACCTCACGTTCACGTCCTTTGTTTTATTTTAATGTGTCCGCAATGAATCAAGACAATACAAAATTTTCTGTTTTGAAGGCTTTAACCCTTCCTGGAATGAGAACTTCCAGTTTGACGTGTATGTGCCGGAACTAGCATTGGTCCGCTTCAGCATCGAAGACTATGACTCCAGTTCTGATAATGACCTTGTCGGGCAGTACACGCTTCCCTTCAACAGCTTGAAAATGGGTGAGTTTTGCTGTATTTGTCAAGTCTTTTTTTTTTCTCCTTACTATAATCCAGTGATGTGAAACCACTGATAGTCAGTTATTCATTTATGAAGTGTGAAAACAGAGATGGGGAAGTGTCCCTTCTCTGTGGTGTGACATAGAGAACCCAATTCATCCGCTCCACAAGGAGCACTTCATGTTGTCCTGTGCCATCACTGACCGCAGCCCCTTTGTGCTCCCACACAGGATACAGACACGTGCCGCTGTTCAATAAGAACGGAGACCTACTCCCCTCAGCCGGACTTTTTGTACACATTATGGTCCTGGATGCCGAATAAGAAGTCTCCAACTCTAGGACCTCCTTTCTACAGCCATGTTTTAAAATTTTATCTTTCATTTTGGCTTCACAGTTTTAGCTCATGATTAACTTATTACTTTAATTCTAATCAAAGTCGAATTGCGACTTTTCTCTCTTCAGTCTAGAGATTCTGATTTGCAGCTGAATGTTGGTTGTATTGGGAGGTGGGTACACATGCACACACTCTAGGGCTCCCTAGACTTTATAACACTCCATGTATATATGACACTTCACTTTTACAAATTGGATTAATTTGTACAAGCAGCACTCACTACATACCAACTTCAGTTTGCATTAGGATTAAACTTTTTAAACTGCTTGTCCCTTATTTTTAGTCTGTTCAATGTCTTTTTTTTTTTCTTTTTTAAACCTTTTCATCCAAATGACAATTTTGACTTTTAGAGAAGCACAGGCCAATGTGAAAGCTATAGTCTTTGTTTTCATCAGTAATTTTAGTCATCCATTATGATCATTTCTCATGTAACATCTTGACTTTGCCTCTTTTTGTAAATCAATATGAACACATAAAAATGTTAAACACAATCATCATCAAGCACTGTATTCATCTATGACTTAACAGTCCTCATCCAGTGGAGCCACAATGAATGATGCAGCATTATAGTCCTTATAAACCTCCCCAATCTCCCGACTCTGTGACAGCGACGATACCTGTATATACCAGTCTCCGGCTGAAACATCTTCATGAACTATTTAATTTTATGCAAACAATACTAGAAACCAGTTTGCAGTGAGCCACATCTGCCTTTCCCTAGAAGGAAACTACCTTGTGAACTTTGGATACACCCTATGTAAACAGTCACAGCAACGATGCATACAAACGGAGAGCTCCTGTTGAATGAAAACCTTTAGGAGTTATTTTACATCTTAATTGTGTAAAGTTGCTCAAAAATAGTTTGTACAAAAACGCATCGCAGGACTTCTTCCAACAGACAGCTATCCTTTCCACCGTCATCAGCTTCACAAGAGCGTTTGGTTGTTGCCAGACTGGCAGTTTTGTTAGTCAAAGCTCTAAATATCCACCGTACACTACCAAACAAACTGAGTTAACCATGTAGTACCTAAACAAGGTTAGCAGAGCCCAAAGGTTAATCACGCCGTTACCATCTTTCAGCTTGTTATAAGAAAACATGAACCCACCGCTGCCAGCTCACTAAGACAAAACAGAAACAGATGGTGTTAGTCTGATGACAGAAGACAGGCAACAATCCTCCAAAAATGTGCTTTTATTGTGACATGTCTGAAAGGAACGGTAAAAATAAATCAGGTCGACTGTAAAAGAGAAAACGGTGACATTCTCAACTTTCAGTAAACATACCATATGAGGTACATCGGAGATGGTGGAAACCGCAGTCACGCCAGACTGAAGTGAGGATCTTTGGCCTTAATTCATGAACCACATCAGATGTGTGACAGGGGGCAGAGGAAGAAAAGAAAAAAAAAAAAGACATGACAAAATTGTTTCAATGAAGCCATTTATTAAAGAAAATAAAGGGGGAGAAGGTGATGCTCAGAATGACATGCTGCCAAAGTAGGGAAAAAAAAGTGAGGAAATTGATTAAAAAAAATAATAATAAACTCAAGTGTTTTAGAACTTTGGTGTTAACTTAGTACAAAATGAAGAATGTGATTATGAGTGAAGTGACAAAAGGAAAAGGGAAAGGCAGCACACATGAACGAACATACACACACACACACATGCTCACAATCGTCCCGATAGGTGGGACGAGACCTGACTTATTTTTCTTACCAAAGGCAAGAGAGCAGGAAAATACCGATCTGAAAGGATATAGGAACAAAAAGCTGGATATAATGGGTAATATGCAACTTTTCAAACCCAAATACTGACAACATGTAGGTAGAAAAATATATCACAATGATACAAACAACATTTTCAGAGAAAGGTCATCATTGAGAGGTTGAGAAGACCAAACGCTCCTTATTTAAAAACAAAAACATTGCACTGAAACCATCGTGAGCTGCACACTCGCAACACAAATGCTTATGCGAAGAGAATGAAAATGTCTGAAGGAGCAGCAGCCTTTTAACTGGGGGCGTAAAGTTGGAAATTATTAGTGTCTCTTAAATATAAACCCCATGACCCACAAACCAAGCAGTAAAGGTTTGTTGGAGGCAAACAATCCCTAGATGGCACCATAGAGCTTTTCACATCCTCCATTTTACTGTTACACAACCCACCAGAGCCAAATATGCTCTACATATATGGCTGATCACTTTTCGCACTCCATAAGAAAATACTAGAGATGATGCTAAAACAGGGAGGTGTAACCTTGGAAATAATGAAGAAACATTGCTTTGTGCCTCCACAGGCAGTAAGGCATTAATGCCATGATGAGGTTGTTCACAGTCCTGATGCAGTGCCCCAGTAGTGTTTCATTTAGAGCTGGACCCAAACATTGTTTTTGGAGGAGGGGGCTGTCTGGATGGGCCCGGACTGAGCACCCATCTGCAGGCTTGGAAGGCGTCCTTTTGCTCCACAACAGGGGTTTCTTACTATAGAGACACAGGTAACCACATTTGGCTACCGTTTCTGAGATAAACCAATCAAAATTCAAGTTGTTTCAGCACTGCAACACTTACATGTCACCAGATCAAAAAACAAACAAGTAGATCTAAATATTATATGGATGTCCGGTTTCTGGATCCACTCATGTGGACAGAGAATGTTACAGTGGTCTTACTTTAACAAACCCTCACTGGTTAATTTATTCAAGTGCTCTAACCCAAGTGCCCAAACCACCCTCCCCCTCCAAAATAAAAGCGGTTATTGCCATGGAAGCTAATGTTGCAGCATTCGGTTTGCTGGGCTCCTCTCATATGTAGGCACTGAGGTGAAGAGCAGTTTAAAAAAGGAAGGGGAAAAAAGGAGTCTGGGAAAATAAACGCCACAGGTGGCATTTCCATTCGATTTTTTTTTTTTTTTTTTTTTAATTACGAGGGCTGGACAAGGGCAGGCCACCACTGTACATCAGGGGAATGGTGTGATTTAAACACTGTCCAGACTCTGACACTCAACCCTATTCTGTAAAGACACTGATGACATGGAAAAACTGAAAACATGGCACTCGACCTATTTGCTGTAAGATCCTGGACCAGTTTAAAAACACTAAAGAACACCTTTGCAAATGTGTACAATTTCAGAGGAAGTTCTGCCCTCTAAGGGTGAAGCTGCACCACTTGTGTGCATGCACACACACAAAAGTTTTTTTTTTTTTTTTTTAAAGTGATTAAAAGCTAGCCATCTGATCTTGTAATATTAAAACAAACAAATTTGACATCTATTTGTCAAAATAATAAAACCTATCATGTTATTCTTACAACTAATAGACTAACAGTTGTAGCTCAACCCTGGTACGGATATGAAGCCTGTTTTAAAAAAAAAAAAAAGAAAAGAAAGAAAAGTTCCTTATTTGGCAAATTATTAAAAAACAAACAAACAAACAAACAAGGAAATGGCACATCTTTAGCCGAGCTTTCAGATGAAATTATCAAGCGCAAAGAACTACTGGACTTGCTGCAGGTGGGGCGTGAATGTCACAACTGCATACATCCTCCGTTTCCTAAAACAAAATCAACCATTTCTACTTATAATGAAAGCTGAAAGAAACAAAGTCACATCTATATAATGGCACAAGCTTACTGGGAAAACAGAAGAACACTATGAGACAACTGCCCAGCGTTTGATGACCAAAAAAAACAAAATAGTGAATTCAAACTTTCATATAAAGATATTTGTGTGTCCACTTTAAAGCATATCTGTATGTGAAAAGACCAGAGTACTCTGGAAATATGCCATGTAGAAAATATCTCCCCATATAAACAACAGTCACACAAGGCACTTCATTAAGTATGAAAAGAGAATCACAGTCCTTTCTACTACCAGAAATTGCCTGCATAGCAACAATATGAGGACAAAATCTTTTCAGACTTTTGTGTGGTACCACAAAAGAAGTCTCAGACAAAAAGTTGTTTTTGTTGTCGTTTTTTTTTTTTTTTTTTTTTTTTCCCTTGCGTTTAAAATAAGCACTTCACCAAATAGTAAAACTTGGTTGATTTGAAAATAAAGATTAAAGTTCGTTCCTCTTAGTATTTTGTCCCCGATATTATCAGCTTAGGACACTCTACATACTTTCTGGTGTGGTTTTTATTATTTTTGTGAGACACAGTGCTCCTGGGATTTTGAATGTTTTTGTTTTTCTGATGGCACTCAGAAGGCAGCCGGTCGCCAGGAGATGAGATCAGAGACAGGGTTATGATGTTTTCCACAGTGAGACTCCAAGGCGTCCCCTTAGTGTGGGAGGATCTGCCCAAGTCTGAGAGATACGGTCGTAGAAAGGAACAGAGATCAATACAGGAGACTGGTGGGCACAGGCGGTAGTGTGGGCTGTCCTGCTACCTGCTCCTTAGATTCTGCAGGACTCCGTAAACCTCTTCTTCTTTGCTGAGTCCCTCAAAGAAAGGCAGCAGGTCCAGGAGTTCTGTGTCATTCATATCGTCAAACCAGGACTGAACTGGGACCTGAGGAGAGGCACAAACCACTGAAAGTTAGCCTTAAGATGTAGAGCTGAATGACAATTACAGCATAAAAATGCAGACACGTTAAGCAAATTAGGAAAAGTACACTACTGGAGAAAATGAATTCTAGTGCTCTTAATAAATTATTCTGATCCTGATTGATAAATACCACAAGAAACCAAAGAAATTATGTAACCGCTCAATAACATGATTATTTTAAAGACGAGAAGCAAGTACTTTAAAACAGAAACTAATCACTGACACACAAGTCAGAAACACAAAACTAAGTTGTATAATAAAAAACAAAACAAAAACAAAGTATGAACATTGTTATAAAATGATCTATGAGCACAAGAACTTTCTTAGTGTCTGCCCTGCCTCACAGCCAGGGGAAATGTGATGGTGAGACAAAGCTAGAAAATGGTGTGGAAGATCAGTGACCAACTCAGCATGAGTCCAAAACACAGCTGCTGCAGAAATCAGAAGAAAGGCTGCAGAGGCCATCCTCCTAAAATGATGCCACAGGCAGTGAAATACCTACAGATACAGGTATTTTGCATAATGTCACACTCTATGAAGGGCTTCGGGAAGAAAATAAAACCAAAAGGCTTAAGACTGTCACGTCTGGCTCAGTGAAATGTATCTGGTGTAAAAATGGCCAGGATCACCAGAGACAGTGAAAACCAGAGGTGTGAGTGTGATGATGTGAAGCAGCATGAGAGCAAAAGGTGTTGGACAGACAAAGACACAAATGACATTTAATAGGCGGCACTGTGAATGCCTGAGGCTACACCAAAATACTAACTGCAGATGTTTGACAAAAGAGAGGATTATTCCAGCCAGGTGACGTTTCAAAGCACACTGCTAAAATTACACGAGGTTCTAAAGAGAAAAAAAAGAAAAAACTATGTCCTGTACAAGTATGAGGCTTATTTAAATCCAAAAGATCACTGCTGGGATATTTTCAAGAACCCCAGAGCAACTCAGCTTCTGCAGCAAAGAGCAGCTGAGCAGCTTTTTTCCCTCCTCTTTCTAACTTCTGTTGTTTTCCATCATCATATTCAGCATGCAACAGAAGGCTACTTTGTAGCAAGAAAAATTCAGAGTCTAACAGATGCAGTGCTGAATGTAACAAATATATTGGAGGATTGGGAACTCACAGCATTTTCTGGATGGAAAATATAAGAAGCAGGTGAATTATCAACAATGATAACATTGTGGAGTTCTCGCCCCAGCCGGCTAAGATCTTTGACGTAGTTGCCTCGGTGAAAAACACAGGATTCTCTGAAGAGCCGCGCTTGAAACACGCCCCACTGGTCTAGCAGGTCTGCCACAGGGTCTGCATACTGTCCAAGCAAAACAAACAGAGGAGAAGCAAACGGTTTTTAAAACAAGGAATATAATAAGACTAATATGACTTGTGAATGTTGGGACGATATACATCACATCTTTATGATCACATGTTTCAACTAGAAACAAAAACAACTCACAAAAGCTAAACGCTACACTAGGTTTCCAAAAGGAAGCAAAGCATGGTGTCCCTCATAACAGCACTTGATTAACAGGGAAGGTGCCACTATGCCATAACACAGAAAAGCGCATTCTAGCTTTTAAGGAATATCTGTTTCTAGAGAGGAATTATTCCCACAGCACAGTTTCTTTTGCTTCATTCATTACACTTACCCATGCATTACTGGCTAACATGATGGAGTGACAGATGCAGAGCATAATAACGGAGATGTAAAATTCAGAAAGCAGAAAATTAACGATGTTCACAGTTCCACAGGTACCACTGGCTTGTAACCAAAGCACACGTCAAAACAGAAAAAATGTCCACATTTGAACATACCTTGGCAAGACTGGCTGTGAAGAGCACACATTCAAATAGTTCTCCCATCTTTTGAAGAAACTCATCCACGTGTGGTCTTTTCAGCACATACACCTGCAAGATAGATCATCGCTTTTAAGACCAGGGGTCCGTTCTTCGTACCTCGCTAAGTAAGTTAGCTGGATTTGATTGTTGACGATTTCGCGTGATCTTGGATCGTTCAGTTCTCTGAAGCTCATCCGGGACTTGCTGTCATAGCAACAGATCCGTAAGCGTAAACCTGCTCGGGAGCAGGCTCACTTTATGTAAACAGGATTAGATCGCGGCCACTCAGGTATGTCCGCTTCATTTATACAAAAGCAACAGCGATATTTTACCACTGTTTTTCCATAAATAAATATTATCAATGTAACTAAAGATAATGCAGTATTTGATTCTTTTATTGATTCCATACAGATACATACAGGTCATTTCCTAAAAAAAGGGAAATGTACTATTAATCATTCTATTTCATGTATTTGATTATTTCAGATGTAATTCATATGTTAGAGTAGTAATAGTAAATTACTTCGTGTAATCAAGATGAGAGACCACGGCTATAAAAGCGAAGGTGGATTTGGGAAGTCTGCCGCAGCCATGTCCTGTCCGTATACCCGAGCAGCCCATTGCGGAAGGTGCAAGATTGATAAGGAGAGTTCTCAGAATTCAGCGTATATTGCGGGACAGACAGGATCCTTTAGCTCAGCGCGACAGTGTGCTCATTGAGAGATATCGATTTTCCCGTGAGGGTATTATTTACTTAACCAACTTGTTGACGAGGGGGTGCAGGACCACCACCTGTCTTTTGTTGCTCTGCCCTTTTCTTGGTTGCTGTTATAAACAAACAGATTATTTCAGGGTCTCTTTTCAAGAGACTAAAAGCAATACAAGTGATAAATATTACCATTCTGTAGGATATTCTTATATTTCACTTTTACCTGTTCCCATGTTCTAGTGGGCCCTGTTGTGGCTCTAATGTGAAAGAGGATATAATGTAATATAATATAATATGATATAATGTAATATAATATAATAAATTTACCCTACCGCCTACTGGTGTTGGCCAGAGGGGCCGATGGCGCGATATGGCAGCCTGGCTTCTGTCAGTCTGCCCCAGGGCAGCTGTGGCTACAACCTTAGCTGCCTCCACCAGTGTGTGAATGTGAGAGTGACTGAATAGTGGTATTGTAAAGCGCTTTGGGTGCCTTGAAAAGCGCTATATAAATCCAATCCATTATTATTATTATTATTATTATTATTATTTAATTACTTCCGAGTTTAATTTGTCAGCAACTTTCTGCCAGCCCTCTCTCCTTGCTTTTGCAGCCTTTGCAGTGTTCCCTTGGGTTTTAATTAAACTCTGAAACTCCTGAAATCCCTCAATCAAGAGTTCTTGCTCTGCTGCCGAAAAATACCGAGCGCGCTCCTTCGACATTTTCGCCGACCAATCAAAGGGTTGCCGATCAATGTTTCTACTATCGATGCGTAGCCCCTGTTAAGCCACCCAGTGATCTCACATT
Organism: Mchenga conophoros; assembly: GCF_057382185.1. NCBI lineage: Eukaryota > Metazoa > Chordata > Actinopteri > Cichliformes > Cichlidae > Mchenga > Mchenga conophoros. The sequence continues at coordinate 28,808,522 of NC_140543.1, forward strand.
ACTTCATCCAGCTGTACTAATCGTCAACAACAGGTGTGTTCGGAGAACCGGAATAGCGAGCTCAAAGTTAGCGCGATGATTTGATTTTGGATGTAGTAAGCGAGGTACGAAGAACGGACCCCAGATTTCAAAACAACAACAACAACAAAACAAACCGTGGTGTGACAGGAGTGTCAAACACTACAGATACATTATCTGTACTGAGGGCACTTTAGGTGAACAGTGTCATTTATAAGAAAATATATGCGAAAGCTTCAGGATGGCTACAAAATAATTCCTGTTACTCATTTCTGGAATTATTCAAAATGATCAGACTGTTTACCATGTCACATAACTTTAGATGCCCCCCACATCCCCTTCGTACAGTGGCTGCCACCCAGTGCAAGTAATCACGAATAGGCCATCCAGGATACACACAGCCTATCCTGGATTACTTGAACTGGATAACAGCCTTTTCTTCAGGATCTTCACATCAGAACCAAATGGAATCCCCCCTATTAAAGAGACAAACTTCAATACAATTTATTAGTTTTTAAAGAAATCTACAATACCTGATGAACTGTACCATCGATCTCTACTGGGACAATGAAATCAGCGTTGCTGATAGGCTGTGGGAAGAAAATACAATTACTTTTGTCGTACTACCCCAACTGACCCCCAGAGGTCGTACTATTAACACAAACTCAATTTCCAGACTGTCTAATCTCTGAGGGCAAAAAAAAAAGTATGTTTTGCTACAACAACCTTTATCATCACTGCCCTCCTTTAACCTCTGTAGTAATTTAAGACAGCAGACAGAGCATTTGACCTCAGGCAGAAGTGGACAGCTTGAAGATTTAAAAAAAAAAAAAGAAAAGAAGAAAGTGCACAGAAAGTATTCTTCAGTGCAAAAAAATATGTTTTATCGAATGGAGATGGTTGCCAACACAGCCTGGTTGTCTGCATTTTCCTGTTACAATCATGTACCCATTATAAGCCACAGTCAGTACTGTAATATTACGCTCGCTCACATCCTCTGCCACCTGCTCATCTCGTTCTTTTGTGTACACAGTGATGTCATGGATTCAAACAGCTTCAACTTCCTGTGTATCATTAGCGGAACTTTGGAAATAATGACAGAACTTTGGAAATAATGACAATGTATAGACATAAACTAAACAATGGTTTGCAGAAATATAGGCAAACCTAATATTGGCTTTTAGTTAAACCTGGTAGTAAAAGTGCTCATACTGTGCAGAATTTCAACAGTAGTTTTAGCCCCTTCTTACCTTAAATGAACTGTGGACAAGTGTTTCATCCAAGTCAATCACCACACACTTTTTGCCATAGTCAGATATTTTCATCTCTGGTAGGAGGTATTTGGCTGGCGGCTATAGGGAGGACAAGTCAGATAATGTCAGAGAGCAGTACATGAGAGAGAAGGACAGGCAGAGCCAAAGAGAGAACATGAATGCTGTACACTTTGCATTAAGTAAGGTTTAAGCCAACAAAAAGCCAAAACCATGTTAGAGGAGATAGTTTTTTGAAAAACCAACTGAGATCAGTGACACTACAGAATTCAAGCGAAAACAAACAAACAAAAAACCCTTTCATCTCTTTACATCTTTATTAGGTCAAGTTAGATTTCACAAATCTGTATCATGCATAAAGCTGTCTGCTGCTGTTAAGCCATCCTAATTTTGCTGGGATCAATCAAACTTAACTGTTAAGTTTGGAAATGCCAGTACACTATATGAGAGTGTGAAGTGAAGTGAGAACTATGGCTCAGTGCTGGAATTGACTGGATGCTCTTTTAGAATGAAATTATATCAAATCACTGTTGGTTATTCTCACCAACTTTTCCTTGGATGGGTCGCAGATCACCGAATCACATCTCAGTCCTTCCTTGAGTGTAGGGCTGTGCGATATGACCAAAATCTCATATCCCGATATAAGAATTCTATCGTCCCGATAACGATATAAATCACAAAAATGTAACATTTTCTGTAAATTCTATGAATCTCGGGCAGCTCGACTTGCGGGAAGTGTTTCCAGCTGCGCGTCATGTAGCTGGAGTCGAGTGTTTTAACCGATGCATGAAACGATACATTTTTAGACACAAGTTGTAACGGCCGCCGTTTTCTTTGTGAGCATTTATTACACAGCTGGCTGCGGGGAAAGTCTAAGGTTTATTTTTTTAGCACCTGGCGGCTCTTTTTTTACTTCTCATCCGTAAATAATCTGCTCTTTCACGTGATTCAGTTTATTTTGAAAAGTCTCAACAGGATCTTGAGCTTTATTGTGAAAGGTTTATGTGGAACATAAACAAGCGGACACGCGATCGTGTTACCGTCGTTGTTGCTAACCACAACGCATAAAAACAGGCGCTTGTCCATCCGTAGTGTGGTTATATTAAATATAAGAGAAAAAGAGAACTTTAAGAAATTTATATAGCCACTACAGTGACCATCAAAACTATGAAAAAAAATATTGCCGTAAACAGTTTATTTTGCGACACCACGAAACAAACTATAGCGTAAAATGAAACGACAGACGTTTTTATATCGTCATCCGATATATCGTTATATCGAACAGCCCTACTTGAGTGACAGGATTAATTACTTTAAGTCTGTAGCTGAGTAGCCAAACTGAAAGACTAGGAGCTAATGTTAATTCTCACTCTCAAAATTACTAAACTGCATAGATAAGTAGCACAATAAATGGTTTAATGCCTTGCGTAGAAGCTCCGGAGGCAATTAACAGAAACAGGTTTGCACTTAAAAATGTTAGCTGGTTAGTGTTACAGTGTTTCTGAGAGCATACAAACCACAAAATGTCACTAATGCAGATGAAGCACTGAGACATTAAACCCAAAGGTGCACGTACACCTTCTACGCAGCCAGACAGTGCTACCATCGGCTGAGAGTGAACTGCGGTACGGTAGCAGAGCTAGAGCTCTCTGAGGAGCAGTGGAGCCCACACAGACAGGATGTGCCACCAGCCCACTCACCCTGCATGCAAAGGAAAAGAAAAAAAAAAGGCAATACATACACTAGGGACAGGGATGACCTCGACCTGGTCACACTACAACACATACAAAAACAGGGTGAGGGATAGGAAGTAAAACAAAGGAGAAACCCCCCAAAAAACAATGACACATTGACAGAGATAGCACAAAGAGAAAATACTACTCACAAAAACAGACAGTTTACAACAGATGGAAAAGACTTGCAAACTGATATTTCTAGAGTTCTCAACAGGACAACAAGCAACAGTTTAGTGGTGGAACAGCTCACCTTGGGAGGCGATCCGTTCTCCTCAACTGGTGGAGGCGGGGAGCTGGCGTTGGTGTTGGTGGCTGGAGAGTCCACATTGTAGTTGCGGAAGCAGCAGAAAAACGTGCTGAAGATGCCTCGGCTCCTCTGCTTCTTTAGGCTGCTGTTTGACTGGGACGCTGGCAAAAATAACAGGAAGAGGGTGGAAGAATAGAGGATGAACAAGCGGATATGCAAACTGACGTTCTACGATAAAAACGCAGCAGGATGAAACTGTGCACCCTTTACATCTGAATATTTGCATGCCAGGGTGTAGATCCTGTTTTAATAAAACAGGCCATGTGTTAGCCACAAATTTTCCTAAGTGGCCACAGTGGTGTGAGCCATGCTGAATGACAATAGGGGAGACCTTTACAGTCTGATTAAATGGCATTAGGTTTTGTTTTGTGCGCTCGCCCTGGCTGAACCACTGATCAGAAAATAACTTAGGTGGCCGGGTGACCTCATCAGTCACACTCAGTGACAGTTCAGAGCATGCTCTGCTCCGATTCCAAATCGCCTCTCATTCCTGAACCACGAAGCGCGGCCTAAATGAGACACTGAGCTTTTATTAATAGTGACAACTTGGAGGGTGTACACACTTCATTCTTTTGTTCTCTCTCTCCTTTATTTTTTCGTATTTGCTTTTGTGGCTACCACCATTTTGAAAACTTGACTTGATTCCCTCCAACATTTCAACTGGCAGGTGAGTGACTGAAGCAGCCTGATCATGCACAAGAGAAGGAGGTGGGAGGCCCTCAGACCCCTCAGAGCCTATACAAGGCTGCATTCCTCTCCACCCATTCCCCCTGCCCAGCCCACCAGAATGCCTTTGCAACTGAAGACTGTGAAGAGTGAATAGCATTATGTCATGTCTTTTGGTATCTTGATATTGTGGCACTTTGTACTACAAACAAATGTGTAAATGTCTAAACAAAAAAACAAACAAAAAAACCCCCACATTCGGAGCAAAATATTTCTGCAACTTGCCATCTCTGTCTAGTGCTTTATTATAAAACAGTTTTGTGCATCAGAGGATCTTGAGACCACAAAAGCAACAACAATCTTTTAACATGTTAGGATGTGGAGCAAGCACATAATGCGTTTCAACAGATTAATAGCTCGCTCTTACAGTAAAGCTATCAGAAGCTGACTGACTAACAGCATGTCACAGCTACATTAAACACTTTCTGCACTCCCGAGCTTCTCTGTCATTTCCCTCTATCACTGTCTTCCAGTAATGTTAATTACAGCCTTTCAAGCAAGGGCATGTTTTACTGGGTATCTAAGTTGTATCTTATCAGTGCCATAAGCTCTTCCAAGTCGAGTGGACTATAATCTGCAGCCATCGACAAGGAAAAGAAACAATAACAACAACAACAACAACAGATTTATTGTGTCTTCTAAGAAAGCCGAAGCATGTGGATATCTTGCTACAACCCAATGTTTCAGAGAGACCCAAACCAGCAAAAACAACATTGTAACTACCACGAAATACCAAGGCAGCAAACACATTTAGAAATTTGTTTGGAAAATTACCAGCTTGAAAATGAAGAATGTTTTCTTCAGAAGTTTTCAAATTACTCTGAATCAACATTGCCCACATTGTTCTCTGTGTTTTACAGGCTTAAGTTAAAAATACTCAAAGTGGCTACACTGAGCTCAGTTTTTATCTGGCCATAATCAGCAGCACAATTTTTTTTTTTTTTTTGCTTAAACAGGGCTTTATGTTTTCATTTCAGCTCTGTAAAACTGGGACAGAGAGGCAGTTGTCAGCTCCCTGTGACTCATCACTACAACCAGCCGTGGTACTGACTCCTGCACAAAGACCCTTAGCAAATTCACAGTCAGGCACAGAGCACAACTGTGTCTCAAATATATCACTCACCTGGCATAAAAGCAGAGCTGTAGTTCACTAATGAGGTGCTGAACTTCACAAGCACAAGTACCTTTACTCACAACACATTCCAGAAAAACAAACCAAACACCTTTTGGAAAGAGCAAAAATATTCCCAGTGTTGTTTGACTTTTCTCTAAGCTCAGGTAAGAGTCAGACCAAGGGACATGACCTCTCATTCTACTTGATAATTCTTTTGTTGTTTCCTAAACTGTTTCCATCAGATCACACTGAATCAGGAGAATGCCATGTGGATATTTTACACAATTGTCATTTCATAACAGTAGTCCGCTTCAAACACATTGACAGTACTGGAAATACTGTGTGGTATAAGCGAGACAGCTGCATGGGTGCATGTATACAACATTCAGGAGACAGCACCACGCACTGAATGCTCCAAATTATTAACTGCATTATTCCCCACACTGACACAATATGACATCACATGGACATTATACTAGTGGGCTGCAGGTTAAATACTGCCTAATGTCCGATCTGACTAATGTTGTAATTTGCTTCCATACATGCATCTCAGCTGAGTGATGAAAAAAGGTCAGCCATCCAGCGCACATGTGACAAAATCTACCGACTCCTGGGTGGGTTTGTGACTGTTGACACAGTCTACAGATTTGACCAAGGATTAGTCAAAGAGAAGCCTAAACAATTCCACACCACCTCCTGTAAACAGTGCAATCTCCAAGTTTCCATGGCAAGAGACGTTTTTCTAAACAACACCTTTCAACTCTTTCAGTACTGATACCTTTTTTCTGCTCTGTTTCTGTGTTTTTAAGACTGTTTTTAGATACAAGTAATAAAACTGTTGCATTGACTGTGAAAACCTATGCAGAACTGTTTTTTGGCCAGGCAGAAAACTGATCAGTAACCCATGAGAGAACCGATAGTCAGACTTCTGACCAGAACTGATAGTGCCATTAAGACTTTATTGATAGCCAACCCAAGTCCTGTGCTGTTTTTTGTTGTTGTTGCTGCTTTTTTTTCTCCCTTTATTGAACTTTTCTTAGCGCGGAAAGGGGTCTTCTTTTAGTAGATTCCCCAAATGAAGACTTTTAGTAGCTTAAGTGAGGATATGTGGATACTCCACTGCCGTGAGTTTGCTATCACTCTTTTGTAATGTGCAGCCCGCTTTAAAGCAAACAAAAAGATCCTGGCATTGGCAACTGATAAGCTTGTAGGCTTATAAATCCCATGGATTGGAAAATGTGAAACTGGCTGAGAACTAAATGGGACCAAAAGAATTAAGACAGTATTTTAAACTACAACTAAAAAATGTATTCCTGCAATTTTCCCACTAAATTTTGATTCCATTAGTAACCACAGAAAAACCAAAACTTATTAAAAATTGAATGCATAGTACAAAATATAAGTAATTTCCAATTAGAGCTGGGCGATAGAACGATAACGATATGTATCGCGATATAACTTTTACTCGATAGAGAAATTAAGCTATCGCGATAGACCTCGCCGCTCTTGTCCTCTTTAAAAAAAAAAAAAAAAAAAAAAAAAAAAAAAAGGTCAGCCAATCCAAATTAAGTAGCGCAGAGCCGAACCAATCACAGCCGCAGCGTCAGCACAAGTGCCAAGCCACACGTGTGTTTGTTTGGGAAACAACCAGTGGGTAATGGAGCCAGCCGTAATGGAGGAAATGAGTGTGCCGACTAGAAAAATCAACCGAGCGTGACCGAAGAGAAAACAGATGATGGTTGCAATGCCGGAGAGATTGTCGAACGGAAGAGCCATAGAAGTTCCGTAGTGTGAAGGTATTTCGGCTATTTCAAGTCTGACAAAAAACAGAGTAGCGTGCACTGTAAATTGTGCCGAAAGCAAGTCTGGAAATACAATAAACTGGTGCATGCGTCACACTGTGCGCCACGTTATTGTTTCGGTGAAATGAATTTCTACAATACTGTTAATTCTACTCTGCAGTGTTTAAATGCTTACATATACACACAGTTACTGTCCCTCCACACATATGACTCGGTTCTGCTTCTATGCCCCAGCTTTGTTTACTTTTTCCCACCGAGGCTTCTAGACTTCTGATTGGCCAACATTTCTGCACGGTTAGGAATCTAGCGCCACCTGCTGCTTTGGCATGTTCATAGCAGCGTTTTCCTTCATTTCTGCCTTTACGTGTGAACGGGATTATTTTTTAAAACGAAAACGGAAAATCTCCGTTTTCAAAAATACCCGTGTACGTGTGGACGTAGCCTCAGTCTCTGACTGGAAGCGCTAATTCGTCATTCGGCTTTTGTCAGACTAAAGTAACTGTTAAAACTGTTTGAAAAGCTAATCTATACAACAAGGAGAGATTGAGAATTTCCTTTTAGTTCTCAGTTTATTTGATATTGACAAAAGTTAGTCAGTTTTGTCTGTTCTTCTGTAAAACAAACTAAGATTTATTTTTAGAATTTATATTTTGTTTCTAAGTGGAATTGACAATTTAGTCTGTTTCGTTTGTTCTATTTTGAAACTTAAACGCTTTAGCGGCTGCCTTTTGTGTAGTTTGCAATATTTGCCTTTATCTATCTGAAAAAGTCTCATGTTCCTTAAGTACATCTACCCTGTTGAACTTATTATGGGAAATAAATATTTAAATAAAAACAAGCTGCTGATTATTTCACATTTTACTTGTGAGCAACGGCACATTTAAATCTTACAAATATAGTTATTTGGCTTATATCGTGATAGATATCGTTATCGCCTGAAATGAAAAAAACATATCGTGATATGAAAAAATCTCATATCGCCCAGCTCTATTTCCAATAGATACATATATTTTGGTGCTTTTCTAAACTATTATTAATATTAATCTTGACAAGTTTAATGCTTGGGAAATATTTATATCCTATTTTGCTAATCGAGGACTTAATTAAAGCTAAATCTGTAGCATATTTGAATGTATTTAGTGCTTCCTTCTTTTTATTTAAATTCAATGTGTTCATGAGGTTAAACAAATATAGACAGGAAACCCCAGAACTTAATAGCAGAAGAGGCTAGAAGAGGGCTCAGTCAAGGTCACCCCATATGAATCAATCTTCCAACACTATTAGCAAGGAATTTATCGTAACAGTAAATGGATCATGTGTAACACTCCATCCATCTCACAGACATGTTAATAAGATCTCATTACAACAATCTCAGCTGAGTGACAAGTTTAAGTTGTTGAAATCAACAAGACTCTTCAAATTCAAGAAAAAGACCCACAGAAATCACTGCTCTGATGGCCTCTGTTTGGAAATGAAGAGCTTTTTTGTTTTTGTTTTTCCCTTTCAAAGTATGTCTGTGACAACACAGAAAATGATCACTGTCATCTTACAATTAGTTACACTTGGCTCTGGGGTTAGTGCCCTTCCCAGCAAGACTGTAGGTCTATATATAGGCTGCTGCTGCTGCTTGGGAGCCAAACCAGTGTGAGAGGCAGGCACATGTTGTAAGACAGCCAGCAGAGGAACATTAAGAGCAAAGGTGGTCAGTTTTTGCCCAGACAGTTTGGCGCCTGTTCAGGCTATTGGAAGACTACCTATTTAATTCCTTTAAGACAGATGGCCGCATGGGCTACATGTTAGGTGATCTCCAATAGATAGATGACAATCTGACTTTGTATTTACATTAGAAAATGTGTATAGAAATAATGCTGTTAAATATTTATAGACTTTTTAAATTATGTGATTATAAACTTCCACCAAGTGCCAAATGTGGACAGTTTTGTTTGGCAAAATATTCTATTCTATATAAAAATTCTATTCACAAAACTGGCTGCTAATTAGGAAAGAAAAAAGAAGAGAGACTGAAATAAAAACAAAAAAACAAGTGCTGTTACCACATGTTTGTTGTAATTTATATGCACAGTCCTTCTGTCCTGCCATCTGTTTTGCCCCACCTGTATCTTGTGAAGACCCACCTGCACCCTATCTGACTTTTTTTTGCAGATTCTGAAATTGAATTGCCATTTTTCCAGATTAAGAACAAAGGGGAAAAAGGACAAAGACATATACAATTGTTATAATGATTATATTATTTGTTGTGAGAAGCGAGCATCCACGTCACTGCTCTATTTCATCCGGTAACTCAACTGTGTCTTGTTGCACGCACACTCTCGCACCTAGTCTTATATTATTTCATGCAGCAACCCAACACACAAACAATGAATTCTAGCAGAGTGAATGCTTGTACTCGACCGCCTCTGTTGGCAAACACACTGAAATCATACTAAAATACTACCTGGGTGCAGTAAAGTGCATGTCTTCAGAAGCAGACCAAATATCTGTAACAGGCTTGCTAAACATGGTATATGCTTACTGATCTAGTAAGCTGTCTTAACACTGTTATATCACCGTAGTGGCATATGATTAGTTTAATTGCCATATAACTCCACCTTAAGTGTTAAACTCCAGCACACATGCAAGAATAACCTCCCAAGACAACCCACGTATATTCAAGTGACACAGAATCCACAGCAGTTACTCTGGGTCACTTTTATAGCTTACAGGCAAATGCATTGTTGTGCTTCAAAGACTCAAGTTCTCACATTACTGATGGTCTGAGAAGAGAAGTTTGAGATGTGATATTGATACACACCCTATGCACCAGGGTGACCCGGTGCATAGGTAAAGTGTCAAAGGGCGCCAGGAATGAGAATCACTGGATATTAGGAGCTATGGGCTTGTGGAGAAGTCATTCACGTTTAAGCAGCACTTAAAAAAAACCCAAAAAAACAAAGCCATCTATTACAGAGGACAGAATATTGTTTAGAAGTGATACATATAGGAAAAGACCTAAAACTGGAGGTTAATTTCACTGCATAACACACAAACCTCACAAGAAACAATAAGCGCGGATAAAACAGTTTCACTGTTTACATCTCAGACAAACCGAATAAGTTTCCCATAAGCTGCACAGATAGCTTCGCTATGTGCATGAAGTAAAACTGAATCGATACACAACACCAGCAGCACAGTTCTCTTTAGTCCGCGTATTAGCTTCGTCCTTAGGAACTTCTTGCCAATCTCAATCCAAACCACCGAGAACTCGATCCATACATGAATCAACTGTCAGAGCTGTCAGATCATATGGTCCCGTTATATAGTCCAAACGCATAAAGAGAAGTGTACTTTCCAGATGTATTATTGCAAATACTTTTACAAAATATGCGTTAACTTGATGCAGACAGTGAATTTTCGTTAATGTTAAAAGGGAAAAAAAAACGCGCTGGAGCGCTTTTCATTTTGAAAACGCAATGAACAAACGTTATCCTAGTTGGAGAACTTACCCGGGCAAGGCCCCACTGACAAACTTGTTGCGTAGTTGAGTTTTTTTTCCTTTTTCAACAAAAGACGTGTTTCCATCTTTTCACACAAAGGCAACTGAGGTCTTTAACAACTACAACAGCTAGCAAGTGCGAATAAAAGCTAACGTCAACAGAGAAAAGTAGTCAGCCAGCTAGCATTAGTTATGTACCGTAAATTGACTTTTTCCTTACCTTTTTCCTGGTTAAATGATATTATTTCCTCCTCCTTGGGGTTAGAAACTTGGGTTATTATGGACATGTGGTCCATTTAGACGATTGGTTATTCCTGTTTTAGTTCCCACAATGTCAATAGTACAAGCGCGCTTGCTTCCTTTGCTAGCTACTGTTAGCTAGCTGTTTAAGATGAAGGTAACCAGCTAGCCCACGAAGCCAGGAAAGCGTCCGAGGCGAAGGGGTTGTGGCAGCGGTGGTAGCCAGCCAGCTAGCACAGTGGTGAATGGAAGCCAGATAATGTCTGTCATTTATGGCTTTCCGAAAACTACCATCGCTACAAACAACTATGTTTGTGGGCAACACGAGGAGCGTGCGTGACTATAAAAAACAAATAAATAGAAAAGACGCTGAAATTGCTAACTAACTGAAGTTAGCAAGTAGCTTAGGTTAGCGAGTTAGCCGCAAACCTTCGATTATCCAAAATGCGAGGCCGTGTCTGGAGCACCGCTGAAAATACTTGGAAGCCCAGATGGTTGTTCTAGTTCAAAAAAATGCAACGACCGCAGGTTGTTCGGCGTTAAAGTTACCAGACACTTTTAGGCAGTCGGTTCATATGTGCTGGCCCTACATTCCCTGTGCAACATGGAGGCTTTATGTATTTTGAGTTGCATCTGAAGCGGGGGCACCGTGAGTGGGAGGGGGCGGTTTGTTTCTGTGATGGATTCTCTCAGGCAGGCAGCACAAACTCGCCGCACTACATTGCTCAAACCATGCAGCTGGCTGGACGCGGCTTTCTTGGGCTGTAATTACTGATGTCCGCAGGCAACAGACTCTTTACTATTAGCATTTGGGGGGAAAAACTCTCCCAAACAGAATATGCTTAATGGGGCCGTTTATAGTGACACTAAGCTATCGATTTAACACTGCTCCCAGGCAAACAACAAACCGAGCAAATACTTGACGTTGATCCAAAAACCCCTGGTATTCAGGCACCCTTGTCATTTTTAATAAACCGGGAGCGACACCTAGTGTCTAAATGACAACAATGCTGCCTTAGTAACTATGAAACAGCGCCTGCATGCATTCAATCCCATCAGTCGCAGTGTGATTTGGAGTGGGTGGTTTCTTGACAAATGACATTTTATGTTGTGAGTGATTAAAAATAGAAAGACTCAGATGTGATGTGTGTGTGCTGAAATGGGAAAGCACTGACTAATATATGAAAATTCCCCAAATCCCTTAGGCATTTAATGCGTTTTATAATATGGCGGTCTTCGACGATATCACAGAGTAGGCCTACAGAAAATTATTTTTAAAAACAGAAAAAACCCAATTTCTTTCAAATTGTAGAAACATTGCCTTTGTTGCATCTAACCGGAAAACGTGAAAGACTTGGGTCTGTAACAGTAAGTGCAATCATATTTCATTGCACTTTTAACATCCGCATATAATTTATCAAGTCAGATTCATTCTATCTTTGATTGGCTCTCAATTAGGCTAATTGCTACTGATTGACTTTCTTTTTTCGACGTTATAAACCATGTTTGTGAGTAAGATCCGATGGACACGGTGTGGACCACCCCTCATTGCGGTGCAGTAGTGGTGGATAAATATATCACCCCTCCTCCTCCTCCTCCTCCTCCTTTCGTTGGGTCCGCAACATCCTGACTGCCAGAGGCTGGTGATCAGAGGCAGCGGCAAAGCCCCCGCAAGACGAATGAAATGAAATCTGCTTTTGCCGCCACCTGCTTTCCCCCAATTTCTTTGGTCTACTGAAGAACTGGCTGTAGTGCTGCCCTCATCCTGACGGTGTAAAGCGGATATAAGGTTAGTAAAACAAGTCTTGTATTAATGCAAAGTGATAAATATGACGGAAACCACCAGGGGGGAACAATCAGAACAAACAGCCGGTGTGTTATCGACTCTGTGCGCACAGAGCATTGAAAAAGTAAGCCTCAATTTGTATGCATGCCGCTTTGCGGGGGATCTGCATAGCCATGGTTACATCTTGGCACTGGCATGCCACACTTGTTCGTCCAACTCCTTTAAGTTCAACTCAAAGTGCGCTACATGAGCATGAAGCACACGCCCTAACACAGCCAGGAACCCGGGCTGTCCACCTGAAAACTAACGGTTTTCCCACTCCAGTGCGCCATTCTTGGCCATTCCAGTTAGGGCTAATTATTCTGTGAAGTGAGTCCCCAGCGCCTCCCAGATCACATAGCACTGCAGCTGCCCTGCTGTACAGCAAACCAACTGCAAGACAGTACTATAATAGGAAGGAGAGGTAGGGTTGCGCAGCTGACGGTGCTGATTCCGAGGAGCCAGAGCTCTGAAGTCCTATTTAAGTCACTGGGCTGTCGATCCGGGAAGCTTATTAGTAAAATACCACCTCGGTGAAACACCCCGGTCTGTCTCAGACCAGTCAGGAACTTGTGTTATTACTGCGCTGACCCGTTTTTGTGGGTGTATAGTTTCTATAGGCACAGGCTGATTTCCACTGGGTAACACTGCCAAGGACATCTACCATAAAAATTAACTGTACTGGGTTTCTCCTCATGTTTTGTCCGGTTAATCCTGCGGAGCATTTTATTTATCGAGGAACCTGTCAACGTGCATGCTTTCATACTGACATGTCACAGCAAACTACAATGTAACAATTTCCAAAGAATAACCTGGTTCAGTAAAATAAACCTTTTAACCCTGCATTTCTCTCAGAGCTTTCCTTTTTTTGTTTTGTTTTCTGTTCATTTATACTGGTTCCCTTCACTTAGGTCTAACATTATGTGGCTGATTGCTTTTCAACCCATTAGGCTTCAAGTGTGCAGATTCACCATGGGGATCAAGACTGCCCTCCCTAGATATGAGCTGTATCTCTACACAGCTGTACTTGCTGTGGCCTTGATATGGGCAGGCAGTTGGATATTTGAAGCTTCAAGTGGTGAGTGCACAACGTGTCAAGAGATGTCCGGAGTGCATGCATGCGCGCGCACACACACACACACACACACACACACACACACACACACACACACACACACACACACACACACACACACACAGGCTGTCGGTGTAACTGAGAAAGTCCGAAAAAAAAAATCAATATCACAGTGCTTTAACATTTATAGAGGTTAATTGAAATCCACTGATATTCCCTAAAGTTGGAGAGAATGGACACTTTTATGCACCTACTATCAGCTTTAGGAGCACAATTTTCACTCATGATCTGATAAATGTCACTGAAAGCCAAGTGACAATGCAATTCAATTTCAATGCAATTTAAAAACTGCCTCAAAAAGCACCGTCCTACATCCTACAACAGTGCTCTATTTAACCTAAAACAGGGCAGAACAAAGTTCATTTAGTAGATGAAAAGAGACTGCTTCCCCCCCTGCGTGTTCTTATTATGTGAAGACAATTTGAAAAAATGGTCCACTTACTCTCTAATTATTTCCCAGATGGAGATATTTCTGACTAAGTTACACTGAGCCAACTAACTCCAAACCCTTCATCCTGAAATAACACCAAATGTTTGCATGCATTCAGACTATGACATGCTTCGACCAGCCTCTTCACAAACTGATCTGAGTGGACTGAGTGCAATCGGGTGACTGGTGCTGTCTGTCACCGTCTGTGCTGTCATACAGTCTAGATGTCAATCATCATTTTAGTCCAGATATTTTTTCTCCTTCAGTCTCTGTCTCTTAAAATGGTCATTTGTAATACTCAGGTCTGCATGCTACAGTAGCACTGTATACTGGCAATAGTAGTTTGGCTGTGTTCCCAGAAGTAAGAGGCTTTCCCCGAATGACCCTTACATTTTGAGGCTTCTCCAGCTTTGGCTGGAAAAACCTACTCCCCACTGTGGTGGTGGTGGTGTAGGTTGATCACATTTGTTGCTACACTGATTGCTTCAACTTTGGTCACCACTGCGATTGTTTTTGGTGTTGTGTTTGTCATTTATGTGTTAGCGCTTTGTTCAGGTTATATAGAAAACTACTCTCCTGCAACAAGATTATGTCTACATGAGACTAGATGTCAGCCTCAGAATAGAAAGCTCTGCAGTGAGTGTATTATGTAATATTTGGTGTTATAAAATAGACCAGAAGTGCTCTCAGGCCCTTAAATTTGCAATAATCCAATGAACACACCAAAGCTCTTCAAGCTGTGACTACCTGCATGACTGTTTTCTTACAGAGGAATAACCAGCTCATATAAAAATGCCCAAAACAAAGCTGCTCAAAGCCTGGATTCCCTAACACAGAGGCTTTACAGTGTCCTGCCATTACTTAAAGCTGTTTTGCATTATTAATAAAACACCTCAGCATGCACAAATGGAGATTATCATTTTTTTGTTTGTTCGTTTTTTCAGAAAATGCAAACAGAAAGACCTTCAAGGAAAGCGTCAAACCAGGATGGCATTATTTTGGCAGGAAAATGGTAAGTCCCTCTTCTTCATGTATTCTCTATACAGCTGCACAGCGCCATGTTAAGCGAGCGGTTGTTATTTGATCCTAATGCATTTTTCCTTGCTGTAGGATGCTGCGGACTTCGAATGGGTGATGTGGTTCACGACATTCCGCAATCATATCCTTTTTGCTCTCGTTGGTCATGTGATCTTTGCCAAGATATTTTCCCTGGTGGCTCCAAAGGTGCGCGGGTGTGAATGCTCACGAGATACTCCTGGGTTTTGAATAAATACACGTGCGGGCTCATGGTGTTTTCTCTGTAAATATGTATTTCACACATATTTGCATGTGCTCAAGTGTGAAGAAAGATATTACAGTAAATGCAAAGCTGCATTCTGCTGATGTGAACAGAAGGCCTTGAAGTGATTAATTAAATGTAGTTTTATTCCATTTTTATTCAATGAGATGTTTTTCTGTTCCAGAACAAAAATGTTTCTCGTGGCTTTTATTTGAACCTCAAGGCCTGACAGAGTGACTCAACACAGCATGAGCTGCTTTCTTTGATACCAAGTTCCCATCTGTTGCGTCTCTGCTGTGAATATCTGGACATATTTAAAACAGTTCATCATGTTTTAAACATGTTTTCTGTCTTGTTTCATGTTTACAATGAAGATTGGTATAAATGGATGTAAGGTAACATTAAAAGATCTTAGAATTTCACAACATTTGCCATGCATTTCATTTAAATTGTGCATATGTGGACTGTAGATTTGTTTTCATTGCCCTGTAATTTAATCTTCCCATCCTTAGGTATTTTAATTTTTTGCAGTGTCATGAGTGTTATTATACTAACACCACTCTTCATGTGTGTTCCTGAATTCTGAACTATATCCTGATATCTTGACTAATTCTGGCTCCTTCTTATCCACAGCACAGATCCTTGGTCTTTGGGGTGTATGGAGGTTTGGCAGTCCTGGTAACGATGGGCTGGACTTTCTTGGCTCTGGTTCTTTCTCATTGCATCATACTATACAGCGTGGCTATATTCAAAAGTAAATGGATGTGCTTCGCTGCAGGCTTGTGTACGCTGGCCTCCATCAAGCTGGAGCCCTTTAACTCCTGGCAGGTGAGGGAATGGTAGCAAAGTAGAAGTTTAACAACTTCACCTACTTCCAAAGTCCAGCGACGCATGTAATAAATACTACAACATTTGTGCTCGACCACCACATTTCTTCCTAATGATCCTAATGGAAGTTCTTTCTGCCCGTCCCTGAGCCTGGTTCTGCTGGAGGTTGCTTCCTGTTAAAAGGGAGTTTTTCCTTCCCACTTTCTCTCAGTGCTTGCTCATAAGGGGTCATTTGATTGTTTGGGTTGTCTCTGTATTATTGTAGGGTCTTTACCTTACAATATAAAACACCTTAAGACAACTTCATTTGTGATTTGGTGCTATATAAATAAAACTGAACTGCAACTTTTCTGGAGTTTAGCTGAGTTTGTAGGGGTGTTTCCAGGATTTTCCAAAATGTGGTGATTCAGACTCAGAAGCAGTTATTGAAGCCCACTGGAAATAAGTGAGGTTTATTAGAAAGAAACAACCAATAAAACCATTTGAAAATTGGTTGAATTTAAATGCAGACAGACCTCCAGCCTCCCTAAACATGCACTAGAAAACGTGAATGCCCTGTAGCATCATAGTTTTCACATTGCTACACACAGTTGTTGTTGGCCCCCCTTTATCCACACCACTGTGAAAGGTTTCAGCTGTAGGTGATCTTAGAAGCGTTACCAAACCGGAGAACGATCCCGAAACACTATAGATAACATTACAAATTATAGTATTTGGTCTAATATGTAATGTATGGACACATGATTACAGTACTGACAGCATACAGCTTCTGCCAGATTGTTATTGTCGTCCTTATGCAGACTGGTGTTTGAGGCTCAGAATAACTTTTATCCCCCCACTGCCCCACAACAGGAAGCCTTGGTAACTGGTTCCTTCAACCTCCAAGATATCCTGTTCTATGGCGGTTGTGGCTTCAGCATCATGCGCTGTATGAGTTTTGCTTTAGAGAACTGCGAGAAGAAGGAAGGCAACTACACGTTCTCAGACCTGGTGAAATACAACTTCTACCTCCCATTCTTCTTCTTTGGACCGATAATGACATTCGACCGGTTTCATGCCCAGGTGAGGATTGAAATCAAACGGAATATAAAGATAAACTGGTGTTTTTTAAAAAAAGAAACCCTAATATTTCTTTTAATCAACAGTAGGTACATCTATTCTTTAATTAACTATTTTATTAATGTGAATAATTAATTGGTCCAAAAATAGTTACAAATCTGTAACTCTGCTATTCTGAATGGAGTAATCGTCAAATATTCAAGTTTCTATGGAATATGGCAGGGATAGCTCAGTAGGTAGAGTGGTCGCCCCATGATCATGGGTTCAAATCCCCTGAATGGCTACCTGAGCAAGGTACTGTCCCTAGTTTAGTGGAAGCTTTTGTTCTGCAGGCAAATAACACTCAGCTGATCCGTAAAGAGAGGGAGATGTGGAACATCACCACCAAGGCCTTGTTGCACCTGGGAGGTATTCTCGTGGTGGATGTCTTCTTCCACTACCTTTACATTCTGACGATACCCAGTGACATGAAGCTGGTCGCTAAGCTTTCTGACTGGTCTCTGGGTGAGTAATTAAATCCAAAGCTTTTTCCTTTCTTTCGCACTTGCACTGAAGTTTTCTTGCTTCAGTCATTTGATTTCTTGTGGTTTGAAATAACATTGTTATTCCCTAAAATCATACTATTTCCAAGGAAAATCAGTGAAAAAATGAATAATCTAAAATTCTAATGAGACATCATTTCAAGTTAATCTGCTACTGGAGGTTTTCTCAGAGGCAGGACTTTAAATAAATGCCTGAAAAGACTGTGGGATATATTCTAATTAGGAAAGATTCAGATTTGTTTTTATGTGATTCACAGCTGGACTGGCTTATTCCAACTTGGTGTATGACTGGGTGAAAGCGGCTGTAATGTTCGGCGTCATCAACACCGTGGCAATGCTGGATCACCTGGACCCTCCTCAGCCTCCCAAGTGTATCACCATGCTTTACGTCTTCGCTGAGACGTACGTGCGACTTGCATCAGCAGTGTGAAACCACAGTGTAGTTTCTTGGTTCGCTCTGCAAAACCGTAAAATGTGTGAAAGTATTCATGAAACTTTGTGTCTTTTGTAGGCACTTTGACAGAGGCATCAATGACTGGCTGTGCAAGTGAGTGCATGGATGATTTAAATTCATGGGCATAAAGAACCGAACGCGGTATAGACAAGAGGATTTTGACTCATCGTTGTGTCACGTGCAGGTATGTTTACGACTACATTGGTGGAAATCACGATCAAATCTTCAAAGAACTTCTTGCAACCATCTGCACTTTTGCCGTCACCACCCTGTGGCTGGGCCCATGTGAACTGGTTTATATCTGGTCCTTTTTCAACTGCTTTGGTCTCAACTTTGAGCTGTGGGTGGCCAAGTTCTTCTCCCTTCCACCACTTTCTACCATAGAGGTGAGAAACGATAAGGCAAATAGTAATGCCCCTAGGCATGTTTGAGCATGGATGAAAATTCTTGCCTTGAATAACAATTTGTGTCTGATACATTTAAAGAAGAAATTAAATTACTTGGTAAAAAAATTCTTTAGAGTCTTGACACAAACACAGGAATCTATCAACATTTTGTCATCACATTTAGTCACTGGATACAGAATCTCTTCTTCATCACTGATAGTGATCTTGGTATTTAATGAGCACTGATTTTAAGTCACTCTATCACACTTTGTGGAAGCTGCGTAATGGACTGAGACAGAATAGTGTGTATTTGGTTCCTGTTTCCCCATGCCCTTCTTGTTTCTCTCCTCTTTCCCCCAACACCCCAACTGGTCACGGCAGATTTCTGTCTGGCTCTACCAGAGTTCTCTTCCTGTCTAAAGGAAGTTCTTCCTTCTCACTGTTGCCAAGTGAGCCTCAGGGGCTATTATCTAATTCTCTTTAATGTTGTACCTTTCATTATAAAGGGGAGTGAACTGGCAGTTAATAAATAAAACTGGTGGTTATCAACTTCACAGATCCATTTCTTAGTTTGATGGGCCTTAATACAGTACTGACCTGAGAGCAACAGGATCAAAAGTAAGCTGAGCGACACGATTTTGAGGTGTGGAACTATTTTTATTCATTTAAAAAGCCATTATTAAAAGAAGTGGATCTATTATATTTGCCCCAAGAATATAATAGACAAGAGAAAAGCAAAACAGATCCTAATTTAAAGATGGACTAAGCATCTATCAAACATTTCACAGGTCTGCAGGATGGCAGCAGAATTACATTTTTTCTTTTTCTGTGTTAGTTGTAATTTTGTGCTCTGTTGTGTGTCTTCTGTTAGAGTGCCATGGGTGAAGCCATGTCACGCAGGATCCGCGGTTTGTTCAATGCGGCCAACTTCTGGGCTATCGTCCTCTACAATGTTCTCTCCCTGAACAGTTTGGAGTTTGCCAAAATGGTGGGAAGGAGACTGATTTTTAAAGGTGGGGAACAACATCAGTATGAATAAAAAACAGGGTTTTTTCTCAGTTCCAAAAGCACAGGAAAACAAGAAAAGTAAAAACTTGAGGGGCTTAATGCTCCACAGATCATTTGACTTTAGCATCGCTTCTGTTTTCTTCATAGCATTAAACATTCTGTGACACAACTCTGACAGGGCTTGTTCACTGGATTATCTGCAGTATTTCCTTTAAAGTTCTGCTTTAATGTTCTCACCCCCCCTTCCTCCTTCTTCTTTGTCCTATTGTTAGGTTTTCCTCTGTCGACCCTCTCTGTGTTACTCGTGACCTACTGTGGTGTGCAGCTGGTGAAGGAACGAGAGAGACAACAAGCCTTGCTGGAAGATCCAGAGCCGGTGAAGCCAGTAGATGGTGGCAAAGAAAAAGCAGAATAACCTGGCAGAGAAACAGTTTCACAGACTTAATGGTCAATGGGCGCTCACGTGGTTCTATCCTCGGCCTTGCATGCTGTAACAGAACCATGCTGGTTAACAGCCATTCAGCACCTATATTGTTCACAAGCCGGTGTTTTTCCTTTTGTTTGTCGGAAGCGAGGCAATGATTCGAACTGTGAAAAATCCGCAAGTGCACTTGCTGTTGATAATCAACACATACTTTGGCACAAACCCACCGACAGTGCATTTAGTATTTGTATCGATCTGGACTAAAGATTGTTTAAAATCTATCTATCTATCTATCTATCTATCTATCTATCTATCTATCTATCTATCTATCTATCTATCTATCTATATATATATATATATATATATATATATATATATATATATATATATATATATATATATATATATATATGTTTAAAAGTACTTAAGGACATATAGTATTGTAAAGGAAGAATTACTTTTGGCCTGTGTGGTTCTGTTCTCCTTCACTTTTATTTCTTCTTCCTTTTTTATCACCATCTTTGTTTTTTATTTAATTGAGATGGTTGAGATCCAATCTTATTGATCTGTAATCAAGCTAAAAGGGTAAAACTTGAAGAAAACTTGAAATCAGGGCGTCATAAATGGAGTGCAATAAAGAAAATAAAAAGGGTGCTATGGAGGTCCTCCACATAGCTTGCAGCTGATTGTAATGTACAGTATAATTGTTTTACTCTTACTAAGAAAAATATATATGACGGTAAAGCACTGGTATTTTAGTTTGATTATGTATCAGATCTCCTGTGATTCTGAGTACTGAATGTAGCTAAGTCACTGGAAACCATTCAAAGAATGACTGCCTTACTCTACTACTGTCCACAGGAGATTACTGTGGGTGTGGCGTTTTGGTCCATCTCTCCTCGGCCCTCACTCACATAATAAAGACCCCCACTTGAAAGGCCAGAAGCCCAGCAGGGGACATGGGTCAGTGTTATGCTGCCTGTCAACAAAACCTGCTGTGTGTCTTCAGTGCAGCAGTCAGAGAGAGAGAAAAACTCGATGCAATGTTTTTTCCCACTTTTGGGTATTCATTAAAGGTGTTCATTTCAAATGTTTGACTTGTAATAAAGTGGTGTTTCGTCCAGAAGGGACACTCCTGCTGTGAGTTTGTTTGGTTGCTATTTGCAGTGAGATTGCTGTGTGTACATGTATGCACCTATGAGCTGTTCAGGACGGTCTGCATTAAAACATTTGAACAAATTCATTCTCTTTGAATGGACGAAAAAGGCTCTCCTGCTGATTTGTGAGACACTGCCATTCATCACCACCAGATGGCCCAGTTTGTCCAAAGTTAATTTCTGCTATTTCCTTTGTGGTTACAGCATGGATGATTAAAAACATCCAATGTTTGCTAAACTTTTCTTTTGGCCTGTCCGACAGTGTAGCAGTTGTTGTCTGAAGGCCAAAAAATGCCACACAGATTTACTTTCCCACGTGGACCATTACTGTATTTGCTATAATGGTCCACTTGATAGTTATATTTCATTAGAATTTTATCAGGATTTTTAATTTTGAGTTATTATAATGACAATGGACAAGACTGAACAGAAAAGAAAACAAAGAAAGAGAAGTTGGGAAGAAAGAAAGAGGGAGAGAAAGGGACAGAGAAAAAAAACACATCAACAACAGAAGTGGGACAAAACCACCTCTTTGCCAACAGGCTACACTACATGTCAGGATGGTTAAAACATACCCTTTTAGAAAAGCCCGGGCCAAATTAAGTAATTCACTTGTATTTGTTGATGAGTGTTCCTTTTATGAAACCAGTCTGGCCAGGCCGTATTATGAGGTGGGTTATCTTTTCTAATCTTTTAGAGTTTTGTGACGTCAGTAACCAATACAGTGTGACACCCAAAAAGCATTGTTGGCTTCATGTTGAGATTTACTGGCACAGAGCACAGAGAATTATTTAACACGATTACCTAAACTTTTGTTATTTTTTTTAAAGCTGCTGGCAACCCAAAACGTCCGCTATGCTGAAGCTTTATGCAGCTACAATGTGTCGTCTTAGTTTATTTGTATAGTGACAAAAAAAGAAGAAGCTTGGCAAAGAATAAGGCTATGTGAGATTTTAAACTTTGAACTGTTTTGAGTTTGAGGTTCATAAATCAGACGCTGATGCTATAGTGGTGTAAACCTTTATATGGCCCGCGCATGTCAAACCTCTTTTATCTTGTGGGCCCAGAGAGCGCACTTTGAGCTTGGACCAGTGAAACTCCCCTTTCTATCATTCAATTACACGTTTATTCCCTGGGAAGGATTAATGTGAGGGGAAAAGGTGCATTTACGACAGTATTTCTTAGTTTTTCAACATGATAAATGGATTATATTACATAAAAGTTTAGGTTTCATTGCCTAGACAAATGTTTTAGTGCATATCTGTATGGTAGGTGGTGAAAAACAGGAATCTTGTTTTTGTATGGTATGGGCCGTCATGTGGGAGGTCTTTAACAATAAGAAAAACTGTAAAAGCTGTGAAATTATAGATAAAACTTTTATATCCTCCTTCACATTTTCCAAAGCCTTTCAGACCGTAGTCTTTGCTGGGCTGATTCTGGTACCCGGGGCTTTTGTTAGACATCCCTGATCATGACTTTTAATTCTATACCAGGGTTAGGCCACTCCAGGCCTCGAGGCCCGGTGTCCTGCAGATTTGAAATCTCACCATGGGTAAACACACCTGAATCAGATGATTAGTTCATTATCAGGCCTCTGGAGAACTTCAAGAGATGTTGAGGAGGTCATTTAGCCATTTGAATCAGCTGTATTGGATCAAGGACACATCTAAAACCCGCAGGACACCGACATTCGAGGCCTGGAGTTGCCCACCCCTGTTCTATACCTTCTACATATATGTGATGCACTGGTCACATTTTTCAGACTCGCTTTCAACCACTAGATGCCAGTACTGTTTGTCACTTAGTATACATTGTTGTTGCAAATCACTTAATGTTGGCACATGTATACATACATACATATGGAATAAGTAAAATGTGGGATATCACATAATAATAATAATCCTCATTTATACCAGATGTATAAAATATTAAAACTTTTGCTTGTTTTTTGTAATTGTGGCTGAAACAGTTTGAAAAATATTTTAATCACAATGGAACTAACCCCGGCACTGTTTTTATACACCAACTGTGAAGATTTCAGTTGAAGGAGCAACTACAGACTGATGATCTGGAAGGGATCTGTCAGAGCTAGAATTAGGAAAACACAGTACAGGTATTACGATAAAAAAGAGAACACAAAGCAGTTGACCCACAGTCCATCAAAGCCTCATCAGGCGAGTCATATTAATTTTTTAAACTAACAAATATTAAAACTTCGGATATTTCCTCCCTCTGTATATATTTGTTTTATGATATGAGTCGGCACTACTCATATACTCCTATACCTCTATTAATATACTTACAATATGATAAACTGACTCTGTGTGAGGCCAGTGTGATCACAAATTAAATCAATATTTGATTACGTGTGTGTGAAAGTGTCGCTGTGATCAGACCCAGCGAAGCTGCTCGATGAGTTGTTCTTCTGGATTTAACAGCCCCGGTCATTCAGCTGTTTGTGGGGGTCTGTGTGGTGCAGCAGAGGATAGGTCCCCCTGTCCACCAAGTTGGATGCCTCAGCTTTGTGAGGGTCCTGTCTATAAATACCCCTGACTTGCGTAGTGGCTGACAGCCACAGACAGCTGCAGCCACAAGCCATCCAACTACACGAGACTATTCAGGGCAAACTGAGCCACCCTGTGCACTGAAAGTCCCGCTCTGTTGTGGGGAGAGTGTAGGGAGCCCACGAAACCCAACCCGCACACGGCAACAGAACAAAATGTCTGCCATGACTATAGATCCAGTGGCGCAACCTCGGATGTACCAGCAGACCTTGCTTCAGGATGGACTGTGTGACCTCTTAGAAAATGACAGATTTGTGGATTGTGTCCTCAAAATCCAGGACAAGGAGTTCCCCTGCCACCGCT
The DNA here is from genome assembly GCF_057382185.1 of Mchenga conophoros. Classification (NCBI taxonomy): domain Eukaryota; kingdom Metazoa; phylum Chordata; class Actinopteri; order Cichliformes; family Cichlidae; genus Mchenga; species Mchenga conophoros. The sequence goes on from NC_140543.1 coordinate 28,832,623, forward strand.
TGGTTCTGGCAGCTAGCAGCCCCTTCTTCAAGGCTATGTTCCTGTCTGACTTGGAGGAGAGCAAGAAGAAGGAGGTTGTCCTCAAGAATGTGGAGCCTGGGGTTATGGAGATGATCCTGCGGTACTTGTATACATCTGACATTAATCTGACAGAACAGAATGTTCAAGATATATTCATGGTCGCCAACATGTACCAGATCCCCTCCATCTTCTCTGTGTGTGTGTCCTATCTCCAAGAAAAGTTGGTGCTCGGGAATTGCTTGGCTATCTTCAGACTGGGGCTGCTTCTGGATAGTCCCAAGCTTGCTCTTGCCGCGAGAGACTTCATCTGCGAGCGCTATCAGGTTGTTGTCAGGGACCAAGACTTTCTGCAGCTAGCTCCCAGCGAGGTGGCCATCATCATCACCTCAGACGCCCTTAATGTTGAGCGGGAGGAGCAGGTGTTTGAATCCCTGATGGACTGGGTCAAGCATGACGAGACCAATCGGGTCAAAGATCTGCCCGAACTGTTGCACTGTGTTCGCTTCAGACTCATGCCTTTGGATTACTTCAAAGAAAAAGTGGAGCGTCACCAGTACATCTGCTTCAGCCAGGACATCAAGAAGGAGCTGGATCTCGTCAGGGACGCTCACAGAGGGCGGCTCCCTAAGCCGAAGAAGCCTGCAACAGATGGGGCAAAGGGGGGTGAAGGCAGTGAGGATGAGGAAGATGATGAGGACGGTTACCTGCCAGGCATACTCAACAACAATCCTCGTTTTGGGATGTTTGAAATGGACCTCATACTTATGATCAGCGACACAGGGACTGTGGCCTACGACCCGGCAGGAAACGAGTGCTTTGTTGTGTCAGAATCCACTGAAATTCCCAAGAATCACTGCAGCCTGGTGACAAGAGAGAACCAAGTGTTTGTTGTGGGAGGACTTCTCTACAACGAAGAGGACAAAGATGAACCATTCAGCTCCTACTTCCTGCAGGTAGTGTGTAATCTATGAAAACCATTTGTAGCTCTTTACAACCTGAACTCTGACGATGGCTCCTTTTCAAATCTTAAGGTATTTTAAAAATATTTCTGGATTCTTTTGTATTTAATTCCTCTCACATCACTTTTATTTATCCCCAGTTTGACCCAGTCAGTTCAGACTGGTTAGGGATGCCTCCACAACCCAACCCACGCTGTCTGTTTGGCCTGACTGAAGCTGAAAACTCAATCTTTGTTGTTGGAGGAAAGGAACTGAAGGACGGCGAGCACGCACTGAGCTCAGTCATGATCTATGACAGACAGTAAGTTTAATATGCTCTAGTGTAATGGAAAATGCACATCTTATCTAAATTATGGCCATCTCTCTTGGAAATATAATTGCATACGATAGTAAATACGATTTGTTTAAACTTTGACCTTAAAATTCAAAATCATCAAGTCCGGAAATGTGTGTTTTCCTTATAAAAGGAACAAAACAGCAACTCCCAAGCCTCGTTTCTTCTTAGAATCACAGTTTGCATGAGTCACTCACTTTATCATCTGCAGAGTCTGTTCATGATGGTACATGTTCTTCTTCATTTGCACATCTGCACAGGTCTTTCAAATGGGGAGAATCTGATCCCCTGCCTTATGAGGTGTATGGCCATGGAACTGTATCACACAAAGGGCTCGTCTACGTCATTGGAGGAAAGTCTGAAAGCAGGTAAGTGCACTACAGGCTTTAAAAGCCCACATTTTTATGATAATGTCGGTAGGAAAAAAAAGAAAAATCATTATTAAACCTCATTCATCATCAGTCTCATAGTTTTATTTTATTATTATTTAATTATTTTGTGTTCTGCGGATTTTATAACTCAGTTTATAACTTTGGCTAAACAGAACTTTTAAAGTCTGCGGTGGCTGAGCACAATGTTTCATTTTGTTATTTTAATGGGGATCAGACCAAAAACCAACCAACTTAAAAAACAAATAAATAAACAGTCCTGGCTCCTGCAAAATCAAAAACATCAGAAATGAACAGGATTAGAACATATATGACGAAACTCATGCATGAACTCAAATAATCCGTTTAAAAAAGCATATTTTGTCTGTTTGTTTGCACATGCGTGTTTGCGCACGTGTGTGTGTAGGAAGTGCATGAGAAGAGTGTGTGTCTACAATCCCACTAAGTTTGAATGGAAGGACCTGGCCCCTCTGAAAACAGCCCGCTCTCTGTTTGGCATCGCCGTCCACAACGACCAGATCTTTGTGGTCACAGGAGTCACAGACTCAGGCCTCACCAGCTCTGTGGAGGTCTACGACATTGCCAGCAACAAGTGAGACAATGTTTTATTATATATATATATATGACTCGCTTTATTACATATATATAACCCGCTTTATCTACTCGTAACAAGGGGAAGCATCTGTCCGCATTAGTGAAATGACTCACTGAGCACAAACAAGAGATCATTAGATCATAAAACGCCACTCGTGGTACTGGTACGGGTGTCATTCAGTATTATTGAAGCTTGTTTAACACCATCACGTCCCCGTGTGTGTTTGTGTCCTTATTGTCCTGTTATTCCAGGTGGTCTGAGTTCACAGAGTTCCCTCAGGAGCGCAGTTCCCTTAATCTGATCTCAATGGGGGGGTTCCTGTACGCTGTGGGGGGCTTTGCCATGATGCCCAGTGAAACCAGTGAGGAGCCCGTCCCAACAGAGATGACTGACATTTGGAGGTGAGAGCCTACTAGACATAACAACTGAATGTAAGGTCACAGAAAAACAAAAAAGGAGGAAAATCACTTTATACACACAAATGATCATTTAGGTGATGAAGGGATTTTAGTGAGCGAATTTTATCCAACAGTAAAGTTTTATTCAGACTCCTTGTAAGAGTTTCAGAGTGAAAGACTGTCTTTAAAGTTTATAAAGTCTGCTGTTACAAAGGCTTATATTAAACATGTCCAAAGTATAAATAATGAAGTCATGTACAAACAATCCTTATGAGCCAAAGCTAGGGATTCGGGCTGCTCTAAACACTCAAATCCAATTGTTGGTGTTTTGTTTTTTCCTTTTCACTCTGCACGATGACGAGAGACGCACAGGCTGATCAGTTGTAAGCACAGAGGCCCCACTGTCCTGCTGTTCAAAACCTCTGCTTAGGAGGGGCAGCTGATGTGAGACAGGGGAAAGGACACCAAAGGAGCTTGTTTTACATAGTGGATGAACTGACAGGCGACACCAAGGTTCACTATGGGATAAATAAGACCTATACAAATACAACAATTCTGAACAATGCAAAGTTAAAATACAAGAATAATATTCTGGAGTTGTAAATGAGCACAACAGATTTACGTTAAATTCTTATGGTAGTCTGAGAAGCCCGCTGCTGTTACAGGGTCCCAGTGCTCCTGTTTTTCTGTATTTTCAGTAGCATTAACAGACACTTCAGTTAATAGTAAAATGGACATTTCAGTTTATGTTACCATTAGCAGGCATTTCCTTTCGCTGTAACTCATTAAATTAACCTTTAAGCATGTCTTTAAGCATACATGTCTATGCAATTACAGCTTATCTGGTATTTGCTCAAAGATTCTTCATCTTGTTTATAATCTGTACTTATTACTAGGACATTTAATTGCTGGTACTTGTCGCCAAGTGCTTGCTCACAGGGGGTCGACTGATTGTTGAGGTTTTCTCTGTATCATTATAGAGTCTTTATAATATAAAGCACCTTAAGGTAACTGTTTTGATTTGGTGCTAAATGAACAAAACTGAATTGAAAGCAATTTTCATCCAACACTTCACAGTGAAGATTATTATTTTAGTGATGTAGGAGAAATCTAAACACACTCCATATTCATGGATTATTTTCCAGGGAATTTTGGTAAATTATAGCAAAGAAATTAATTTTACAATATTTGGACCATTTTATATGTTTTTAAACATTTCTTGAGGTAAGGTTTCAGCAACAAAGCACAATCTGAGCACATCAAATAAGAGCAGAATAGCAGGAAAATCACTGAATAATTAGTACCCTTCATTTATGTTAAAAATAAAAACATTTGACCTAAACTACAATTTTGACATGTTTTAAAGTCTAAAGCTGGAGGACTTGGACTTGCTAATGGTACATAGGCATTGATTAGGATCTTTTCAAAACATTTGTTGTGAGGTATAATAATGGCTGCTGTCTACAGTGCTGTTAATAATAGCTTCATTTGATACACAGCTGTCAGGAATTCCTTTTGTGCCTAATCATTCTGTCTAGATGAAAAATATTGAGATTGCATTGTTATTACTGTATGCTTTCCTAAGATGCTATGAGGGGAACTCAGCTGACTTATTTATCTTCTCTACAGACATGATGAGTCAGACAAGTGCTGGACTGGGATACTGCGTGAGATAAGCTATGCGGAGGGATCTACTATTCTTTCAGTGCGTCTCAACACTCTGCGACTCACCAAGTTATAACTGTACCAAACTGTTGGCGCCATGAGGTGAATCGTAACTTTAGCGCTGTGTTAAACGGATGCACTGATTAGCTGAGGGTCAGAGAATGTTTCAGGGTAAGGAGTGAACATGGTGCGCGGGGATGGAAAAGTGTTATGAAATAAGCATCAAAAGAGTTTTATCTCTCTTTTGCAGTAAGGGGAGACATATACATGCTGTAGCAGGACACGAGTTAGAACATCGCACAAAAATGTATTTTCTAAAATGCTACAGTGTTCCTTTGTACATGTTTTTGTAATATCATTTCTTGATGTTTATTATCTGTAATGCTTCATTTTAATGGTAATAAAATATCAGATTGTTATCTTGCTTTCAGTGCATGAACAATGCTGGAGCCGTCCTCACAGTGCAAATGATTTTATTCAACTTCATTAAACATTTTGTTCAATAACGTATTTACATGGCAACACAAGAGAGACACTGTCAACTTTACACTGACAGTAAGCAAATATCACGAGTAAGGAAGTACTTTCAAATGTAAACACTTATTTCCAGTTGACACCTGAGCACTAAAGAGCATCACCGTAAAACTCACAAGAAACCAACTCTTTATCCACATCACTAGCTCCCTGTCTGAGGTACTTTTAGGTTAGCTTTACCTCAGTTTCAGTTTACAACACACACACACCACAAAAACTGGAACTAAAATAAGCACCAGCATGACTCTGACGGAATCTGACGCCGAACATGTAAGCGTACAAAACTATTCTGCAGAAAATGCGTGGGCAATGTAAACGTGACGCCAACAATTGTGATGTCTTTTAGCTTTATAAATTGTCAGTGAGCTCCAAAGCCAGGCAGGCGGTGCTCAGCGCTAGCATTTATGTAAACGTGCTCCCCGTAACAGCAGGTGAAATGTTTACCGTGTTAAATCAAATCAAATCAAATCACTTTTTATTGTCACATCACATGTGCAGGCACACTGGCACAGCACATGCGAGTGAAATTCTTGTGTGCGAGCCCCACAAGCAACAGAGATGTGCAAACACAACAACACAAACGAGCAAAATACAAGAATGGCCAACCTGAAACTAATAAATATATGTACAATATATAATATTGTTAGTCTCACATCTCTCAATTAGTACTAAACAGAAACGACAGCTGAAGCTATAAGTGTTGCCTATAATTGGCCACAAATTAACTAATTTGGCAAAATAAATACTTTGACCTGATTATGAAGAACGCTGAGTAATCATGTTGTTACAACCTGAGGGAAACGTGAATGTCTCAACTAATTTTGATGTACAAGGGGTGATTTTGTTTTTCTAAAACTCCTCGCTCATTTACATTGTATTAATCTCTGTTTTAATACATTATTAGGACCGTAGTCAGCTGAGTGGCAGGTCGGTGCCAACAAACTCTCTGCCAGGCCTCACCTCAGCTCATTCAAGTCACTGAAGTGGACGTCTACACCGTGTCTGTGCTGTTGCACAAAGTTCTACCAGACAGTCCAAGAAGTTTCGGTGTATGATATCCTGTTATTATATTTGTATGCCTAACATTCATTTTTATGCATCTCTCTGTGTTATGCATCCACGCGTTTTACAAATGCAACTTGCTAGCAAAGCTTGCTTGCATTAGTTAATAATCCTTGTGTAAATATGGTCACTTCTACCTTCAAAAACCCAACATTGCAACAGCCACAGTTAAAGTTGACACTTCAGAACAGGAGTTCACAAACCCACAGGCGATGTCACGGTGGCCCCCTCCATCTTTTATATACAGACTATTGTGTGGGACCAGTGGGAAAAGTCTGGGATCCGTGAGCATGCCGATTCATGTTGTAAGTAACAAGATATTTTACAGCTAATGAAAACTTTGACCTGCTTGTCTCACTAGAGAAATAAAATAGATGAATACATTTAAAATAAATGCAGCGGAATAAACTATCCATGCAATCCAGTTAATGGAAGTAAGTTGTTGTTACTGCGTATTTATTTACAGTCTTGTAAGTTGTGGATTAATAGAATACAGCTGGTCCATCTGTTATCTGACTGCGCACTCAGACAAAAACTAAAAGCCTCTGTAATCTGAACTGAATTTCACAAGCAGAAGATTCAGTCTCTCCTCTGGAATGTTAGCTGGCAGTAATTCAGCAGAGTATCCCCTGAATAAAACTGTCATAGGCAGCATTAGGAACCTCCATTGCACTGCCTGTGCTTTAGATTCACAGCAGCCTGACACAGTCAATAAAGCTGCTTCCATTGTTCCCTTAAGCAACATGGGCCATTAGTGGTTGGAGACCTCCTCTGTCACACACCCTTTTGATAAACATCTTGCAGCTTGTCTCTGGTGTTATTGGTCAGAGGACATTGAATTCACTTCAGTGTCCATGAGGGTTAAGAAGAGCTTTCTCTTTGCACGTTACTGTCATTATTGTTACACTGAGGACCAACTTTTTATAACTTGCCTGTAGCCTTTTCCAGTTCCAGATATCAACAAAGCACTAATATGCAGTATGAGCCCATCTGTACATATTTCCACATGACATTGGCTTTCATACAAATATCAGAAACCAGATTGTTGGTGCAGACCTCCCTAACCAAAGGCCTCTCATTACAGCGGTTTTACCTTTCAATTCTGGCAAGAAAAATTCAGTCTCACTCAATTTTTGACAGGCAATCGCTAAAAATACTCAGTAACCAATATCGATCCTGTGGCAACAGCGTATGCGAGCCACACATTCAGTGCCTAAGGATTTAAATCAAAGAGCGACAGTAACTTTAACTGGATATCAGATGGACGAGAGGCGCTCCTGACACGCAGATGTCCGGCGTGTTGTGGGGCTGCATTTGGTCATCATGGTGATCTGGGTGCTGAAGTTGTTGCCGTTGCTGCCCATGGAGGGCTGCTGGTACTTAGTATCAGCACCCAGAAACCTCTGCAGCATCCACCTGCGCCACTTACGCTTAATCTCCGACTGCACCTGCAGGACAAGCAGAGAGGTAGACAAACAGAACGAGGAGCATCGTTAAGCAGGCATGAAACACAGGATTTAGCTAATTTATCTCAGAGAGCTTTTTTTTGTTAGAATTTACTCACCTCTCCATTTAGAAAGCAGTACAAGACAGCAACCACAAAACCCTGTTGAAGAGATGGGAAAAAACACACACACACACACTCCGCCCTGTAAGAGCTGTTGTTGCACATAAATATAAGTATGATCGCACAGCTGGGGAAACACTCAAAATACTTGCGTATGAATAATGATGGTAAAATGACGACCAACTTCAGGCTCAGACAGCAAGTTTATCATCCAGATCCCCTGGGAAATGTTCCCAGGAGATATCACTTTGAACTACAACGGTTATAAATTGAGAAAAACTTTCCATTGCACAGCTTCCATCACTGCACTTTGCTCTCAGAGTTTACTTTCAATTTAATGCTCAGCAAACGAGCAAACTCGTTATTCAAGCGTACAAAGTTAAACATGTCAGCAAAACCAAGCATTCATTTGCTCCATCTGACAAACTATCTTCATAAAACTTTGCAATCAAATGAAAGGATGTCCACTTGCGGCAGCGGTTTCGTCTAAAACACAATATTTCAAGCATAAAATCCGCACATTCATCTATAAGTAGTGCTGCCTGCTTCTGTGCACCATTTGGAAAGTGTTGCAGACTTAATGCAGGGACGTTACCTGAAATGACCCGAGAATAAGATCGAACACCATCCTCACTTGTGGGTGAATGTCATCGGGGATGAAAGCAAAAATAATGTAGTTTATGCCAAAGAGAGGAATCAACAACAGAGTTGATTTAGCCAGTCTCCTAAAAACATGAGATGGGAGGAAAAAAAAGTAAAGAGAAAGCTCATGTTCAGCCGTGTTAAGGTCCACAAAGGCCAGAGTCGAGTATCTGTCACTGTGCAAGAGCTTAGTCAAAATAAAAACCTAACAGCAGCAAAATTAATTAAATTAGCATCACCTGATAAGAAATGACTGCAACCTGCACTATGATCAAGATGCTGACATTTTGCACTGAATACCTACGAGTATTGATTGGACTCCTTTCTTCCAATGTCTGGGCAATTCATCTTCTGCCGTAAAATCCGGATGATACAAATGAAGAGGAAAAAGTTCACCTGCCACGAAAGTAGCAGACTGGTTAATTTTGCATTAAGCTGAGATTGGAATGTTACTCACAAAGAGCTGCACTGACTCACAAGTATGGTGATTAAAATGGGGGTTTTGATGATCCACCAAGGGCCGTCATCAATGGTCTCCCAGCATCTGACAGGAAAAAAGGAAATGCAAACAAGAAGTTCTCAATAAGAGATCATAAAAAAACATCACTGGACTGTAAATAGAGGCAGCAAAATTGCTCCGAAGACCAGCTGTTAATCTTTGTAATGGATGAAAGAAGAGGAGCTTTGACTTTTCATGAAGACTTCTTAAAGAAATTACATGAAAGCTGACTAAGAGTTTGTTCATACCAAATATTGAAAATCATTACAATGATACAAACTCTGGTTTCTTCTTATATTTCCATGGATGTATGCACGCTTCAAAAAGTCGCTGCACTTATTTTCAGAGCAAAATCTAAAGTATGGCTCAAGGCTTTTGCACAGAACTGTAATTCTAATATCTGCATCAGTATTGGCTAAGACTTTCACAATCAGTGCATCCCAAATGATAACTTCACTTTAATCAACAAGAAAACATGATGAAGATGAACTCACCCAGGGTGATCTAAAAAAGCCTTCGTTATCGCCCACGCTGAGATAAAGATGGTCGGAGCCCCTGCAGACAAATTACAACACAAACAGAATTACCTCTAAGTTATTTCAACATTAAAATGATCTCTGTTTCTCAGAGAGAAATGATCAGCTCTGTGATTTATTTTATAGATTATTTTATATACTTATATTTATATTTTTAGCTATGCTTATCATTCTTAACACGACTCATGTGTGCTCTGTGCCAATACTGATTCATCCTGGGTATCTGTGGGAAAGGCTTGTTTCCATTTTCCTGCTTGCAGACACAACATTTCAAGCCTATTTCTAGATTTATTTCACTGTGAAGGGAAAATAAATATTGTTGAATATATACGTCAAAGGCAACTGAAGGATCAAAAGGTAAAATATTTTCAGATTTTAACTGAAAATAAGATGAAACTCCTCAAAGGTTCCACCTAGCAACTTTTTTATGAATATATGAATTTTGATGAAAGCAGGGACCAAATTGCTGTTGAAATTGAAATATAGCAGTTCAGGTCTACTTGTTTGATCTCTAAGTTCAGCAAAGAATTTAATTTATTTATATGTTACGTTTGCCATACATACATAAAGCTATTTGCCTTCCAAAAGCATTGCTGGACTCTTTGACTGAATTCTAACAATGAGGACGGGTGCCAGCCGCCTGCTGCTGCTAAACTAAGGAAAACTCATTCATGTGCAGATTGAAAGTTCAGTATTTCTCTGAAGCAGCTGCATGTATTAAACCTCTTTTACATAAAATAATATATACTCCAGTTCCCTCCCATAGTCCCATGATATGCATGTTAGGGTAACTGATGAGTCTAAGTTGGCTGCAAGTATGAAAGTGTGAATGATTTCTGTCTTGGCCCTGTGAAGGCCCAACTACCAGTCCAGGAAGTATCCAGCCTCTTGCCTTATGCCAGCTGCAATAGGCTTCAGGACGGATCCAGTGGTTGTAGTAAAGACTAATGAAGGCATTCAGGTTGCCTGATGGCTGCACTGACACTACAGACAAATGGACACATCCGATCCCCTTGCAAATGAGATTCTGAGAGTGACCTGTAAGCCTACTCATCAATAACTGGCATGAGAGCTAACACTTACCCCACCCAATGAGGATGTACCACCAGAAGTACTTTCTCTCAGAGAAGAAGGACACAGCTAACAAAGCATGAAGATAGAGGCCCTCCACAAGCAGCCAGAAGTAACTGGCCATGACCCCGTAGTGGAACAAAACCATCACTGCCTTGCATCCCACCTAAAAAACATTAACATGTTATTGGCTTTACCAGAAATGTGCAAATGAATGTAGATACATATATAAATCTATTTCCATTTAAATGATTCAAAAGGTTACTTGAGGACGTTTTTAGCAAACTAATCCCAAGGGCACAAAAAATAGCAATTAAAGGTCAATACACATGTGCTATCTTGTAGTTGGGCTGATTATACTGACAGAGTATTTGACCATTTAGATCTGTAATCTGCAGTAAATGTAACTGAAATCCAAGTTTAAAGCTCCTTGCTGCAATATTAGGAGAAACCACACTGACCCACTGCAATGTCTGCACCATAACTTAAAACTCCAAATGGGAAAATGTTTTCAGGCAAATATTGTGTGTGTGTGAATGGGTGGATGACTGGATGTGTAAAGCGCTTTGGGGTCCTTAGGGACTAGTAAAGCGCTATATAAATACAGGCCATTTACCATTTACCATTTATTGTTATTGAGTTAAACAGAACTAGAAGAAGCCTAAAATTCCACTCTCACTATCAAGACGGCCTAAAGTTGTTAATCAGCTGAGCTAAGCAAACAACTTAAGGTTAGAGAGCAGGAGCAGGACAGACGGAACAACTGACGGAAAAAGTGTGGACTTTATACCAGTTTTTAAATTGTGTTGATAGGCCACGTAAAACCAGAGTTATGATAAAAATATGCAATGTTTGGTTTTTTCCTGAATACTGTCATTGTTTATATTTACTGCAGGAAGAAACGGTAAAAACAGCATTTTATAAGGAAAACGCTTGAAAGCACTCTCCGCCTATGAGCAAAAACAAAACCAAAACAACCCCCACTCTTTCCTATTGGTGGAAAAATGTACCATGTCGACCAATCAAAAAATGATATGGCAACATGGCATTTTGTTGTTTAGGAAGGGGGGAGTTTTAGGAGTGACGGCGGTGTTTTGAGATGTGAGAGATTTGCGACGTTTAGCGCAAATCTTGTGTAGTTAGTGTGTAGTCAGTGTGTAGTGTAGTCAATAGTTTTGTTGTGTGTGTCAGAACAATGAGGCGACTGCTGAGTGTTACAGCAGTGATACATCTCCTGTTGTCAGGCCTGCAGGTATCAGGCTGTTGTTCTCCTTTATCTCATAGTGGACAGAAATTATTTTTGGAGTGGCACAAATAATTTGTGTGGCATCAAATTTGATGCAGAACAGCTGATTGTTCTGTAAATAGTTTGAAATGTTTATTTTTTAAAAATTGCCTTGACTGCATTTTTAGGTAAACAGCTGCAAAACACTTTGTTTGCATAACTCAGTTACTTTTTTGAAGAAGTAACTATATAATTAATTGCCCAACATTTGTCATTATTTACTGTATTTTGCAGACAGAGAGTTACAGGACTCTCTCTCAGACCACAGACTCATTCTCATAATACTGGTCAGAGCTTTATTTTAAAAAAAGAAAAGAAAAAAAGAAAGTTTTGTTTTCAAGATTTTCTTTTGTTTTTTTTAATTTTCATTGTAAGTGGGCTAAAGCAGGTAATTAAAAGTAGTCTAACATAAATGTAAATGCTGTAATTTGATTATTTTAATAAACCATGTAACTTGGATGGATTCGATGCTGGCGTGACCACAGTGCACACGTCTAATGTTGCTCACAGTGGTCCAAGGGACCGCTCAGGAGGTTTGTGTGTTCGCTCAGACACATGAAAAATTAGAGGGAACATTGGTTATACCTCACAACATAAAGCACTTTCAGCTAATGATTGTGAATTGCAGCTATTGCTAAAAGCATATAATTGAGCAGGTGGCAGAGTGGAGTACCCACACAAGAAAGATGACATCACAACAAGATTTGTAAGCCGATCCATAATGTGTTAGATTAGCTTTTGAGACGAATAAACAGGAAGCACACGTGGGTGCCTGGACCATTATTTCCAAAAGTCTCAGTTTTGTCCTGCTGCATGCACACTTGAACAAGGTTTCAAAACTAAAACCAGCATTGTTTGCAGAAGTGTCCTAAGATGCTTGTATTAGATATCAAGTTTAAAATAAATCCTTTTTACTGTGGAATTTGCCTTATTGTACAGCAGCAACATATGGTTCAATTCTGATGGCATTATTTACTTAACTTTTCGTTCATATCACGTTAAACACGGCTGCAGAGATGTATTTTTTACCTAAAACATTCACACTTTAAAGGTATATCCAGAGGAAATGCATTGACCTTTAAAAAGATGAGGACAACATAACAGACTAGACATTTTAAACTAGCCAGGCCAGTTTTAGTCCCCGTGGGCCAAGCTAAAAAAATTATAGGATTTGTTTTCTTGTTCAGAACAATGTGAATATTTAACATATTTAACAGACAAAGTACTGTCAGTGTAAAACATTACACAGAACCAGCCTCTCTAACGCTGTCAGGGAGCTTCTGTTCCACTAACATCAGGGTCATTCTCACTTATCTAAGATAAACAATCACACTTGATACACATTAAATGCATATGTTTGCAACTTAGTTTTATTTCAGTGTTATCAAACTATACTGTTGTTCTATTATTTTTCCATGTTCTTCATTGTTATCAAATGTAACATTGCTTGGTACTCTCTGTCCTGCTGGGTTGACGTTATTGGCCCACTCTTCTGTGCAACATTGCTTCAGTTCATTGAAGTTTGCAGGCATTCATTTATGCACAGCTCTCTTAAGGTCCCAGTAGTGCTGTCAGGGTCCTTATACACTGGTAGGATCACGAGAGGATGGGGATTAGTAATCTTTGGTTTCACCCTGGTTTATAACCATGTTTCGGTTTCTGTTTTGCATTTGTAGCTCTCTAGTTCTTCTGGGTTTGTGATTTCTAGTTCTTAGATTTAGTTCTGCCCTCGGGTTTATTCTCTTGTTCCCCAGTCAGTCATGTGTCTGAGTGTACGTGTCGTATTTTCTGTTTTATTTTCATAGTCTGTGTCCTATGTCAGTGTATCTAGTTTTGCCTTCCCTCGGATGGATGACTGAGAACCTTCACAGACATCTTCCCTCGTCTCATTATGTCTGATTTGCCCCAGCTGTGTTTTTTTCCTGCTCTCCATCCTCTCGTGATCCTCCTGTGTATTTTAGTCCTCAGTCTTCCCCTGCTTGTTGTCACGTCGTTAACCTTCACACACCTCCTCAGTGCTGTGCGTTTCCTCTGTGTTCCTAGTCTCCGTAGCTCCTGATTTCTAGTTTAGGTTTCTTGTTTTCCAGTTCCTTGAGTCCTGAGTTTGTTAGCTCTAGTTATTATGCTTCGCTTTTTGTTTTCTGTATTCGAGATTTTTCCCAGGAATAAAGCTGCGCGTTAAGTTTAACCCTCCGTCTGTGAGTCCTGCATTTGGGTCCTCCTTCCTGCCTGCCCCACAGCACTAACCATGACAAGTGCATTTCAGTCAGGTTGAGATCTGAACTGTAATTATTGAAACCTTTTCTTTTTCTGCTATTCTGTTGTAGATTTGTTGCTCTGCTTGGGATCATCATCCTGTTACATGGTCCAGTTTCAGCCAGGCTTCGGCTGTTGGCCTCACATCTGAGTCTAGAATACTTTGGCATACAGAGGAGTTCATGGTTGACTCACAGGTCCTGTGGCTGCAAAGCGAGCCGAAATCATAATGCTTCCTCCACCGTGCTTGACAGTTGGTTTTTAAAAGAAAGAGGCTTTGTCCTGACAATACTTACAAACCCTGGTTCAGTCCTTTTCTAAATATACTGTCATGAACTTTAACATTTAACACACTAACTGAGGTCTATTGAGTTTAAAATGTAGCCCTTGGATTTTTTGCAGTTTCTGAGCATTGAACAGTCTACCTATCCATGTAATTCCTTCCTTAATTGGAAGCAGTAAGGGTGTAGTTAATTTTTCACACACTGCATCTTGCATTTTGGTTTAAATTGTATTTAATATGTCATGTTTCATATTTCTTCTTAGGTTGTATTTTAAGACCTTCTAAAGACCAGGTTTTTATAATGTCCTGAAATGACATAATTTAAACAGGACATATTTTCAATTTATCAGGTCTGTCTATAGTTAGTTATCCACATAAATGAAGTGGTGACACAACATTTGATTTGTTTCCAGGGTTAGATTAAAACTAGGAATGTGTGTTCTTGCAACTCTCTGTGTTATTTTGCACGAGGTTTTCCGCTTTCACCCCAACTGTATTTTTACAAGCTAAGCAGTGCGCCTTACACCAAGTAAACAAAAGTTTACTCCTTTTGTTTTTGCTTTTTCACTGAGGAGTTTAGAAATCTGTGAGATATTTAGCAGCTGTGTTTAGGTCAGGGCAGCCGGTGTACCCTGAAGGAGAAATGTCTAAACTCAGCCATTAAGCAGCAGCACTTAGTGATATAGTAAAGCGGGTGATTTATAGCGAGTTGATCCAGTCCTCTCTGGTAATAAAGTGGCAAGAAAGCAGCACTAACATTGGTGACTTGATCAATCACATAAGAGGGAGCAATGCCACATCTAGGAGCTTATCTAAATACTTAACTTATCAGTTATGACGTTGTGGCATGTTGTGGTAATAAAGTCAATACAGCACTCTGAATGTGATTTATTGACAAAGCTGTCTGTAGTTCAGGCTTAATGTTCAAGTTCAGGCTTAATGTTTGGCAAACAGGAACTCTCACAACATCCTGGTGCACAGATGAAAAGGGAAACATCATTTTAAGAGCAGAAGTGCCTCGGCAAACACTGCTACACCCAGAACGCTGAGTAAACTTTGAGACAAAGCATTAAAGTCAGAGTGGGAAAGCGGCTGCTGAGCAACGATGCCGAACTTCAGTTAGGCAGAGAGGGAAATCAATTCGCGCAACCAGTTCAATAATAGAAAAATCATCCTGCAGAGCTTTCAGCAGCAAAGAGAAAGGACGGTGAACGGCGTACTCACAGATGCTTGGCAATCTGTCTCGCCGACTTCGTACAGAACCACGTCCTTGATGAAAACAGTCACAGCTTTCAGTATGAAAGACACAAACAGATGCATGTGGATGTAGTTTCTTGTGCACTGCAGCTTCCTGAAGAAGAATACAAATACACAGAAAATGAACAGGCAAAGTACTCCTAATGCATCCCGACTGGTTACAATGAATGAGCTCCTCATGTGTCTCGGAAATCATCAGAAAAAAAGCGTGTATCAAGAGAATATGCACTAGAAACTTCACTGACTTAGTTCAGATGAGCACAGAACAGATGTGCGTTTCAGCTCAGGACAGCAGCCATTCTAAGCACTTAGGGTACACGATTATCGCCTTGTAATTTCCTACCACCGTGCTCTGCTGTGCTGCTATCTAAATGTCACAATTCATTTAAACCCTGCAATTGTCATGAAAGGCTTTCTGCATGTCTCCCACTTTGGATGTAGCTTTTTCAGGGACATAATATTTATCAGGGATGCGGAGCAAGGAAACAAACAAGAACAAATCGGTGTGTAGGGGGAGAGAAGCAGGGGGTGCTGAGAAAATGTCACTAATGTAAATTCTCTCTTTTCCCTGCTTTCAAACAAATACCTTCCCCGTGACACGATGACCTTGGGCGAGTTACGTAAACGCAGCAGGACAGTTGAGCTGCGATGAAGTATCGCTCAGCTGCATGAACGCCACATCTGCACCCCGACATAAACAGCAGGCGCTGCCAACATCCTGCGTCTCCGCTCCAGGATGCAAACCCGATCACATGTCAAAAAACCCAAAGAGTAAACACAGCGCTTGCTGTTTAGCCCGCGACACACAAACAGCCTGAAATGCAAGCACAGCCAGCTGATGTTTATTAGACGCTACACACACTTGCCACTTAAACCTGTTCTAATGATCTACGCCAACAATCACTCACATGCGTTTTTCTCCACGACCTTGTGACCTTAAGGTCAGGACAGAGCATACAGTGAATAACAGATGCTCATCTAAGTGATCTGACTTCACGGTTTGACTTGGTGACTGCTTGCACCCACCCACATTTGGACGACTTCTCCCACTTAATCCAGTTACATTGCTGTTTAAAAAGACTGTAAGACCTCAATAAAATGCAGGAAATGAGAGATCGACGGGGTTTTCTTGCTTTAATAGGTGTTTGATTGTCTTTATGTGGGAACATTAAGCAGTGTTACGATGGATCACCTTACCGGAAGAGACACAATATGACGATAGCAACTGTCAGAGAGATGAGCGACACGCTGTGACCGATGGTGTATCCCACTTTGATGGCGTGGAAGAATACCTCCTGTAACAATACGTTTCAGTACACAGGTCATCAGGTGTGGGACATTTCACTTAAAGTTCCAGTTGCCACACTTACTTCATGGCTATCCATGGTGGTGTTGGGATTATATCCACAGTCTGCTATGTAGGAGTCCATGCTGACTGAGGTCCAACCATCCGCAGTGCAGGTCTTTGACAGGTTACCTAATGAGCAAAGGGACAGAGGAACAACACTGGAAATTATTGATATTTCTTTACGCCGCTCTTCCTGCTATCCTTTAACAGTACAATAAAGTGCTTGTTGAGATGGGAGTTGTAAGAGCTGCAGGGCAGACATACCACTGCATTTAATTAAAACATGCTGAGACTCATGTCTCCCTGGAATACACCCAAATAATCAAAGGAAACAGAATGAATGACTGAAGAGGCTCAGCCGCCCAACTGGCTCAGAGATGCTGAGGCAATTCCCATGTGCACTTGCTTCCATCTGTTTCTTAATTATGTGAAGGCTGTACACACAAACACCAGGTGGCCATCAGTCAAGCAGGGATATTTTGGTCTGTTCTGCCCACAGAGGGCAGAGGTGAAAGGTGCATTTAGACTGACAATTAAAAAACTGCATGACCAAAATACAGTGTTGCAGATTTGCGGTAACAAAAGATAGAACTTTTTAAAATTAAGTGTAGAGTCAAACTTGCGAGAACAATGAAGTAAATGAAATTACAGCAAGATAAAGTAAAGCTTTTTGGGTTAAAGCTGAGTCCAGTAGTTGTCCGGAGTAGCGTACAGCAGGCCAGAGATTTTCTGTATTGGAAGTGCTGAAGATTAGATATGTCTGTAGACATAGATATGTATGTCCTGCTCTACAGGAGAATGGAGCTTAGCTTCGTCACTGCGAGCCTCCAAACATCAAACCTATTTGAGCCTAAACAGAAACACATGAAAGGCAGTCCTGCTTGTGTATTAATCACCAGAGGATGTGGTATAAAACAGATGAAAGAGGCAAAAGTGTGGGCCATAGTCAGGGGTTAAAGTGGGCCTGCATTTTTATATGTTTGTTTTATTATTATTATTATTTTTGGCACAACACTGGAACAACTGCAGGTGTCGTTAAGTTATGTTTGTGGTACTTCAGCATCTAGCTAGCCCCACAGAAGTGATCTTTTTTAATTCTCAGGTAATTTCAAATCCAACGCTGCTATCAGCTCAACAAACATCAGCAAACACATAAACTGTTTGTGTGCAGTTTGTCTCACAGTGTGTTGCTAGCTAAAGGTCCAGTATTCCTGTGCTGTATTTTACAGGGAGAGAAAAGAAAGAGCTAACTTCACTCAGAGATGGAGACAGATAAGAAAGACAGAACAGGAAAGGAAGAAGAGGGGTTAAAGATAAGGACTGATCAGTGGTGTTTGATAAACCGGAAATTTAAAGCTTACATGTAAGTTCTCACATTTTTAAATCAGATATCTGGTCTGTACACATGACATTACGTTTTTTCATATTGTGAAACCTGCTGCAAAACAAACTGACGTAGACTCGCTGTGTTATTTAAAGGTTGCATGAAAATCCTCTGCAGAATAAACAGGTTAGTTTGTTGTGAGGGGTTTAAAGTAAAGAACAGTGTGTGACTGGTGCACAGTGGCTGTGGTTTCATGGTCAGAGTTAGGTTACATAAAGTGTAGCAGAGATGAATCTGAAGTTAAGCTGATGGTGCTGAGATTCATTCAGCGAATTTCACCTTCATACCAATTTTATACCTTCTAGAAAAAAGACAGAATACACACTGTACTGTCAGTGTCGAGGATGGAAATCAGCCAAGACAACTCATAAAACATCTGCTGACATCCAGTTGAAGCAGCAGATCAGCTGATCACAGCCTGTACACTAAGAAAATCTACTGGAGCTCCCAATAGAAATTATTGTGATTTATGATTCTTTTCCCCACACTGAGGCAACTGATTTCAGGGTTCCCCACATGCTGAATCCTCTACAATGTAAGAAACACAAAATAGAGCTGTTTTTTCATTTTCTTTCTTTTTCTCTGCTCATGTTCTACTTACCTGATTCAAGCTTTATTAGAATTCAAATTTAGACTGGAATAAAGTTTATATTCACATCTACTAATATTATTTTATTTTTACAATGATAGAGCACAAGGTTCAGATAGTGTTGCACAAAAATAAGTGGTAGAAATGTTCTTCAAGGAGCTACTTTTCACTTTCTTACTGTGAGTACGTTTAAGAGGCTTTCTGGAGTATTTTTAACACTAGTATCTGTACTTCTACGTAAGTATAGAAAGTCTATACTTTTGCAAATCTGCTTAGCTGAGTGCAGGACCCTGCACAGATAAGTGGAGCTCTGTACAGTACAGGTCAGACCTCAGTGCTAGGCAGATTACAGCAGAAAGTTTCTATTTCCGAAGTTTTGTGGAAAAACAAAAGCAAAAACAATTGAAAAGGCCTCTTTTTGGGTCCTATTTACGTCCTCTACACTTGTTGCATATGTAATAGAAAGGCAGAATATGTGGCATATGATACAGAGAGGATTTAGATTTTTACAGTGTGACGAAAGCTAGAAATGGATCCATGAACTAATTAGACCTGAAAACTCATGTCCCTCCCTTCATGAGCGTCTAATCTTGAAGCATGGATTGACTGCTCTGTGCTTTTTGTTCAGTCTCTTATTATGTCATACTTCTTTCCTCATCTCCCTTCCTACCAGTAAAGAATGGAAGCTCCGTGATCTGGTGACAAATTAATCCACGTCCTGAATGCTGCTGTGGAAATCAACATGTAGGACATTCCACACATTGCGTAATCGTATCACTCCGCAGCCGCTATCAAATCAGCACCGAGTTGGGAAATGACCAACAAGCCAAAGTCTTAGAATGTATTTGGCACCAAAATTTGGTTCGCTCACAAATACCTGAGCAGCATAATGCAGAGAAGATGGAGGCTTAGCTTCCTCAAACAACATGACAAGACACAAAGGCGAAGCTGAGCCCCTGCTGTTTCAGCCCATGCCACCACTGGATTTAGCCTGTTTGAGGGATTGCCAGAAGAATGCTTTCATCATTCCCCAAAACATGACTGCAAGGATTTTCAGTGTTCAAGCTCATCACCCCATAATCATTTTTATTTTCTTTTTACTTCTTGGCTTTTCCCTCCAGTATTGTACAGTCAAAGCCTTATCCTATCTAAGTATATCCAAATGTTTGATCCATAGTATTATTATAAATCAACTTCATGTCAAATTCACATTGCAGCATGTAGGTGAACCTGTTGACAGCTGGGCACTCTGTCATTCTCAGCCTGTAGAGAGGGTGAGCGCTATTAAAAGAGATGAATGGCTGCATGTTTGTGTTAGATCTGCTAGGTAAAGAGTTCATGAGAATGGCAACTCTGTCTCAACTAAATTTATGACCCCGAATCTCTATGGCGCCATGTTTCGCAATGCTTGTTTTTGTGTGTGAGGCTTATAAAATGAATAGCTCGGGATGTGTCAATACCTTCAGTCTTTTGCAACGATTCTCAGGAGTGAGGTTAAATTAGACTTCATGACATTCTGTGAAACACGCTTACAAAGAAGAATGTATGCATCGTGTGTCTGTAACCTGCCGAGGCCTTAAAGAGCTTTCGACAACTAAATAACAGGAAAAATACACAGTGGTTCAATGACGTAAACTTTTTTTTTCCTGCTTTCTTGCACAGAAAGTGATGCACGTTCATCATCACTTCAGTAGTCCTTCTTTCATGACCTGAATGTAGACCAGGTTTAACCATCAGACACCTGTGCTGATAAGGTGATTTGCTGCATAATTGATATGGTCCACATCAATGCAGCACAACACTGCACAGAGGGGGCTGTTGATCCTGTAAACCTCCTGACATGTCTGTGAAATATGCCTCCTCTGACTTCAACCCCACAGAACCAGTGATTCTTCATCTGCCCCGTCTTTTCCCTGGAGTGCTATCCGCTCTCATATCATACTATCTCCCATCTGGGCCACATAACAGCTTCCCACACAACCTTTCTTCCCCTTACTGAGTGTTCATGTAGCTGATATTTACTCGATGGTACAAAATGTTCTAATGTACCCTGCATATTCCGCAAGTACTGGCTAGATTACAGCTATAGGACCTCCTTTCCAGGTTCAGTATATGATACAAGCAGTGTTTTCATTAACAAGTACGAGTGCAGGTGCGCTACACCTGTGGCAGCTCGTTTATTTTGCTCTCCACCTTTTTTAAATGTCAGGTGTTATATATATATATTTACAGTATATGCAGCTGCTGACAGGGTAAGACTTTTGGCACACCCATCAAATATTAGCAAACATACCTCAACGTCTGTTCCAGACTGTTGGACAACATTTCAGGAAACCTGCAATTCAACCCGGAGATGGTAGCAAGACATCGCACGCCATTATCCGGTTATAGAACCGGATAATGGCTCTGGGGTTAAATGTGGGCGTAGCAAATATGCTGTACTGAAAAGTGTCCTGTACATTCCCAAAGACAAGCAGTGCACATAGAACAGAGCTGAGACTATGTACCATTATGAAAGTGGGTAATACATGGGTGGATTCATATGTGTTGTTCAGTCTGGATTTTCATTATTTGATCCTGTTGACCAAAACAATTCACTTTTATGATATTATTATTACATCTATACATCTATCTATACAAAATATCCAAAAGTGCTATTAGTCAAATTCATCTTTAATTAACGACTGAAGTGCACTCGGAGCAGGGGAGTCAGGATATTATGGGTAGTACTAACATGATATCAAATTTGAATTTTCAAATATTATCTTTACTGGTGTAGACTGACCATGCATAACATTATGAGCACTGACATCATCATTCATAAAGTGAATAACACTGGTCATCTATTCTTCGTGGCTCCTGTTAGTAGGTGGGATATATTAGGGAGCAAGAGAACATTTTGTCCTCAAATCGTAAGGATTTGAGTGAGTTTGACAAGGGCCAGATTATGATGGCTAGACGACTGAACGTCAGAACATCTCCAAAAGTGCAGCTCTTGTGAGGTGTTCCTGGTCTGCGGTGGTTAGTCTCTTTCACAAGTGGTCCAAGGAAGAAACAGTGGTGAACCTGCGACAGGGTCATGGATGACCAAGGGTTATTGATGCACGTGGGGACAACAGATGACCTACGGAAGCTCAGACTGCCCAAAAAGTTTATGTTGGTTATGATAGAAAGGTGTCAGAATACACAGACATCAGTCGTTGTGTATAGGCTGTAAACTGCCAACAATGGCCACGCGAGCACCACAACTGGACCATGGAGCAATGGAAGAAGGTGACCTTAACTGAATAACTTTCTTTTACATCACGTGGATGACTGATACGTGTGTGTCGCTTACCTGGAGAACACCTGGAACCAGGATGAATTATGGGAAGAAGGCAAGCCAGCAGATGCAGTATGATGGTTTGGGCAATGTTCTGCTGGGAAACTTTGGGTCCTGATTTGACACGTACTACCTATCAAACCATTCTTGGAGACCATGTGCACCCTTTCATGGAAACTGTATCCCCTGATAGCTGTGGCTGAAAGCAGAAATGGTTCAGGAATGGTTTGATGAGCACAACATGTTTGAGGTGTTGACTTGGCCAGATCTCAATCCAAACTAGCATCTTTGGGAGGCGCTGGACAAACAAGTCTGATCCATGGAGGCTCCAGCTCACAACTTACAGGACTTAAAGGATCTGTTGCTAACGTCGATGGTTCAGGGTTGTTTTGGCAGCATAAGGGGGACCAACACAATACTAGACCGGTGGTCATAATGTTATGTCTGATCGGTGTATAGTGTCTCCTTTAGTGCTACAACTTGGCCACTATGTTCAAAATATAGAAGAGAGAGGTTTATTCATATGTTTTCACTGTCTTATCAGCAGCAGGAGCTGAGCTAACGGACCAACCACAACTTTACAAACACGAATAAATCAAGAAAATATTATTTTTGAAAACAAACAGCTCAAACATGCAGCTTTGTTGTCACCACCAATAAATATTACACAAAGCGTGGTAAATTTAGCCACTGCAAACTTCTTCTTTTTTTATGATTAGCATAGCTTTATAAAGAGCCACACCTGGGATTTTACAGCTATGGCTGTTTGTACCTGATACATTTCTCAAGGCTCCAATTTTAAATTAAAGCCCCTTTGCCAGTCAACTACAAATAAACATCTCCATCAACTCTTACTTCGTGATTAACTGAGGAGACGCTACGTGGCGATTATTGACAAATGGAGATGTTGAGGAAACTCGAAGGGGTACATTCCCAGGAACTACTGTACAGACATGGTGCAATTCAGCCAGAAAATTCCCAGGATAGTGTTTTCCTTTACAGATAATTAGCACAACTTCCCTGTTAGGCTTTCACCAAATAAAGAACAAATAACCAGTGTGGCTCTTTAATGAGTGTATGGCGTCTACATGGGAAGTTGTTATCTTGTTTCCTGCTACTGTTTTGAATTTTATTGTATTATTTATGATATTCAAGATGTGGTGGTAGAAAAGATAAGAGATTGTAGGGCCAAAATAGCATCATGAGTATGAGCCACTAGGACACTCCATAATTTCCATTTCTGGTCTCAGATATGGAGCGTGATGATACTGGCACAGGCTCAATAGCAGGGATATTTGGAACAATAAAAACAAAATGGAAGTTAAGGAGGGATCGAGATGAGCAGCACGCCAGCATCTCTCTGATTCATTTTAATATCCCATGCTTAACTCATGTTTCCATGAATACACATTTAATTTCAGGTTAATCTCAGACTCATGGATACAGACATAAAAAAGAAAAATGGCATTACAAGGCTTAGTAACCATGTGATGTACTATTTATAGGCTTTTTAAGACTGAAATTGTTTTTATTATCTTGAATGTGGCATGTTTGCCAAACTACATTAAAATTCTCAGATAGATTTGTTATTTTTTAGAGACTTTAAAGCATCTTAGCAA
The DNA here is from genome assembly GCF_057382185.1 of Mchenga conophoros. NCBI lineage: Eukaryota > Metazoa > Chordata > Actinopteri > Cichliformes > Cichlidae > Mchenga > Mchenga conophoros. The sequence goes on from NC_140543.1 coordinate 28,856,238, forward strand.
CTAGGTGACTATTCACAGGCCACTTTATTAGATACACCTTGCTAGTACCAGGCCGGACCCCCTTTTCCCTTCAGAACTGCTTTAATTGTCAGTGGCACAAGCTGAACAAGATGCTGGGAACATTCCTCAGTGATTTTGGTCCATATTGACACCATAGCTGCTCGTGCATGACATGAATCTTCTGTTCACCTACATTACCTACTATTGATTGACATGTAGTAATGGTGGAGGGCATTTTAATACAGTGAATTCACTGTCATGTTCAAGAAACCAGTTTGAAATGATCTGAGCTTTGTGACGAGCCAAGAAAATGTCCTCCATCCCACTGTACCATCGCCAGCCTGAACTGTTGACTTGCATGTTGTCTTCACCAAATTCTGACCCTGCCATCTGAATGCTGCAGCAAAAATCAAAGCTTTATCAGACCAGGCAACATTTTTCCAATCTTCTGTTGTCCAATTTTTTTCAAGCCTGTGCAAAGTGTAGTCTCAGTTTCCTGTTCTTAGCTGACAGAAGTGGCACCGGGTCTTCTCCTGCTTTAGCCCATCTGCTTTCCAGAGCGGCAATTTGTGCTTTCTGAGATTCTCATATGCACACCTTGGTTACAACAATAGTGCCATGGTGGTGGGGTGGAAAGCACTGTTCTCTCACAGAAAGGAGGTCAAAAGTTAAAAGCCACTAGCCTCTTGGGGCCTTTCTGTGTGTACCTGCAAGGATACTTTCTGGCTTCCTCCCACAGCCCCAAAACATGGTAGTTTAGTTGGAGATTCTAAATTACAATCAAGAACATTAAGAGTAAACTGGATGAGATGAAGGCAAATTATTCTTTAGCCTGAGGCTACTCTGACAACAGCCAGAAATACAAAACATAAAGGCTTTGAAATTCAAAATTGGTCAACAGGTTTGTGGCCCTGTAACATCAACCACTGCAATAAAGATCATTGACATATTACTACGTTATACACAAAGTTAGCGAATGATAGCAAACCATTGCATTCTGCAGATACTGAGTTCTGTTTCCGTCTGCATGACGAAAGTAAAACCAATATTTTCTGTCCTCTGAGCTTGATTTTGGTCTCCTGCAATTCTGGGGGAAATTTCCTCGGACTGTTTCTACGTTCTGCTACTGGGGACTGAATGGATGATAAATCTGTGCATTCATTTGCTACAGGTAACGTTTTTACTTTTATGACTTGATATTAGATTTGTTGTTTATATCAAAAGATGACTTAGAGCAGCTTTAACTCTGCTTGTAAATATTTTTTAAGTCACAGATATATTTAAGAAATCACTGAGGTGCATGTTCAGTGTTGTCCGTCTGTCTGTCTGCAAGATTACTCATCCATGAAGCTTGATGGGGAGGTGAAGCAAGTATAAAGAAACTGCCCTTTAATTTAGTGCTGATGCTGATACCTTTGCAAAAATGGGCATTTTGAGACCTTCTATAATTTCTCTATGTATTTACCAATAGGTGTCAGTGACTTTCCACCACAAATGTATGGATTCTACCATGTGCTTTCACTTTTTCTAGTCAAATAACTAAATACTAACTTATTACTGTAACTTTCTAAGAGTAAAATTAACTAATGTGCTTTTTCTCTTCTAACTCTCTTTAAAACACACACCTATATGCAACGTATATTGCAAGCTTGATTCTTACGTTCGCGATCATCCTCGGAGTGAAAGAAGAGAAATTTGGGGCAAAGGATGGTTACCACCTCTCCCACATCAGCACTGGGCCAGCAGGTGATTTTGTCCCAGATCCTACTGCAACCTAGAGAGAGACAAAGAAGGAGAGGGACCAAAAACAAGCATGTTACCTAAACTCACATGCCCAAAGATAGAGAGAAACTTAATTTTGCTCACATTTTGCTCAGTGTTTCACACATGAATCCCCTCAAGTGGGAAACAGCAGCCTGTTTAAGGTGAAGGCGGAGCACTGGCGTTCCCATGGCAGCCAATACGTGTGAGTTTAGGTCAGCTGGCATTACAGCCATGCTGGGCCCATAACAGCAGATGACCTGAGTTAACATGCTGTCACGATGACTAATAAAAAAGCTCTGTGCCCTTCGTTACACGCTGTTATTTGAATTCAACAGATCTCCGTGTCTTTCCACAGTGTGTATCCTCCCGGGATGCACAATCGGCTCACGCCACTTTCACAGCGCACCTGCTCAACAGTTTGTCGCAATGAAAAATCTCCTTACCAGGGTACATTTGCACGATTACCCTGAGGATCTGACAACATTTAAACCTATTGCAAATTTAAATTAAAAACATAATGAGAGTTTAATTACTTTTGCATTGCTTGGAAACAAACAGAGTCCCATAATGCCTCCAACAGTGTTTCAGTCACTCACAGAGGCTCTATGAAACACAACTATCTTCATGTACACACTGTGTATAATGTGCTGCAAAAAAACAAAAGCATAAAAAAACTACAGATCAGGTGAGCTTCACTGTTGCACTGTAAAAGCATTTGTTAATAGCATTTCTTTTAAATGAAAAACGGGATCAGTTTTCTCTGTAACTGAATCTGCATATGTGACAAGGGGCTGACATTAGGTGGAAAACAGTGTTCAATCATGCAAGGTGTAAATCTAAAGCCAGACGGGAGGCTTGGACAGCTTTTGTTGTCTTTGGAGTTCACTGTGTCACTTCAATCAGAGCTCACTTGTATCATTAGTGAATTAAGATGAGACAGAATAAGTAGCTCGTGGTAAACACATACGAAGCATCTGACATACCTGTTGTTCTGTTTTCAATCTGAGCCTCGCATATGATCCTCTCCTTATCGATTTCATTCATCATGTCGCACATCTGTGTGGCCACTGCAAACACCTGTGAAGAGAGTATTTGCATGTATTTTACATACTTCTCTTTGGCCAGTGGTCGCCTTTTAAAAAGTGTTAGCAGCACTGACAGGGTGCAGGTGCATGCAAAAAAAACTTCGGCACCATTTGACAAATCGTTAATCTTTAAAGGAAATGTTGTTGCAAAGTTTTTTTTCATGAACTTCAAAAAGTGAATCTTTAACTTTGACGCGTGAGATGACCCGTTCCATTATATCCCTCATTCCTCATGATGTACTGGGAATTATGAAGTGATTCGGTGTGAAATATGAGGATTTACCATTGGGACGTATACAGACCATCTGCAGGAGCAGAAGATTTACTGCTCTTACTTGGATATATGAGTCTCCTCTCTATCGCATTAATCAGTCGGTATTCTGTGGCTATTGTTAGCCATGAAATGAGCCCATAGGACTCCAGTTTCTCTCCATACAGAAGATGACTTCCTCATTTAGATTATGATTTATCTTGCACCTGCAGGCTCTGCAGCATCACTTCACCCATGATGATGGCCAGACAACAGGTTGTCATTAACCAATCAGTGCAGCCTTAAGCAAGTTGGAAAGAGGGAAACTTTCACCAGCCTAATCATCGTTCTTATTATCAAACTCATGTGCTAAAGAGCCCAACAGTCTGTGAGTTTGCACAGATGATGATGTGCAGGTGTTCTATTGTAGGGGATTTTATCTAAATTCCAGTATGATTCATACATGCTTCTCTACATTAGACAGTTTGAAGAGAATCGTGGTGAGGACCAGAGAGGCTGCAGAGGCAGACAAATGGGGCCGTTACCATGGTGTCCTGAAGGGAAACCAAGTTCATTGTTTCGCCTGGTAATACATCTTAACCTTGGTCATAAAAGGACAATGAATGTCCCTCAATAACGATCCCAGTCAAGGACCACCGTTTTGTTTGCTGCTGAAAAGAGAAACCTGGAGCGAAGAACTATCTGAACTTGAACTTCGTTCCAAAAATTTAGGTTTAAAAAGAAAAAAAAATAAACCCTTAAAAAAACACCCAAATTAGTCCCGTCATCCACACATGCTAAACGGAATTAAGTTGCACACGGGGGCACAGCGGTGCGCCCTGCATCCACACCTCTGGAGGACCGCATGCGTATCAGCCCTAAACCCGTTTGCTGGCTTATCGCAGTGACCTGCGTGGTCAAGCTTACGCTGTTAAATCAGGCAAGCAGCTGTGGCACTCTTGACAGCGAGCCCAAGATCAGGTCATGAGAAAAGTCAAGTTTTTAAGCGGAGTGTACTCACGGGTTCCAGCAACACGCAGGAGAACAGGAGGAAAATGCCATTTGAAAATCCCACCAACATATCCAGTGAAAAATATAAACCATTAAAAAATAGTTTTAGGAAGAAAAAAAATTGGTGACAGTACAATGAGAATCCGTCCCAGGACTGCAAGAGTGCACCGGCTGGTTTTGTGCGGTCTTGCGCTCTGAGCGGCGTGAACTGCTCCGCTCCTGAAGTCTCCCTCCTCCTCCTCCTCCTCCTGCTCCCCCACCCCCTCCCACACAGGATTTACCTTGAACAGCCAACGAGTAACCAATGAAACATCACCTGTGAACGTCAGTACACGAGGGCGTTGACGCCTACAAAGAAAAAAGATTCAATTTACTGTATTTGTCGATTCAAATGAAGAAAACAATAAAAGTACTTTTAAACTGTGGCTGAACTCTCAATGCTACCGTAAAAACGGGATATGACAGAAAGAGCTTTATCCCACTTAAGAACTGTAGACTTTTGAGAGACTTGTACTTTAGTTGTATTTATATTTTTGTTTTGTCTTTTAGACTATGTCATACAGATTGGGGGCAGTCAGGGGCTGTCATTATTTAGCAGGAAGATTTTGTCAGAGGTGGGGATCCCATAGAAACTGCATCCATGGAGAAGTTAAAATACAGCAGCTTGCGTAGTACTGAATGTTTTCCTTCTGCTCTCATGATTTTTATTATTTATTTATTTTTTGCATAAACTAACTAACCTGACCTTTAGGGCATCGCCAGCTGGAGGGATGGCAAAGAACTGGTAGAACTACTGTAGCAGGTGAATCCAGGCAATTTGAAACTCATATATATTTTCCACATTGCACAAGTCACAGTGACAGAGCTGCACAAAAGGATCTGTAAGGACCAATAAACAAGACTCACCAGCCTGTAATCTAACTCTGACCAAACTTAACAGCAGTTAAAATTGTGTTGCATGCTTGTAGCTTTCAAAGTGTTTCCTCTGACTTTAGTAAAGTAAGAGAGCTGCATGCAATTACCCATGTTGCATGGTTGAAGTTACTTCATTAATTATTAATGACCATTAATTATTCCCAGCATGAAGACAAAAATTAGCATATCAAAAACCAGTGCCTCCATACTTTGTTGTCATGTTTGAAAGCGGGTTTCCAACCACAACCAGCATCTTCCATTAACTTGTTTTTAACTCGATGGAGTTTGGTTGTGGTAGTTTTGAGAAAGTAAAGGATAGTAACTGATAGTCCATCAAAAATGAATAGTAAAATTATTGTCATTAAGGTGACTAACAACAATGTGACACAGTCATAGAATGGGTCACTAGTTTCACTGCATTAGGACGTCACATCTGTAGCCCAACTAAGGACATGCTAGAGTCATCCACCCATCCATCCAATCATCCATCCAATCATCCATCCATCTTCTCCTGTTTATCCAATTCAGGGACCTGAAGCTTGTCCCATGGGACGAGTGGAAGGGGCAATTCTGCACTGTCACCGCTCTATCATAGGTCACTTTAGAACCATCCATGCTTGTTTTCTTAAAAAAACAAACAGAAGAGCATAAAGACATTCACATGACCTCTTTATTTACACACATAAAAATGATTTTGTTAGTTCCTGGAAATGAAGCCTGTCATAGCCGGCACACTGTTCCTAGATAAGATTCAGTAAACAGTCAAAGAATAGAGCTCATATGCATGTGAATGTGATTACAGCATGCTGTATTGAATGCCCTCAAAGGATTGTAGATGAACGGTGCAGACTGAAAACATGAAGAATACTCACTGCTGGTATCAAAACCAGAGACCAAGGCCTTACTTTAAATGTGCAGACTCTTCCAGTGGCACCACATGCTTTGGAAGAAAAAGCAACATTTTGGGGCTTTTGAGTTCTGATAGGTAAGGCCTGTGGAATTTTAGAGACGATAGAAAGGTTTTTTGATTTTGAGCCTTTGGTGTTTATCAGGTTTGGGCTACGTCAGAAGCTGTGTACAGTCATGTTGCTAAACAGAAAGCTTTTCAGATAGCTCATTTGTCAGAAATGTGATGAATTATTAATACCTCTCTCATCGTAGTGACAAGTGGTTTCATTAGAGCAGTCATTTTGCCACTTTCCTAAACATGCTGACAGCAGTCGTCTTTCGTTGCTGTTGTCTTGCAAATTAAAAGCACCTTTTGTCATAAACCCCGATTCTCTGTTTCTTTTTGTTGGCTCACAGTAAAATAAGAGACATCGTACAGGTTTGTGCTATCAAGCAGTCCAACAGCATCTTGTGCAAAACCTAAACGTGACGTCAGGGTGAAATATGATGACAATCAGAATCCTCATTTGCTGCCATGAAAGCAACAATTGCTCAAAATTAAAGTGGGAGTTGGTTACTGCAGATAATTGCTATGTAAACTGCTGGCTTTAACACACAAGCTGAAACATAACTCCTCGCAAGCAGCCTGTCAGGTTCATTTAATACTGATACAGACTTAAGCTGTCAGTTAACACCTTGAATATTTAACCCAGTCAGTGATGGTAATTATAAAGATACACCAGAGTCATTAGGTTGAAATTATGATGGGCAGCAGGGAAACTAAAAGAAATATAAATCTGTTTATGAGTGCACTATGACGGAACTTTATTAATGAATCATCAGAAAGTGTGAGCACCTCTATGAAAGATGTTTTGGCAATTAGTTGATCGGGAGCATTCAGGTGTATGTTAACACAGTGCCAATGAAGAAAGACGGTAGCAAAGATCCCAGAGAAGCAACCTCGGAAGGATTATAAAGCCACTTCCAAACAATCTAAAGTCCCTAATTCTACAGTGAGCAGAGTATTTACATGTGAAAACAGACAGCTGTTAATCTACCCAGGAACCTCACAGCAGATTCACACCAAGGTCAGAGAAATGTCAAAAAAACCCAAGAGCTCCATCTCAGACTCTCTAAATGGTAAATGGCCTGTATTTGTATAGCGCTTTACTAGTCCCTAAGGACCTCAAAGCGCTTTACACATTCAGTCATCCACCCATTCACACACTGGTGATGACAAGCTACATTGTAGCCACAGCCACCCTGGGGCGCACTGACAGAGGCAAGGCTGCCAGACACTGGTCTCTGACCACCACCACCATCTGCACAAGAGCTAAAGCTTGGCTGAAATTGGATCATGAAACATGACAAAGATCTCAAGCACAACAGCAAGTCTACAAGAGACTGGCTGAAAGAGAAAACAATCAAGGTGCTGCAATGGCTATAGTCAAAGACCAGACCTCAATCTGACTGAAATGCTTGGAGAGCTGTGTATAAACCAAATCCTGTAAAATTCTGCAAACTGAAGCCGAGAAGTGGGCCAAATTTCCTTCATCATGATGTGAGAGTCATGTTATTTCTGCTAAAAGTGTCTCTATAAGCCACTGAAGCAATGTGTAAAAAACTAAGGACAGTTTTTTACACATTGCTTCAGATTTGTTTTCATTAAGGTCAAAGAGTTTGATCTTTGTTTTATTAGACCGGTTATTTTGTTTCTCATGGTTTGAGAGTCCTTCAGGTGCCTTTTGACAACCTCGGGTGGACTGTTATGTGCCTTTTACTGAGCAGTGACTTCTGTCTGGCCACTGTACCATGGTCGTCCTTCGTCGACCTTCTGGAAGGTGTTCCTCTCTCCAGAGAACAATGCTGGAGCTCTGTCAGAGAGACCATCAAGTTCTTGGTCACTTCCCTGACGAAGGTCCTTCTCTCCAATCACTCAGACTGGCCCGACGGCCAGCTCTAGGAAGAGACCTGGTGACTCCTAACTTCCTCCATTAACAGATGATAGAGGCCACTGTGCTCATTGAGAACTTCATTGCAGCAGACATTTTTCTGTACTCTTCACCAGATCTCAGTGGAAACTGCTCTCAGATCAGTGCACCTGAGTTCAAGTTTGACTGTCATGGCACAAGTTATGAATACTTATCTGCATGTTATATTTTTCTTCTTCATTAAACTTGTGTGTAATTTTGAGATGAAAAAGAATTTTGGATTAAGGCTGTAACACCACAGAATTTGGAACAAGTGAAGCGCTGTGAATACTTTCTGCATACACTGTATGTAAAAATTCTGAAATCATGGAGGATTCATTCTCTTTTTACCATGACTGTAACTACATACCAAATGGATTTGCACTAAATTGCATAAAGATATGCATGGCCCCAGAAGACGGAGAACACTATTCTGGGAATCTTCCTCTGATGTATGATTTGATGATTTGATGTGGGATTTGTTAAACAGGATGGCACAGGTGGGAAAAGTCATGACAAAGTCATGTGGGCGAGGGCACTTTGGGACACACAATCTCAATTGTAAATAATTAACACAAAGCTTTTGTTCACATTTTCTATTTAATGTCTTATACAGTAGCTTTATTTACAATTAAGGAAGCCATCTTTCCATGTTCTGTTCCCCTTTACTTTACTACAGCCTTATATTCAAAGACAGAGAGAGTTTTGGGAGGGTGGCACCAGGAGGCTGTTTCAGGTAATCAGACAAGTGCTCATTTATTGTAATGCTGTTTGGCTGGAGAACAACTGTGTGCCAGAACCGATCTGTGTGTGAAAATACTCACCTAAATAATAAATTGAACAATAAATCAGAGCATTAGTAAGTCTGTAAAAATCTTGTTTTGACTAATGAATTCTGAAGGTTCCAAAGCTACGTCCATCAAAAATCCAGCTGAAGGCCTAACAAGGGCATTGTGAGCAACACTGACATCAGCATGCAAATGAAAGCATCACCAAGACATACAACAGCTTTGCAGAGCTCTTGCATGATTGGGAATTTTTTATCACTACAAAACTGATATCACATAATTTCTGGTTATTTTAAGCGGAAATATTATAAATAGTAACAGCAGGAAATAAACAACCACACCGGCTGCCATGAAACAGTGTGTCTCCTACCAGTTCTCACTTTCCAGTGAAAGGAAAAGCCAAAGGGTGTGTGCAACTTTAAAACAAATATTAGAGGATTTAGTGATATGAAAGTAAGCTAGCAGAATTCTGGAACACTTTCTGCTCTTTAAATAAGAACTGCAACTAATCATTAGCCAAAGACGAGATTATGTCTGACTTTTTATTTTGACCGGACTGCACCATTCCTTTTTTAAAACGTCTTCATTCCCACAGAGCCAAAGCAGTTCAGGTTCACAGTTTTCATCCAGTTTTGTAACTTAATCAGTTATCTGTGCCCACTGCTGCCATGAGAGCGGTGCGGCGGTGCCACTACATCTGTTTGATTGGTGTTCCAACAATGTGAAAATTGACGTCACTTCTGCAAGATGAATGCCATTTTTCTGCTTTCAGTGGGCAGTCAAGGACAGACATACTGAAGAGGAAGCAACACCTGAATCAGGATGAGTATTAAGTACACAAATAAAGACACAAAAGAAGCTTTAAATGAAGAAATTCTTCCGCTGTATGTCATCTCTCGCCTCTCCTTGCTCTCTTTCCTCTAGCTTTTTCTGCACTGCTCTCTCCCTCTCTCTATGTGTGTGAAACTGAATGCAGAGAAAATACTTCTGTCTCGAGGAGACACATTTTCAGTTCTCTTTTCATTAACCGAAAAATAGTCTGGACACAATGCAGGAACATAAGAAACAAATGGCATGAGAAAGTATGAGTGTGCATTTAAAACAGGTGTGTATTCAGAGACAAATGTTGTTTACCAAAAGAGCATGTAGTGTTGTAATTAGCATTATGCAAAAGTGGAGAAAAAGGAAGCTAGCTCTTTGGCTGATAATTCATTAGTGGATTGGAGTGTGAATGAAGCACAGTCAGAGGCTTATCTGCTGCAGACAGGTGACCTGGCCCTCTCCAGGAAACACAAGATAAATCTGAGATCATTGACAGGTTAGAAAAGAACATGACCAAGAGAGAACAAGAGTTATTTCCTCTTAAATGGTTGCAGATTTGTAAGGAAAATGCATTTGAGTTGAGCAGCAGAGTTGAATATATGGTTTGTGCCCTGCTATAGTGGTCAGTGGGTGCCACATTTAACTGATCTGGATAGTACCCTGTGGCACAGGATAGAGCCTAGAGCAGGGGTCTCGAACTCCAGTCCTTGAGAGCTACTGCGCTGCAGCTTTTAGCTACAGCCCAACTCGAACACAGCTGAATCAAATGGCTGAATTATCTCTTCAGTGTGCCATCAAGTTTGGTAAAGGCCTGGTAAGAAGCCATTCATTTCATTCAGGTTTGTTGGAACAAGGATGCATCTGAAAGCTGCCAGACAGTAGCTCTCGAGGACCGAAATTGGAGACCTGGCCTAGAGCCATCTTCAAACTGAAGGCCACAACAGGGGGTGACAGAAACAGGCTGCAAAGTGGGCATCCCAAGAAAAAGTCACCACAAGAAGTTTACTCACCCTGTCAGCCCTTGGGAATTTTAGGCAGTTGTCTATAGATTTGCAGTCAAGGTTTGCAGGATGATATGGCTCTCTATCCAGACAATCTCCGGTCTCATAGGCCCATCAGGTGTCAACAACATGAGCACTGGAACCTGATGGGCCAGATTCTGCCTATGGTGTTAGAACAGTAGGGTGAAAGTGTGGAGAAGACGTGGAGAATGCTTTTCTGATGGATACACTGATAGAGCGCAGACTTGTCACAAAAAAGGCTTGTCATCATTGGAGGCAATCTAAATCCAGAGGATTATCGAAAACGAGATTCTGCAACTAGCGGTAATCCCACATCTCCACAGTCTGTGTCTAAACTCTATCCTTCAAGATGAAAATGACCCCACAGACTGGGGTTTATCAGAGACTACTTCCAGAATTTGGGAGTGGGGAGGATGTTAATGACCTTAACCATGCTGAACAGTGGTTGGATCAGCTTGGGCCTGCTGTTTCTACCAGATTAACCAACACAAACACAGAAAGAAGCCATCTATGTTCTCTGTGAACGACCATCTTTGAATAGACGGAGTGGTTTACGACACCAACTCTCTGCCACTTACAATCCAGGTTTGAGATCCCTTCCCAGGCGCCTTAATGCCCACTCATATCTTACATCAGTTGATCTCAATGGATCACATGGTAGGGTGAGGCAAGGTCTGACAATGGTTTCACCCCAAACCTCTGCTGATAATGACCCACACCCTCTTTCACACCTTGGCTCATGTGATGAGGCACGTGATCAACAGTGGGGCAACGACCCTATTAAGGGACAACTTCCACCAGGGTTAAAATCTGGGACTTTCGTCCTAGAACTGAAGAAGCTTCTGAGATGAGAGGTCAAACGTCTCCAAGAAACTTAAAAAAGTCAGGTTGCTTTTCTTTCCAACCTGCTTATATAAGCATGCTCTGGATGACTGAGAACTCACACAGACGTAGTGACCAAACACAAACTTTATTCATTTTTCTACCACGTTTATGTATATGCAACCAGTAATGAGAAGAGGTACAGTGTTTCAGCCTCCCAAATCCATCATGGCTCATGTCTGCAAATCACCAGGCATGACTGCATCATTGAAATTGGCAGCATTAATCAGTATAACACCACCACAACAAGCAGTAGTAAACATTTGAAGTTGTGTGAAGGACAAGCTGTCTTCTCAGAGAACAAGGGATGAAAAAAACACAGCAGGGCTTTTACAGGAAATGTAACTGATAAAAATCCAGTAAAAGTAGTGGGATGCACGGGAACAAGTTGTAAATTTTGAATTTGCAGTTAAAGAGGATTTTTGTCTTTATGTTTGATTTGAACCCAAAACAAGTAAGTCTAAGCTGTCATCCACAAAGTCAAAATTGTCTTATTTCTTGTCTGTTTATAATCTTGACCTCTCCTAGTCCTGCTGCAAGTCTGTAAAACCCACTGACAGACTCTATGTCCATCAGTATTTGGTCATATAAATAAACCTGACTTTACATGACTAATTATGGGCATTTCATTACCCATCAACAGATTTGAGTTAATGTCACTATATAGTAGAATTATTATTAGTACTAATTGGACACTTTATTAGGTACACCTTACTAGCACTAGATTGAACCGCCTTTTGCCTTCAAAACTGCCTTAATTCTTAATAGAAAAAAAGATTGAACAAGAAGCTTTGAACATAGAAACATAATGACAATAGAAGGATTCTTCTTCTTCTCATTTGTTGGAGGCGTAGTTTTAATGTTTTATTCTGTGTGTGTATTCTGCATGGCAAGGGAGTTGGACCCAGTAAGGCCTTTCCCAGCAAGCTATAACCGATGAAAAAAAATATTTCTGTGACGGCTGGTGCTAGGGCATCTATTTCAAGACTGCTGCACCTGCACCTGAGCATGTGATATATAAGTGGGACTTGTAGCCTGGGTTTAGTTTTTAGCTTTGAAAATCCCCTGGGATTGTCTTATTGTAAATAAATGATGTTATTTGCTACTCTTGACTCATTGCCTACCACCGCCCTTTGATTTTTTCTAAACTTTCTTTCTCCTTTTCCTTGATTACACATCCGGTCCATATTTACATGACAGAATCAATCACACAACTTCTGCAGATTTATCAGCTGTGTATAATCTGTATCGCCTGTTCCACCACATCCCAAAGATGCTCGATTGGATTGAGATCTGGTGACTGTGGAGCCGCTGTCATGTTCAAGAAACCAGCTTGAGATCATGTGATATGGTGTGTTATCCTATTTATCCTACCTATCAGAACATGGGTACACTGTGGTAAAAAAGAGATGAACATGACCAGCAACAATAGGTAGGCTGTGTGCTCTCTTGGTAATTAGGGGCCCAAAGTGTGCCAAGAAAATATCTCTCACACCATTGCACCACGACCAGCAGCCTAAACCACTGATTCAAAGCAGGATGAATCTGCCTTTTCATGTCGTTTACTCCAAATTCTGACCCTACCATCCAAATGTCATCAGGCAACATTTTTCCAATCCCATGTGAACTGCAGCCTCCGTTTCCTGAGTGGTGCCTGATGTGGTCTTCTGCTGCTGTACCTCATCGGCTTCATGGTTCAACAAGTGGGTTCAGAGATGCTTTTCTTCATACCTCATACTTGGTAAAAGTACAGACATTCTGTACTTAAGTTGAAATGCAAATACTACTGTTAAAAAATACTCCAGTAAAATTTGAAATATTGATCCATATTCTTTAGTCAAGTAAAAATAAAAAAGTACTGGCATCATTTTAGAAATGAGCTTCCTCCGAAGGGTGGCTGGTGTCTCCCTTAGAGATAGGGTGAGAGGTTCAGCCATCCGGGAGGGGCTCAGAGTAGAGCAGCTGCTCCTCCACATCAAAAGGAGCCAGCTGAGGTGGTTCGGGCATCTGACAAGGATGCCTCCTGGGTGAGGTGTTCCGGGCATGTCCCACCGGGAGGAGGCCCTGGGGATGACCCAGGACACGCTGGAGAGATTATATTTCTCGGCTGGCCTAAGAACGCCTTGGTGTTCCCCCGGATAAGCTGGAGGAGGTGGCTGAGGAGAGGGAGGTCTGGGCTTCTCTGCTTGGGCTGCTGCCCCCGCAACCCGGTCCCGGATAAAGTGGAAGAAGATGAATGGATCATTTTAGAGGAGAGGGTGACTTTGCCTATAAACACAAAAGTGTGTACAGTCAGGAGTTAAAGAGGGGCTTTATCAGGTGGGGAACTTTAAAATCGGTTGTAATGGCTCAGTGTGGGAAAAGAATCACATGTCACAATAATTTCTACTGAGAGCTCGAGTAGATTTTCTTAGTTTACAGGCTGTGATGAGCTGACCTACCGCTCTCTGTGCATGTACACAACTTAATTCAGCCAGATGTGAGCAGATGCTTCATGTGTTGTCCTGGCTGATTTCCATCCTCTACACTGACAGTACACCGTTTATGTTGGGTTTTTTCTAGAACATATAAAGTTGGTATGAAGTCAATGGATCTAAGCATCATCAGCTAAAATCTATATGAATCTCTGCTACTGTTCATGTAACCTAACTCTGTTCTTTACTTTAAGCATCACAGTACAGCAAACTAACCTGTTTATACTGCACTAACCTCCTGAGGATTTTCATGCAGCCTTTAGATAACACATCAGTCTACCTCAGTTTGTTTTGCAGCAGATTTCACAACATAAAAAACAGACCCAATCTTGATTTATAAACATGAGGACTTAGAGCTTACTTAGTGCCTTACTTATGTAAGCTTAGCTTAAATTTTCTAGTTAATCAAACACCACTGATCAGTCCTTATCTTTAAATCTAACCTCCTCTTCCTCTCCTGCCGCCTTTCTTATCTTTCTCCATCTCTGACTGAAGTTAGTTCTCTGTCTTTTCTCTCCCTGTGAAATACAGCAGCTAGACCTTCAGCTAGCAACACACTGAGACAAACCACACAGTTTATGTGTTTTCTGATGTTTGTTGATTTCTATGTCGCACATAGAATTGTAACATTTGAAATTACACTTGAAACAAGTAATCAGAAAAAACACTACTCAAGTACAGATACCTGAAAACTGCACTTAAGATCAGTAAATATTTGTAATTCATTACTTCCCACCTCTGTTCCTTGGTTGGTTACAAGTGGTTATTTGAGTTACTATTTCCTTATTGTCAACTCAAAGCAGTCTGGCCATTCTCCACTGAGGGTCTTTTTCCAGTACTTAAAACACCTCTCCTCCCCACTCTGATGCTTGGTATCAACTTCAGCAGGTGATCTTAACCATGTCTGCACACCTAAATCCATTGGGTTGCTGCTATGTGTTTGGCTGATGTTAATGAGCACTTGTACAACTGTGAATATCAAAATGTAGTTTTAATGACACAGGAGAGCTTTGATAGGTGCATCTGATTTTCTTTTTTTCAAAGCTCTCAACAATAACGATGTAGAACAAAATATAAATCATACAAGCAACAGTACAAATTCTCAGAAAGTACATAAGTAATAAGTAAATAAAAACTATATAATAAACCTTTCAGTCAGAGGTGAAGCTGATACATGTATCTGTGTACAGCTTTAACACTGCAAGGTTTTTTGGACCCCAGGAAGAATAATGCTGAGTTTAACTAATATGATTACATGTACATTTTCCACGAAGGTTTGAAAAACGTTAAATTTAATGGAATCTGGTCAAATGAAATTTACCTGATTGGTAAGTTTATACCAGGCATACCAATCCTTTGATTTTCTATATTTCAGGTTTTTGTTTTTGTTTTTTTGTTTTTAGCCTAATAAACTAACCACATATGCCGTGCTGCCACGAAGCGGTCAAACGGCATGATTGCAAAAAAAATCCGCTCACATTCTATTGGTTAATTAAACGTGACGTAACCCGGTAAAAACGGAAGTGTTGACGAAGTAACTGACAGCTTTTGTTTTCTGTTCCTTCAATAGGCAAGTGTGGCTCTTTTACTTGGTAGTTTTAACAGGTAAGCTTTGTGTTACTTCTCCGCAATTTTATGTAATGACAGTGCAGCATTACAAGATGTTTATAGGCACACTGCGAAGGCAGCGATGTCATAAAAGAGAGACACGACAGTCAACCAGCACTGAACTGAACTCTATGGAGTAATCCTGTAGAAGTAAAGATGCTGATAAAATGATATCTCGCAGTGGGGCTTTAAAACCAAAGTCACCGAACATTTTCAGAGGTTTTGACTGTTTAGTGCTGTTTAGTTTTTCTGTGTTGACGAATTTTACAACCTCGAAATAACTTCCTGGACCCGTTTCGTTAAGGTCGGGGTTGCCAGGTGCAACAGTGACACTGCTCGTCACTAGTTCACTGGAAGCTGTTTCCTTTCCACTCAGCTGTGTGTGATTTCTCCTCACAGCTACAGATATGAGCGACCTTCCCGTGAACCCTCTGGTTCTGATTGGTATCGGGTCCAGTTTTGCCTTCTCCGGCCTGTTTTATCACCTGTACAAAGAGAAGAAGAGAGAGTTGAAAGCGCTAAAGGCAAGTGACATGTCTGCTGTAAACCTTAAATACAGTCTGACCTTTATCATTCAAGTCAATCTTCTCCATTTTTAGGAAATCCCTGTTTTCAGACCAGATGAAGATTTGGTCAGGGTGCTTAATGCCACTCCCCACAGGCGGCTCCAGTATGTTGCTGTTGAAGGTAGAAATATGTCAACACACTGAATGAGCTCAGTCCTGGAGAGAGAGTTTTAAGAAGACTAATGATTTCCTACATGTCTGGTTTAAGGTCAGGTCCAGGCAGACGGGGAGCCTCTGACCAGCCAGTTCATCCCACGATGCTACGGTGTGATTCAGAAGATTGTTACAGTGGAGCATTGGAAATACTGGGACTCCAGTGCTGCGAAATGGTGAATACCACTAAATAATACACCACAAATGTCTTTTTATTAATCTTCTGCTCTACTGAGAATGCATTCTCTTACAGGAACACCCGGATAGGGTGCAAAAAAGAGAGCAACAACTCTGTGCCCTTCAGTCTGATCAGCCCAGATGCCTACATCTCTGATGCAAGTGTGAGGGTGCACAACCCTTTAGAGGCCTCCGGCTGCTTTCTGGAAAGGGTTTATTACAAAATCAGAAATGCTGAGGAGGACCTTGTGAACTCATTGCTGCAAACCGTGGGTGGGGAGAAACCAGTGTCGAAGGAGGAGACGGAGGAAATGCTGCACGTGGGGACCACCATGACAGGGTTCGGCGAGGTGGTGCTGGAGCGAGGCCAGGTGATGAGGCTACAGGCCCCAAAGGGTGGCCGCAAATACATCCTGGTGCCCACTGACCACAATAGCTTTTTGGACAGCCACAGGTCGTCAGCCGCCATGTGGAAGGCGCTGTCTGCCTTTACTGGGATAACTGGAACTGTAGTTCTGGCCTGTGTCATTCGTAGCTTGATGGATAAGCGAGACGAACGATCAAATTAGGGCAGAAGACGAAGGGTTTGGTGCAGGTTTTACTGGTTGCTAAAGTTGTGTCACAGCCTTTTCAATGCCTTTGGTGTTCTTTCATAGATTCTTTAAGAAACTCTCAGTGCTGACATAATTCTCTTGCATATTTTGAGTAGTTACAACGCTCACGGGCCGTTTCCTGTCATGTCCCAAGGCAAGCTTAGGGATTTCCAATCATGACCATGGGGGTGAAAAATTAGACACACTGGTGCGAATTAAACTTTTCTTAATACACATAAACAAAACTGTAAATGTAACATCAGTAAAACAAAAAGAAGCCAAATTCATACTAGTTCTGCATTTTAAAATGCATTGGTTTTATATTTTGAAGTATTTTGTCCCTCCCAGCCACCGTACTGAGCTGGATACTTCACAGATCTGCTAAATGAAAATTGTAATAAGTGTTCTCTAAGTTAATTAGATAAAGATTCAGTTCAGAAGCGTGTAAACATGCTTAAAGAGGAGTTAAAGACTGGTTTGGTTTGTTAAAGGCAGGCTGAAACCTGTGCGCTACTGTGAATTTTTTGCTTTTTGTGACGTTTCATGTAACATTATCTTAATCAAAACTGACGTTTTATTTTTGTTATAAAATTGTATTTTTCTAATTAATTGAGATTAAATTAAGTGTAATTTTACTCTTGGGTTGTTAACACACACACTATACATTCAAGCTGTTATTTATAATGATTGCAGTTTATGCTTTACTTTTACTGTTGGTGCATTCCTTATGCAAACTCTGTCCACTCCTGACCATGAACTCATTCCACCTCCACCATAAAGAGGCTTCAAGTATCTTTAATACAGCTTATGGTCAAAAGTAAAGAAGTGTATCCTTCCATGCATCTTCTACATCCTTGCACAGAGCAGCCAAGATGGAAGGAAGCATGTTCGCATAAAGAGAAGCGTTCTCTGAATCTGCCCAGAGAATTAATGAAATGTTTCATTTTCGTCAAATGTTGACAGATGAGACAGGAAGGCTTGAAATCTTATTATACTACAGTCTCCTACCTCTTGGATACTTTCCTTCTGTTCTGTTTTTAAAGTGAACAATCAGTTTCATTAAATAAAAAAAAATGACACAGTTGTCTGTTAAAACTTTTATTCCAAGCAGACCACAGGTCCTTTATTTGGATATTGACATTCACACCAGCCTTTACACGGCGTGGCATAATGTGATTAAAATATGTCCCCTTCAGCTACGCAGAGCACGTCCAGATGGTAACTAGATGCAGAAGCGTAAGAGTTCACCTTGTCATAACTTAAACTGCTCATCATTACTCTCCATCCTCCTCCGAAGACTCCTCAGCCTCTTCCAACCACTGGATGAACTTCTGCAGCTGTTTGAGATAAATAGATAAATTGTTGTTAGAAACCATGAAACTGCTGCAGAGGCCGTGAATGTAAAGCTATACTCAGGCTCAAATGTGAGTACATGAGGAAAGAATATATATAGCAGTTTATAGGCTGTTTCTCAAACATACGTACAGCACCCTTTTTTCTGTTTTCTATCCAGATGATCCCACACGGCTTCAATAATGTTAGATCTGGGCTCTGGGAAGGCCAGCCCATCATAATGATAGTGTTTCACTACATGTTTTTGTATCCAGGTGTGTTTTTACTGCTTTGGTCGTGTATTTGGGATCATTATCATGGTGAAAGATGAAGTTGTTGCCAATCAGATGCTACTGTATTAGGAATCAAATCTGAGAGTATTTTGACAAGATCCCCAACACCACTGGGAGCAATGCATCTCCAAACCATGAATGAGCCTCCACACTGTAATACAGATGGCTGCAGACACTGTTGTACCTCCATACATACTGTCAACAACGTGAACCAGAAAGTTTCAAATTTGCATTCATCAGTCTGTAAGATCTGTCACCAATAATTTTCAGAGCACTTCTTGTGTAATTTGGCAAACCTCAGACTTGTCTCCCTGTTTCACTTCCTTAAGAGTGGCTTCTTGACAGCCACTTTCCTACTGACAGTTTCCTATGAGGCTTCATGAACAGTAGATGGATCGACTAAAGGTTCTCTCAGTCACATCTTTGCAGGATATATATATAAATTTAAAATTGGTTCTTTGGTCTGCTATGTGTAAACAGCACTGGTTTATAGTTAGATGCCTTCACAGGTCATAGGTTGGTGTTAAGTGGCTTAACAGACAAAACGAATTCCTCTGAAAAAGATCAGTTACAAGGACTGGACTAAAAGTGAGTGAAAAAGAAGCCAATGTCCAAAGAAAAACTGAAAGAGTTTCAGAAAGCCTGGAGAATTAAAATATTACAGGAATGTCTGGGCCTCTTGGAAACAAAATATAAAAAAAATGGGTAGCTCGACTGTACATTTGCACAGTACTGTAATTCCTTTCTTTACATATACATACATTTACACTAAACCTGTTCATAATGTGAATACTGAGCTTAAACTTTGTTGCTGCTCTGTGCTGTCTCCTGTAGTTCACACTGTACTTACCCCTTGGTTTTTGCGGAGCTGTCTGCTTTTGTCACTGGTGGCTCCCTGAGAGAACCAGCGCAGTATCATTTCCTCCTCCAAGATTTCCAGCTCGTACATATTCATGAGGACCTGAGTTACAAACAAAGCAGCATATTCATCCTCATCCTAACAGGCTGGATAAAGACACAGCAAACAATTCAAACCATTGATTTTAACAATGCAGTTTTGCACGTATAAGTGCTCATTGCTCCTGACCTTGACCATAGCAGCCCAGTGGCTCTCCTGCTCCAGGAAGTGTTCCTCAAAGGCAGACAGGCAGTCTAGATGGTCCTGTGCTCTCTTCACATAATTCTTAAACACTGGCGCCCATTTCTTCAATAGCTGACAGCAGCAAAAAGAAAAAAAGAAATGGAAAATAATTAAGAATTTTTTGGGGTTTTTTCTGAGCTTCTGTTTTGTCATATTAAAAGTAATAGACTTGTATCTTATTCACCGGCAGAAGCAGAGTAACGTATTGTGAAGGGGTGAGATGTGTGCCCTGCTGCTGGAAAGGGTACTCCAGTACCACTCGGGTTAAAATCTGCATCACCTCTTTCAGACTGATATTGTAGGCATACCTGGAAAAGGGAGGTTGGAGGGGGATTGGGAAATGTCAAACTAAGCAACAATCACTGCAAAGACGAGCAACACAGGTGTGAGTCAGTTCCCCCTTACTTTAGAGAGTTGATCTCAAGTACGAGGTTGTCACAGCTGATGTTCTCCTCCAAACCTCTCTGCAGGGTCCCGAGCACCTCCATGTGGAAGACTACATAAGAGAAAAAAACATGTATTAGTATTATTATTCGTTTTGCAGTTTGTGTTGTCATTTTCGGGCTAGGAGGGGGCAGTATGAGAGTTCCACATGCAGGCTAGCTAAATGAGACATGCCCTCTCACCTTTGACATCGTCCATCTCAGGGGAAGGAATCACCGGGTCATCGGGGTCATCAGTGTCGCTGTCTTCACTGTCACTCTCAGGGTCTGGATTCAACACCAAGCCTGGGAACACACAAAAACAAGCATGCTGGGACTTCAGCTGAAGCATCATGGGAAATGCCAGTTCCATGACGATGAACTGCTGCTCTACCCCAGAGACACTGCGACAGCTCCTCTTCCTCTGTGTCATCCAGACTGCTGGCCTTCCAGATGTAGCCTTTTCCTTCTGCTCCAACTTCTGCAGGATTGAAAACTGCAAGACAGGAGAACATTCACATCAAGCAGCTTGATAACATATAAACTGATCTAATACAGACTTAATACACACCTTTCTGTTTGGTTTTGTCCGATCTTTGGCCAACCTCAGCGTCATCACTGAGGAATTCATCGTCATCCTCCTCTTCCTCCTCTGGATGGTGCATAGACACCACGGTGCCTTCTGGTAGAGAGATGTTTGGTCCAATTACCACCTGTAAAACAGTTCATAGAAACATTCAAATACGCAGATACTGCAAATCTGACTTTATATCTGATGACGTTTTACAAGACGATCACTGAATGCACGTCCCTGATTTCATGCATTGAACTAAGATCGTGTACAAATAGCTATATATTTGTACTACTACTGTGGGTAATTACTTTTGCAGCAGGAAGGTGCAAAGGAGCAACAGCCAGCAGACTGTAAGCCAAATCTGAAACCCTGTTTCCAGTTTGATTAAGACTAGTAAAATCATTCTCTTTTAGCGTAAATCAAAGCTACTTTTGGACATAAAAAAAAGAACACAGAAGACTAAATATGAAGGACACAGGCAACCAACTGATTGGCTGAACTTTGCACAGATGCTAAAACCAAAATCCTTCTATCAGTATTGCTCAATATCTGACATAGTGTGGCATTGCAGTGGATATATGTCAGATTATTTTTTGCCCAGATTTGTGGCATCTCTACTAGACTCCAGAGGGTCACAGCTACTACACTAAATCCAGTTAAGAACCAGATATTTGCTGCGGTTATATTTCTGCAATAACAAGCCATTTTAGATCCTTTCACAGTTTTTGAAATCTGCTTATGTTTTCTCTAAAAAGGAGCAAAGAAATGTCAAGAAAAATGGAAAATTTGCCAGTCAAAATGCAATATCCTTAAACACCTTTAAAATGCAACATCAATTTGCCACCAGACAGAGTTTGCTTTGCAATCGGATATAAAAGATGATGTGGAGCTTACATCATATGCTAGAACACACTGTTTCTTAAGAGTCACGCCCTCTTTGACCTCAGCCTTGTTGCAGATGACAGACTGGATGATCTCCACATTACTGGCAATGTGAACATGATTCCAGATGTAGGCATGATCCAGGACTACATTGTCACCTATTGCAGTGAACCAATAAAAAAAGAAAAATGTTAACTACACTTCTATAACTTAAAAATTGAAGCACTGAGTTTGAGTGGTGCTGGCCAGAGAGCTCACCTATGATGCAGTTGTCACCGATGACACTGTTCGAGATGTAACAGTTGGCACCGATGCTGGTATCACAGCCGATAAGAACGTTCTCCTCCATCTGGCTGCCATGGCCCAGGCTGACACCAGATGCCCTGTAGACATTGTGGCGAGAGTATGTGCAGCTATGTCCCTCCTGGTCTGTGAAGTTGGCTTCGGGGGTCAGGGGATAGACCCACCGCCGCACAAGGTCAGACGACACTGAGTCATACATTAGAAGGTTCGACACTCGGACACCATATCCGTCCTGTGTGACATGCACATGGATCTGGTTGCCCAGAATCTAAACAAAGAAAATGAACAAGGGTCAGAAATGCTCTAAATATTTTTTGTGGCATTATTCAAATTTCAGCATAATAATGCTTCCATAGTACCTCTTCATTGACCAAAAGCCCTCTAACAAAGTCATCTCTAGTTTGGTAGTCAAAATTGTCAGTGAAAAGCTCAGCAACCTGAAAAAATGACATCAAAAACAACAATGTTACTGCAGCCAACAATGACAGTTAAATATTTCCCCTGTGTGGACCAAAACCAACCTGCGGGGAGCAGATACTGATGTGGCTGTCCAGGAGGTCATGTCTGATTTCAAATTCCTCACTTCCACTGTGGAAAATATTCTGCAAGTACGACAAAGACTCAAAAAGTCAATCGAACCCCAAAATGCATCAAAGATATAACAGACTGCCAAAGATACAACTGTTTACCATTGGAAACTGTAGCTTCTTGAGCCCTTGTGTCTTCTGATAGTGTAAAATCTGCTGGCTCTTGCTGTCCACTGCCACAATGACGTCGTCTTCCTCACAACGAGACCTGTGACCCGGCGACGATTCTTTAAAGATCATGGTCATCACTGAGATGTTCTTGTCCATCTTTCGGCGATGCCTTAAGTGCACAAAAACACAGCCTTGTGGAAACACTTAGATCAACACCATTTCTCATGTAGAAAAAGGCTGGCCGGTGGACTTTTACCTGTGCTCCTGCAGAGCCTGGCTGATATCAATATTGGATACCACATCTCCGTAAACCAATATAAAGTCTGCGCGCACCAGGGACTTTGCATCAACATCCCGTAGCACATCCCCAAGGGAGCGGTACAGGTCCGAAGTAATGATGTGGACTGTGTTTGGAGAACTGGGTCGACACCACTTTGATTTCCTGTCAGACACAATATTCATAAGTTTTAATACAATAAGCTTCAGAAAACAAAAGCTCACACACACAGTAGCAGGGAAACTCACTGCAAGTGCGCCTTGATTTTACTGGCCATCCAGCAGCAGAATACAAATGTTTCCTGCACTCCAGTAGAAGTGAGGAACTCCAAGGTGTAGTCGATCATGGCAACGTTACCCAGCGGCAGCAGCGCCTGTCATCAATGAAAATCTGACAGTTAAGTGGAGCTAAACAATCCCGAGACTCGCGTGATTCTCTCATTTTAGCAACTACTGTACAGACAGCAACAAGCACGAGTTCAAATTTTGTTTGATTAAATGCTTTCATCATCCGTATGAGTGATGCCCTGTCACTGTTTACAGCATGGACACAAGCTAGCCTCCATTAGCATTTTGGTTAGCTTAGCTCACTGCCTACCCGCGGCTGGTCTTTGGTCACTGGGAAAAACCTCCGGTTGAAGCTGTCAGCGACTAAAACCGCCTGCAGCGGCTGTTCCTCTTCCTCCTGGTCTCCTGCACCTTTTCTACATGAAAGACCAGACGCCGACCGACTTTGTTTCCCCCCCTTACTAGCCATGTTTGACTCCCAGGTAGTAAGTACCAAACGCTTTCGTCAGACACAGCTACGGCAGCTGTAGCGGGACAATTCTGTGGTAGACAATCCCCGCGAGAGCGCGTGTGTGAAGAAAATTACAGTTTAATTTTCGTGGGTCACATACACATGTGGCCGCACATGTATGAATAACGCATGTATGATAACAGTGCCAAACAGCAAAGTTGAAACAACACCACTTCCATATATATATATATATATATATATATATATATAAATATATATATATATGACACCCGGAATGGCTAACTGAAGGCCGGACGGTCCTGATCCCCAAGGACCCCAAGAAGGGACCGGTCCCCTCCAACTACCGACCAATAACCTGCCTCAGTACTACATGGAAGCTCCTGTCAGGCATCATATCGGCTAAGATGAACAGGCACATGGGTCAATACATGAGCGGGACACAGAAAGGAATTGGCAAGAATACCAGAGGTGCAAAACACCAGCTACTGGTAGACAGAACAATCAGCCGAGACTGCAAGACCAGACTGACCAACCTGTGCACTGCCTGGATTGATTACAAGAAGGCCTATGACTCAATGCCCCACAGCTGGATACTGGAATGCCTAGAATTGTACAAGATCAATGGGACCCTAAGAGCCTTCATCAGGAACTCAATGGGGATGTGGCGTACAACACTAGAGGCCAACTCCAAGCCCATAGCACAAGTTACCATCAAGTGCGGGATCTACCAAGGAGATGCTCTGTCCCCACTGCTGTTCTGCATAGGCCTGAACCCCCTCAGTGAGATCATTAACAAGACTGGCTACGGATACCGACTACGGAACGGAGCAGTTGTCAGCCACCTCCTGTACATGGATGACATCAAGCTGTATGCCAAGAGTGAACGAGACATCGATTCACTGATCCACACTACCAGGCTATACAGCAATGACATTGGAATGTCGTTCGGACTGGAGAAGTGTAGTCGGATGGTAACAAAGAGAGGGAAGGTAGTCAGAACTGAGGGGATTGAACTACCAGAAGGCAACATTGCAGACATAGAGGACAGTTACAAGTACCTGGGGATCCCGCAGGCAAATGGGAACCATGAAGAGGCCGCTAGAAAGGCTGCAACCACCAAGTACCTGCAGAGGGTCAGGCAAGTCCTGAGGAGTCAGCTGAATGGTAAGAACAAGATCCGGGCCATCAACACATACGCCCTGCCCGTGATCAGGTACCCTGCTGGGGTAATAGGCTGGCCAAAGGAGGAGATAGAAGCCACTGACATAAAGACAAGAAAGCTCCTGACCATGCATGGAGGGTTTCACCCCAAGTCCAGCACTCTGAGGCTGTACGCTAAGCGGAAGGAAGGGGGCCGGGGACTGGTGAGTGTCAGCACCACAGTCCAGGATGAGACAAGGAACATCCAAGAATACATTGGGAAGATGGCCCCAACTGACCGAGTGCTCAGTGAATACCTCAGGCAGCAGAAACCCAAGAAAGAGGAGGGAGACGAGGAACCATCATGGAAGGACAGGCCCCTGCACGGTATGTACCACCGGCAGATAGAGGAGGTGGCTGATATCCAGAAATCCTACCAGTGGCTGGACAAAGCTGGACTGAAAGACAGCACAGAGGCACTAATCATGGCAGCACAAGAACAAGCTCTGAGTACAAGATCCATAGAGGCTGGGGTCTATCACACCAGGCAAGACCCCAGGTGCAGGCTGTGTAAAGATGCCCCAGAGACAATCCAGCACATAACAGCAGGGTGCAAGATGCTAGCAGGCAAGGCATACATGGAACGCTATAACCAAGTGGCCGGCATAGTGTACAGGAACATCTGTGCCAAGTATAACCTAGAAGTCCCGAGGTCAAAATGGGAGATGCCCCCAAGGGTGGTGGAGAATGACCGAGCTAAGATCCTGTGGGACTTCCAGATACAGACGGACAAAATGGTGGTGGCTAACCAACCGGACATAGTGGTGGTAGACAAACAGAAGAAGACGGCCGTAGTGATCGATGTAGCGGTTCCGAATGACAGCAATATCAGGAAGAAGGAACACGAGAAGCTGGAGAAATACCAAGGGCTCAGAGAAGAGCTCGAGAGGATGTGGAGGGTGAAGGTAACGGTGGTCCCCGTGGTAATCGGAGCACTAGGTGCGGTGACTCCCAAGCTAGGCGAGTGGCTCCAGCAGATCCCGGGAATAACATCGGAGATCTCTGTCCAGAAGAGCGCAGTCCTGGGAACAGCTAAGATACTGCGCAGGACCCTCAAGCTCCCAGGCCTCTGGTAGAGGACCCGAGCTTGAAGGATAAACCGCCCGCAGGGGCGTGCTGGGTGTTTTTTTATATATATACTGATTTCACTCAGGCCTGTCCACGGTGCTCACCGCTTCTCGCCCTAAGGTAGCAGAGTTCCGTTGATGGAACCAGATGTGCAGCCTACCAGTTCCAGATGCAGTAATGCACCCTCATAGACCTGATTGGAAAATCAGGTTTGTGAACTGAGTACTGATGTTTTCTTTTCCAAAAAGAACTTCGAAATCTCGATTAGTCTGACCACAAAAGAGTTTTTTTTTTTCACTATGTCTCACTCAATTTCAAAAGAGCTGTGGCCGCAAGAAGATGATCGCATTTTCACCTGAGTTTGTGGATGGCAGTGATTTCCATGACAGAATCATGCCTGTTTTTAATGCAGTGCCACTGGCTCAGAGTGCAGTCCCACAATTCTCTGTTTCTTGATATTATGTGTTGTAGATGATTCAAAGCCATTGGGATGAAAATTATTATGAAACTGTTTCACAATTTATAGTTTTTTTTTTTTACATAGTGGTGAACCTCTGCCCACCTTTACTTGAGAAGCTTTGCCCCTCTAAGATGCTCTTTTTATTTCCAGTCCTGTTAATGACCTGTTCCCAGCTAACTTAATTAGTTCCAAAATGTTCCTCTACCCGTTTCTTTTCAGTGCCACCTACTTTTCCAGTCTTTTGTTGTCCTCATGCCTACCCTTTTTTGAGACATGCTGCTGTCATCAAATTTAAAACCTTATTTTTGTCTTATAATGGCACATCCTCTCAGTTTAAACATTTCATATGTTCTCTGTGTTCTGTGAATAAAATGTGGGTTTATGCAGTTTTCAAATCAGTGCATTCTGTGTTTAATTACATTTCACACAGCGTCCTGTTTTATTAACTAATTTGGTGTGGTTATAGATTTTAAAAGAGATTACAAAATATTCATCTGGTGTAAATAAAATCCACGCTCGAGCTGCTGAAATTTTTTAAATTACATAAAAGAAAAATGTGACCTCCATGTGGAACATGGAATCTCAGTACACTCATACAATCAGCTCCTGTTAATGTTTTATTAATTTTATGATACTGGCACTGGAAGGCTAAGTACAGCAGTTTATTTCAGCTTCAAAGGAAATTTTCATTCAATACTAAAAGGAAAGACAGATGTGTGAGTTATAAAAGCACACTGTAAAATAAATAAAGGAAGGTATTATTTGTCTTTTTATTGATGGCCTTTGCATCTCTGATGTGCTTGCTGAAGTTTATGGGCTCTTCATACAACTTGTGGCTTTACATAAATGCAGTATTGGATATTGGAAAAACATCATTTGCAAAAACTGTGGTGCATGGACTCTTTTTCTCTAAACTCCTATATTTTGTGTTGGACCACAAATCGCACTGTCAATATGAATAATGCTTAAATGACACGTATGTAGTCCAGAAATAGTAATTTAAATAGTAATTCATTTTTAAAATAATGATGATCTTTACCATATCTTCTCACAGAACATGTGAACAACCTGTTTTACTTTAACAGAAACAAAAACATCTGGCTCCTGCCATCCAGACATTTAAACAGGAACCATCATTCGCTGTTCTGTCAAAGCTCGACAGTTTGTCACACCGTTCTCTCTAAGCCTTCTTAAAAGGCATTACGCCGACAGGTGTTTGGTTATCTTCTTGGTATGCTCCAACACCAAGTCGTATTGCAGGGTCTTGGACTTCCAGGACTCCGGGATTCCCTCAAGTCCGACCTAGAAAAATGAGAACAGAACATTTCATAAATCAAACTTAAAATATGTGCATGTGAATATATTAGATTAGCAGACAGCCCCACCTGAGCCCCAAGACAGGCTCCTATGAAGGATCCTCTGCTGCAGGTGCATCCCCCGCAGCTCATGGTGTCTCTGACAGCCGTCTCATAGCGAGTGGCTGTCAGGACTCCGTGCAGCGCGGCTTGGAACGCACCGGGCAAACCTGAAACATCAGAGGCAGATGTGAATGGCATGAAGGCATTTTTCCTGGTTTGTCTCACAGCTATCCAAATTACACATACCGCTTTTTTACCACGTTACTGTTAAGGACTACACTGATGGCAGAGGTTGAAGGAGCTTATCAAAGATACCTCATGCATTTGTGAAGACAGAGGGGATCAGCTCTTGCGGAGTTTTGGATAAATTCTCCTTCACCTGGTGGATGTGTCCTGAAATCAGGCAGAGAGGGTGCAGTAGTGAGTCACACATAAGATAAGATATTAACTAAAATACTAAACATAACTCTCTGCATATCTCTTTATCCTATCATCATTATGTCACATTGGAACTGAACCTTCAGAGAATAAGGTAAAATAAACTCTTTGATCACATGAGTCGGTCTCATGACTTTAACACAGGGAAGGAAATATGCTGCTGGCCTCACGTACCGATGACTGCTTTGTCTAAATCTTGAGGCTGCTTTCTGTTTGGGTCATTCAGCTGATTGAGCACCGCGTCCAAGGCTTTTGGATCTGGACCATTCAGGATGAAATGTTCCAGAAACCTGGGAAAAGAAGTCAGTGTGGAGCATTTCCGTTTTATGTTTTTCTTTATACATCTTTGTAGAACAGTATTAAATACACTCAACAAAAATATAAACGCAACACCTTTGTTACTGCTCCCATTCCCCATGGGATGGACGTAGAGACCTAAAATTCATTCCAGATACACAATATAACCATCCCTCCCAAACAGTGGTCACAAATCAGTCCAAATGTGTGGTAGTGGGCACATCTGCTATATTGAGATAATCCATCCCACCTCACAGGTGTGCCACATCAGGATGCTGATCTGACATCATGAGTAGTGCACAGGTGTACCTCAGACTGCCCACAACAAAAGGCCACCCTGGAATGTGCAGTTTTTTGCGCTATTGGGGGTCTGGGGACCCAGAACCGGTCAGTATCTGGTGTGACCACCATTTGCCTCATGCAGTGCAACACATCGTCGCATGGAGTCTATCAGATTGTCAATTGTGGCCTGTGGAATGTTGGTCCACTCCACTTCAATGGCTGTGCGAGGTTGTTGGATATTCGTGGGAACTGGTACACGCTGTCGTATACGCCGGTCAAGCACATCCCGAACATGCTCAATGGGTGACATGTCCGGTGAGTATGCTGGCCATGCAAGAACTGGGACATTCTCAGCTGCCATCTGCCCTGAACAATGTGAACCATGATTCATCCGTGAAGCGCACACCTCTCCAACGTGCCAGACGCCATCGAATGTGAGCATTTGCCCACACAAGTCTGTTACGGCGACGAACTGGAGTCAGGTCAAGCCCCCGATGAGGACGACGGGCATGCAGTTGAGCGTCCCTGAGACGGTTTCTGACAGTTTGTGCAGAAATTGTTTGGTTGTGCAAACCAATTGTTCCAGCAGCTGTCTGGGTGGCTGGTCTCAGACGATCTTGGAGGTGAACCTGCTGGATGTGGAGGTCCTGGGCTGGTGTGGTTACACGAGGTCTGCGGTTGTGAGGCCGGTTGGATGTGCTGCCATATTCTCTGAAACGCCTGTGGAGACGGCTTATGGTTGAGAAATGAACATTCAATGCACGGGCGACAGATCTGGTTGACATTCCTGCTGTCAGCATGCCAATTGCACGCTCCCTCATTGCTTGTGGCATCTGTGGCATTTTGCTGTGAGACAAAACTGCACATTCCAGGGTGGCCTTTTGTTGTGGGCAGTCTGAGGTACACCTGTGCACTACTCATGATGTCAGATCAGCATCCTGATGTGGCACACCTGTGAGGTGGGATGGATTATCTCAATATAGCAGATGTGCCCACTACCACACATTTGGATTGATTTGTGACCACTGTTTGGGAGGGATGGTTATATTGTGTATCTGGAATGAATTTTAGGTCTCTACGTCCATCCCATGGGGAATGGGAGCAGTAACAAAGGTGTTGCGTTTATATTTTTGTTGAGTGTATGTGTTCTGATTTTGCCTCACTACAGAGAAAGGTGTAATCAACCATGCAGCCAAACTGGAATGATCTTTAGAGACACTCAGCTTTCATGTGGCTGATCAGTTTATTAAAATGTGAAATGTGTTCTCTTCCCTATTTTTATACTCTCTGCTCCAAATACTTCTTATTATGCCCAATTTTAATTACCAGATCTAATAGTCTATTGTGGTTTCCAGGTTAAAAACTAAGTTTTATTATTAACCCTTAAATAGCCAATTCTAATCCAACATGTGTAAATAAGTGAAACTGGTGTGCTGGAAGATGTCCTGACCTCGCTGCTGCTAGAGTCTCTGCCACACATTCATCATTGTTCTGGGTGACACGGATGGCCTGTTCCACCTTCTCCAGCATATCGGGCTGTCCTGCATAAAAAGCCACTATAGGAGCCAGTTTGGCTATTCCATCAATCTGACAGTCGTTCTCACAACCTGAAGGAAACCAGGACATATTTAGGTTAGAGATGTTTGTCTTCATAACGTCAAACTGTGAATAATTTCAGAAGCTTTACCCGTCTCCTCTTTGCCTGCATCCACATTCTTCAGGAAGCTCTTTAAACTTGCATGTCTCCACGGTCCATCGATAGGCAGCTGAGGTCTTGGCCCTGCAGAAGTCCAAATTGCATATTTTGTCAAAAAGGTAACGGACCTCAGGGATATCTCCAAGATTTCTCTTACCTCCCCTCTCTCTGTAAGGATCATTGACGGGCGTGTCATACTCTGATCCTGGCCCAAAAACTTTCAGTGTGCGCTGCTTCAGGTCATCAATGTTTAGACCTGGTCAGAGAGATCAGGCATCTTAGACAGTGTGTGAAAATTCCCTACACACTGCACGAACCGAGTCCCTGCATGTAGACTATGTGGCTCTAGAGTAATGCGTAATATTTCTTTGAGGACAGCCCACTTTCTTCTATTTTCCTTATATCACTTGTACAGATATGAGGCAATTTCATGTGTCCAGTTCTAGTTAATCCCTTTATGTTGGACCAAGTGCTACTTCTGGTAGAATTTAAAGCAAATCCATCCATAACTTTATCAATAATTCTACTGACAAACAGAAAAAACAAACTGAATCAACTGCATAACTTCGCTTGCTGTAGATAGTAGTAATCTGAAACCTACTATGACCTATAGAAATGTAAGTTTAGTTTAATTTTAGGGATAAAGTCAGCAGCACTACCTCCACATTCAGACAGGGACTCCAGCAGGACATATGCCTGGTCTCCATAGCAACTCTGCTTGCCAGTCTCCCTCCTGTAAAAAGGGTTAGCGGACTCAGGGTGGAATTCTGGGTTTGGATTCAGAGCCAGGATCCCCTTTAACTTCTGGAGGTCGTACACCCAGTGGAGAGGCTGTGCTGCAAGAGACAAGATAATTACACTCTGAACCTTGACATTACTCAAAATCTAAGGAGATGTGTTAAAAATAAGGACGGACTGAAAATCCACTTCTACTCGTACAACCTGAAGATCTGAGTACTCAACTCAAACCAGGAAGCTCTCAGCTCAGCTGAAAGATACCTGCTAACCTTATGGCAGCTCAAAAGTTATAGTCTTGACAGATTTGACAGGCGACAGAGTTTATCAGTCTCTCACATTGTTGTGGAAGAAATCTGGCCCACTCTTCTTTACAAAATTGATTTAGTTCATTGATGTCTGTTTTCATTTATGCACAGTTCTCTTAAGGTCCCATAATCGAATTGCAATCAGGGTGAGGTCTGGACTTTGACAGGCCCATCGCAACACGTGGATTCTTTTATTTTTCCAGCGATTTTTTTTTTTTTTTTAAAGAGATTTGCTGCTTTCCTTGGATCATTGTCTTGTTGCATGATCCAATTTTGAGGTGCCTGAGGTGCTCACACTTGTGATGATCAATTAATCAGGTGCACCACTAAACTAACCCTGCCATGGAAGTAGTATGGTGATATTGAGTGTTTCACAGAACAGCATTTTAGTCCCCTATAAAAACTGTCTTTCCAGTTATTAAACACAAGCATGATTACTTTCATAGATCATCAATGTAAAACAAGTGTGACACTATTAATACCTGCAGCATCTGCCACTGCTGATCCCATGATGGCTCCTATTGCCCTGTTTGCCAGAGCTGAAGCCATCTGCAAAAATGTACAAAGAATTAAATACATTTTTTAAAAAAAGAAATTTTAAATGAAATGAACAGTTAATTTCATTATTTTGGCAGAGTGGACTGTTTAAATTTTCTTAAAATTAACATTTTCTGTTTCCCGCTTTAGTAATGTGGCTAAAAATTATTTTCTATTGCTCACTATTTTATAATGACAAACCATTAATCCGGTATTCAAAAGCTTAAGCTTTGAGCAAACATAAGAGAGTTAGTGACAGTGACAGGGCATTTCTCTTATTATATTTCCCAGCAGTCGGTTTTCTACTGTAACAAAACTCTCCAGCTGATAAGCGGTCATATCGATTTCATCTGCGCTCGACTACCTTTCCTAATCACCTGACAAATCGAGCACAGCTTGGCGGAGCTTTCACCAACTTGTAGCCTGCTAAATGATTAGAAGCTTGGTAGCTACTCACAGAAATATAGCACTTGCTGTTTGTACTCGTTCAAGCTACAGCTAGCAACCACGACAGCAGAGTGCTAGCTAACATACTCTTAGCTAGCATAAACTAGCGAGTTGCTGAGGCATAAATAAAGTTCATAAAGAAAAGTCTGACCTTAGCCTGCGTTATATGTAGCCCACAGCGTACCGTAATTCGTTTAAAACCTTTTACACCAGCAGTACGAGCACCAGCACCACAACACACTTTGATTCTGAAACTTGTTACGAAAGCTTCGGCACCGCCCACAATGAAATGTCTCAATTACCCGGGCCCTCCTCCGGCGAGGAGAGGAACTGTGGTCCTGCATGAGGAAGTCAGAAGTAAAAGAGAAGAGTGTGAGGGTGATGAAAGACATGAATGATGACAGCAAGACAGTAGTGAGGTCTGTGGTAGCAGCTACTGGTAGAAGGTTTAGGCATGATGTGTCATTACATAAGGTGCCCTGAGCCCCTTCTTGTTTGCAGTGGTGATGGACAGATTCCTGGTCTGGCAGGAGTCTTGATAGTCTATGATGAGAAGAAGCATGAAGGTCAATAAAAACCAGACAGAATATGTGTATTTTGTGGTTTTAATGCTTAAAAAAAAACATTAATTCACCAGCTTATATAAATGAAGATGGATAACTGAAATTCATAATGACAATTCATAATGGTCTTTTTGCATTTAATGATAGTTTTTCAATGTGCTTTTCACTGTTAGCAGAGCCAATGTTGTGTCAAAAAGGGATTGCTGTCCAAAAAGTGATTTACAGTATTTAAAGGTATCAAGTATTAGTCTTGGAAGAACACAGCTCTTTACCATTAGGCTTCCTGCTGTTGTGTAATGAAAAATTCTGGGTGCAAGTGTAACCCAGGTTATGTTCCTAAGTATGAGTTTGTGATCATTTGGCAGGCATTGAACGCATCACAGTGCTGTGAGCATAGGAGCCTAATGGTGTGTTCTTCCAAGCTAGCTGACTTACTACTGGTGTAAAAGGTTTTAAACAAATTACAGTGCTATATATCTGTGTGTAGCTACCGAGCTTCTAATCATTTAGCATTATACAGTCATTGAGTTATACCCAGGCAAAAAATGTGTTCTCATTTGTGCCCAAGATGAATGTTCACTGCTGTTTAAGGGTATTGCAGGTTTTAAAACGCATTTAAATCGTTCTTATAGTACTTCTTGGGATGATACATGTAATGTTCAAAATCCACATCCACTGAACATGGATCCCAGTTGAAATTAATTTCAGAGTGCAATATGATTCAAAGAGAAACGAATCATCTGCTTTATATGAGCAAGTTCCAGTACATGACACTTTCATTTATGTACCTATTTTGAAAGAGTTGATTTTCAAAAATGCAGAAGTTTCACAACACATGAATAAACCAGCTACTGTATGTGATGGCAGATGTTAGCGACATCAACCATTAGTCTCAAAATCCAATGGCGCACTGCAAATTTAAGTTAACTGTCAACACAGGTGCACTGCACTGTGAGCTATTCCAAACTGCTACAAACCTTCCAGGGCACAAGAAAGATTGAGGGGACTGGCAGTAATTAGTATTAACAACAAAGTTGGCCATCACATTTCTTGTAATGATGTAATAAATGATTTTGCCTCTAGAGCAAGGGAAAGCTCTAAGCTGGGAAACAAAGGTGTTAAGATGGAGTGTTGAGGAAAAACAAAAAAGTCAAATGTTTGGAGTCCAATCATTCATTTTGAAATGTAGTTCTTCCTATTTTTAGCCAAGTGTTTACACATTTTTACAGTTTTCAGAACAAATTATTCAACTTTGGATTTGATTTATAAATCCCTTGTTTCACCTACCTCTATTAATTTACAATATTTAAACATTTCTCTGATATTTTTTATTTTATTTAATACTTTGTTTTGTAGATTTTCATTTATTTTCACTCACAACATATTAACTAGGTAATGTTTTATTTAAGGAGTTTTTGTTGTATTTCTATTTTTTGTAGTACTTCATTGTTGCACATTACTCTTACAGTTTATTTAAAACTAGAAATAATAAAGCAGTTGAGGTGTTTCAGCCTGTGACATTCAGTATCTGTTGGTGCTTCAGCTGTTTGAATAAGTGTAAGTCAACGCCAGGCCACGCTTCCAGCTGAGTCTTTAAGTAGTGTGTAACACCATGAATGAGGAACAGTAAATGTCAATAACTGATCAAGAGTAAGTTTTTCTTAGTCTTTCAATGAAACACATGGACAGGCACCTAGGATTAAATCTTTTGATTCGTCATCCACAGCTCTCATCATGAATGACTTCTCCTGTGACACAGAGCGCTTCAACACTTTCATCACTTCTGACAACAAGAGATTTCTGTGTGTAAAACCAGGCAGTTATGCAATTGCTCAGAAATGATCTGTCCATAGACAAGGACGCAGGTGCCCACCTATGACCTGGTTTATTAATACTAAGCTAAAGAAGAAAGGATCTCACTGTAGTTCTCACAGCTCAGGACAAGCAGACACCTGATGACTACTGAATGGAACTAAAACAAGAATTCATAATTATGTTTGTCTATGTTTGATAAAACTCTGCATATGCAGTCAGGAGACTGATGACCTGTGAAATGAGCTGTTAGAAATGTGCAGATATGTGTAAACATTATATGTAGCAAAACTTCTGACCTACAGGAAATGATGACATCGGATATGATGGCTGCTATAAAACAAAAAATCATTCATATGATAAAAATGAACAAGTTGTGTTTCCAACTTTAAAACATCTTAGTGTCTGCTGCACTTTAATTCAAGATGAATCTCATTAAATGTATGAGAACATTTAATCACATGGCCCCATAACAGCTGGGATGGCTCCAACCTTGAAATGAACAAGCAGAAGGAAGTTGATGGATGGATAATCCAATGGGGAACATTAAAGACCCTCTCACCAGCTTTCATTTATTAAATTTGTATTTACTGAACGATTTCTGCTGTGTATTTGCATTGATACTCAGACAACAACTCACATGTCCTCTTTCTGTTTGTGGTGCATGATTCAGGCAAACACATATTACATATATAGATTGTTATGCTATGACACAGTTTCACATTTAATGCTCTATGATAATGATGAGGTCCAGTTTAATAGTACTGCTAGTGTCTAATGAAATGAATTGAACACATGTGATTTTGGGGTCCAGCAAAGTGAATATTTTTCACTGTGGATAAAATACATGGAAAGGTTTAATGAGTCATCAGCTACTTCACTACAAAGATGATGTGATTAAAGGTTCTCATACATTTAATGAGATTCATCTTGAATTAAAGTGCAGCAGACACTAAGATGTTTTAAAGTTGGAAACACAACTTGTTCATTTTTATCATATGGATGATTTTTTGTTTTATAGCAGCCATGATATCCGATGTCGTCATTTCCTGTAGGTCAGAAGTTTTGCTACATATAATGTTTACACATATCTGAACATTTCTAACAGCTCATTTCACAGGTCATCAGTCTCCTGACTGCATATGCAGAGTTTTATCATCATGTGTTCATGAGAGACAAACATAATTATGAATTCTGAACATTATGAAAACCGTTACTTCAGTTTGTTTCTGGTTTGTTGTAAGGAAAAGAATTCTGCCTGTGGAACAACTAAATTTACTTGCAAAGTTATAAAATTAGAGAATGATTCATCATAACCAAGAATTGAGTTCAAACCTCACTTGTCACCAGTTACTTGTGCAATCATGCCATAGACAAGTTGTTCATTCAATGACACTTTCATAGCACTGTTTTCTAATACCCAACATCATCAGCAAACGGAGTGAGTATTTTGTCAGCGCCATGTTTCTTTGTATTTTGGGAATGAAGCAAAGAAATGAGATGAATGTTCATCAACGAGGAATTCAGACTTGGTGGTAAATTGCACACATCCAGACATCCAAGCTTCTGGAGGCTTTGTCAAGACCCTAGGGGGATTTGATGTTTCAAAGTCCTCATAAAAAACTTAAATTTGCAGTGCGCCATTGGATTTTGAGACTAATGGTTGATGTCTGTAACATCTGCCGTCACATAAAGCCTCACACATTGCTGGTTTATTCATGTGTTGTGAAACTTCTGCATTTTTGAAAATCAACTCTAAAGTTTTTAAAAAGAGGTACATAAATGAAAATGTCATTTACTGAAACTTGCTCGTATAAAGCAGATGATTCACTTCTCTTTGAATCATATCACACTCCCAAATGAATTTCAACTGGGATCCATGTTCAGTAACACCTGACTGATGTGCGTTTTGAACATTACATGTATCATCCCAAGAAGTACTATGAGAACAATTTAAATGCGTTCTAAAACCTGCAATAACCTTAAACAGCAGTGAACCTTCATCTTGGGCACAAATGAGAACACATTTTTTGCCTGGGTATAACTCAATGACTGTATAATGCTAAATGATTAGAAGCTCGGTAGCTACACACAGATATATAGCACTGTAATTTGTTTAAAACCTTTTACACCAGCAGTACGAGCAGCACCACGACACACTTTGATTCTGAAACTTGTTACGAAAGCTTCGGCACCGCCCACAATGAAATGTCTCAATTACCCGGGCCCTCCTCCTGCAGACTGAGTGGAGATTATGTGGAGATTGCAAAAATGAAATAAAACATTTCTTTTTAGTGTAACAGTAATAATTGTGCTGCATATTTTAATAGTCTATAGAGATTTGATGTTTGCTTCGAGACTGTGGCTGTAGAAGTATAGAGAAGGTCAGAAGGAGTTGCACTGTGTCATTGTGGATTCAGAGAAAGCGTATGAGAGGAACTGTGGTCCTGCATGAGGAAGTCAGAAGTAGAAGAGAAGAATGTGAGGGTGATGAAAGACACGAATGATGACAGCAAGACAATAGTGAGGTCTGTGGTAGCAGCTACTGACAGAAAGTTCAGCCACGATGTGTCATTACATAAGGTGCCCTGAGCCCCTTCTTGTTTGCAGTGGTGATGGACAAATGAGGAAATGAGGATCACAGGTTAAAGGTGAGTTTGGGGCAGATGATCTGCTGAGGTGACCTCTAACAGTCAAAGGCAAAAGAAAGAGATTAAATATTCTTACGGTTTGAGGAATCTATCCAGAAACTGGAAGCTGCAGACTCTACAGTACACAATCTGTAGTTACAGTAGATCAGAGAGTGCCATCTCCTGGCCAGCAGCGGTAACTGCTGCAGACATGAAGAAACTGGATGAACGTCATTCTCCCTCTGTCAAAATATTACATTATTCGTATTAGAAATGTTCTATTACAAATTAGCCTGCAATCATGGGTATAAATGCAAAATAGCAAATAGTAATTCAGAAAAAGAAAAAAACACCAGCTAGCTATTGTTTGGACTGCAAACAAATAAACAACAAGTAAAAGTCTTTATTTAACCAGGTTCCAGGAGACCAGCACAGAACAGAAGAAGCTTAATTATTTAGCAGTATGCCTAAAGTCCACGAGACAGTGTATTATACACACTGTATACATCAGTTCTACAGTAGATAAACTAGAAGTTTCAAAACTTACAAGTTATAAGCTTTTGATTGCATATGTGTGTCATAAAATGAATAGTCGTATGAATTTAACAGTCTTGCATGTGTCCTGTCCATCAAAGGATAAATGATCTATAAAATAGAGGACTAAATGATAGCAAATTGGTTTTGCTTTTTCGAGCATACCTTAATCCAGGATTGGGCAATTCATTTTCCCAAGGGGCTACATGAGAAACTGGAACACACAGGCACAGCACCACAGTTCCAGTTTCTCATGTGGCCTCCTGGGAAAATTAATGTTCCAACCCTGCCTTAATCAGTGCTGGCACAGTGCATGCTCTTATCACCATTGTCAATAAAAGACTGAATGTGATATCACTGACTGAATTATGGCCAGAGGAGTGAGATGCTGAAAGCAGAGGTGCAGAGTTTGTGGATGAAGAACTTAATGACAGTTATGTGCTGTGAAGCAAAGTAGTTTGTAGGCTGAGTTGACACTAGTAACCATAGGCATACAGCACATTTTATGCCTCTGTTCACAGGTGTGGATGTGGAGTAGGGCCCACAAAATTAGTTGAGATCTAAGCAGGGCACCTGCTTAGATCTCAACTTAATGTGCTCAAACATTAGACGCACCCATTGCGCTTCTCATTCAATCAAGCCACGCATGCTTGAGCTGACTGTCACTTTTTCACGTTTAAGGCTATTAATGTAATCAGGACTTCAAACTGTTATGCAAGCTGTCGCTGCATGGTTTGCAAAGGAAGCACACTTGAAACCAACCCTCGCATATCCTTTTATTAGGTGTTTACAGTAACACAGCTGACCACAGTTCAGCTCCATGTTCTACAGTTAAGCCACACGCAGACGCGCATGGTGCACCTTTTAAGCCGTTTGCTTAGACAAAAAAAAATGTCTGCGTTAATGCTGTAAGCTTGCATGTCTTGTTACAGAAAAGAAGGGGTGTGTTGAGAGCTGGATAAAGTATTACGATAGCCTGTATTTATTTATAGCTTACCTCTTCCCTTTCAATTCGTAAAGTAATATGACAGGCAACCATCTCAAGCATACATGCAAACGCTGCACAGGACACATGTGTTCAGTGTGTATCAGGGTCAGATTCACAAGGATTCCAATAAAGCTTCCACATGCATGCCCAGCCCCTGTAAAACATTATGTTTCACTTTCTTCTTGAGTCAGGGCTAAGTGACCCCTGTGCTCCTCAGCAAGTGCACCGCCCTCTCCTTTCCTCATCTCCTCTCCTCTCTCTCACTCCAGCTTCATGTCCCCGAGTGACCCAGCTTCACATTCTAGCACTGCACGGGTGCCAGCAGAAGCAAATTAGACACCAGCACCCCCTCCTGATATGTACTTCTCTGTCCTACATCCATTATTTTTAGCTGGGATCCAAGCCTTCATCTTCACTTAATAAGGGAAAAGAATCCCTCATATTTGTACCCACCCCTAAATCCATCATATCAAAGTTCTTCATCACAAAACGGACACACTCACACACCTATGTCCTATTCTATATGATGCCTTCTCTCTTTGCTCACACACCTCCTTCCATCTCCACAGCTGTCTGTGTATGTTCTGTGTTGCATGCAGAGAGCAGGTTGGTCATCTCCCCCTCACTCCACCCTCTTTCACTGGTTCCTAACATACACTCAAGCACGCACACACACACAGAAAGCTGTCACCCCAGCCCTGCCTCATCTTCTCCATGCTTAATTACGTGCCACATAGGACCACGGTCACACCTATGTCAGACTAAGCCCAACCCCTCTTGCACCCTGAGCCCACTGCCAGTTGCCCATGTGGGGTTTTTAATAAGGTGGATGCAGGAGGCTGTCTTGCTCTCTTCTGGGTGACGCGGATTGGAAGGGGTTCTCCATACTTTCACCAAACTTTTTTTTCCAATATTTTTCGCCCCTTTCATTTACTTTCTGAAACTGTAAATACATCCACATTAGAGAGGAGCCATGAAGTGGACCTGGGTGCTTGTAGTAGTCTTGCTGTCCTTTGGGAGCATTTCACTGGGCAAGGAGAGCTTGGACTTCCCTGAGTACGATGGCAAGGACCGCGTTCACGACCTCAACGCCAAGAACTATAAGTCCGTGATGAAGAAGTATGACATTATGGTGGTGTACTACCATGACCATCCCGGATCCAGCCGCGCCGCCCAGAGACAGTTCGATATCGAGGAGTTGGCCCTTGAGGTGGGTTAAGATAAGAACTGTGGATAGATGGTGATGAGGAAGCTGTAATATTGGTATTTTATTCATGAGCACATAGATGCTTTCAGCATATTTAACTGCGGTTTTAAAAAAATGGACTGAATAAACTCATCTTCTGTCAGTGACTTGCAAAGAGGAAGTTATTATGGAGAACAGGAGATAAGGCGGTAGAAAATAGCTTTGCTGGATTGAGAAATGCTGAGAAGTGAAGTCCCAAAAATGTGTCACAAGCCTACGGTGTGTCGTCATGTCGACCACCCCGAGGCAAAGAGCTGAGCTGTGAGGACCCAAGGTATCATTTATTTTGGCAAAGGCTGAGCCTGTGTAGAGGATGTGTGTCTGTTTGTGTGCGTCTTTGTGTGATACTGTGTGTGAGGCGAGCAGTTGATGCACTTAACACTCCCTCATCTGATTGCTCATCAGGCCTCACGCCAGCCTGGTTCACATTCCCATAAAAACACACTACATCCCTTTCCACACAAACCTTTCCACTTGTTTACTGTAAGTAAACAACTGTAAGTAAACAAGTGGAAACCACATTCCATTTTCCAAGAAAAGTTCAATTTATCACTTCAAGCAGCTGACTCCATGTTTGCAGACATGCTGATTATTTATACAGAGAGCAAAATTCATTTTTACACTATAACGATCACAGACACAATGCAGAAGTAAGAGGTGCCCAGAGAGCATTTGAAGACACACTTGATATTGTCTAAAGAAGCAGTTATTTGAGAACTGCACTGAACATTGCAGTTCTGAGAAACCAGGTTGATTTCTGATTTATGGCCTGCACTAGATCACGTAGCAACAGTATTTTATGGCATTTGGCATGGCTAATGTACAGTGTAATGTCAAGGCTGCTACCCCATATGCTTGTTGCATTATTGTAATTTGCAAGCCTGGTTTGTTGACTCCTGTTTAAATTTTTTTTTATTTTTATGACAACTCTAGGCCAAAAAGGATCATATAAGGAACTCTCAACAGCCCCTAAAAATAAAAATTGTGACAAATATTCTGACTTTGCCTAAACAAATATAGCAGAAATTGTGTGCAATGGATCTCATCAGTAACCAAATCTCATGTGAACAAGACAAAGGAAAAAGGATGAAGGGCTAAAAAAAAAAACTAGTAATAAATAGCAGTAATGAGGAAAATATTAATAACAAATCAGACAGAGAGAGCAGGAGAGTGAGAGATACGAGAGAGGCTGCTCTCCTTGGCGAATCACATCAAGACCCTCTGGTGTCTGCGTATAGGGCACTGTTGCTCAGCCTTGGGGCTCCAGGCCAGCGCTTGAGATACTGGCTCCAGTAGTGCCAGCTCAGCTCTGCGCTGTGATTGACACATGCAGTACTGTACTTGTCAGCGGATCCCAGAGTATTGAGCATCACTGCCATCTCACCAAAATAGTCCCTGGGGCTGGTGTGGCTTCTGGTGCTATATTTATCCTGAGCTGCTTTTGTGGTGGGTTGAGCTCCGATGGCTTGTGTTTCTCCTTCTGAATGTATTTTGATTTACATTTAATGAAGCTTTATTTATAGTAAGAGGCAACTGCAAAAGGTGCAAACATTTCAGAGGTCAAGGAGCCCTGTGGGGGTTAGTGAAAGTCAAATGAAACATGACATTGTGATGGTGATAATTAAGTGCTTTCGTCCATGCCATTTGAACTTGGTTGATTTTGTTATTAAAGTGACCTCTCAGGTCTGTTACGAATGCTTTGTCAAGGGAAGCGCTGTAGACCAATGTAAGGAAAAGCACCTGCATTCTCCAGACAGATTGCAGGTGCTTTTACACTTCAACACTGAATGGCACACATGAAGGTGTACATGTCTTTCTTTGTTACTCTGCTCATCAAAATGAGCAGATACAGTCAGGTGCTGCACCAGCTGAATATCACTACAGTTTGTAACATCTCAGCCAAGAACAAAAACTGAAAGAAATGTACAGCTGCAGTGCACGCAGACATGAAGCTATGAAATCCCACCCCAGATACTGAGCCTGCTGGTTTAACTTTACATGTAGTTGGGGAGGTTCAATTACTCTGAGCAAATGATCTCATCCATGACACATCAAATACACATTCAGAACACCCAAGTTCCAAAAACAACTTTGCAGGTTTCAGACTAGGAGGAGCAGGCAGACATAGTTTGCTTTTGCTTTACATACTTTAACTGAAAGACATTTGCAAAAACAATTTATCTGGGTAAAAATAATGTGCTTTATTCAAATGGACATTTGGTGAAATTCACTACTAGGTACTACCAAAAAAATGTATACACATATATTTTTTGGGGA
Organism: Mchenga conophoros; assembly: GCF_057382185.1. NCBI lineage: Eukaryota > Metazoa > Chordata > Actinopteri > Cichliformes > Cichlidae > Mchenga > Mchenga conophoros. The sequence continues at coordinate 28,898,763 of NC_140543.1, forward strand.
GGCTAAATATGTTTATAGACTAAATATAGCCTGTAAATATATGCCACAAAGTAAATGTGATATATACAACCATGAAGCATTAATCCATTTTCCTGTAAGAAGTTTTATTTTAGTCTGTGTAAATGCCAAAAGGGCACAGTCTGCAAAAAAGGTATAGTGCAATGAAGGGAATAAGTCTGTATGATGTGTAACTTAAAACTAAGCTGCAAATTTTAAACTATTTCACTGTGCCCCACTCATCCAAAACTCCAGTCAGGTTAAAAGAAATTCAGAGAATTATCTGCACAACAAACTGCAGGACAGCCTGGTTGGGCTAACTATTTATGCCAGTAAAGCAGCTGCTCAAGATTTCTGACACCAGTGTACATGTATGTATGTGTGTGTGTGTGTGTGTGTGTGTGTGTGTGTGTGTGTGTGTGTGTGTGTCTGCAAGAGTTTGTGTGCACTGTTTACCCTTCAAATGCACTGAGACAGCTCTCAAACAACTTCCTCAATGCAGCTGAGCTGCAAGTGTGATGCTGTCATTGGTGGACCCAACTGTCAGTCACAAGGTTCAAGTTTCATACAGATTTAGAAAGTGCATAAGTGGCGCTCTGAAAAGCAGGCTTTTATGGTAATGAAACTACTGAGTGAGACAACTTTGTCAAAAGGTGTAAATAATAGTGTAGGGGTGTAATGGTGTAGCCTTCCAAATGAGTAAAACACACTATCCCACCACCCCACCCTTTTTTGTGTTGAACTAATAAATTGTTTAATTATTTATGTGCAATGTTTTACAGCTTGCAGCCCAGGTCCTGGATGAGTTTGAAGATGAAGATATTGGAGTTGGTCTCATTGATGCAAAGCACGACAAGGCTGTTGCAAAGAAATTAGGTAAATACAGCTGCAGGCAGTTGGTACATGGCTTATTGTGCAAAAGTCAGACTAGCCAAACAATCACAGTTAAGTTACTGTAACAGAAGTTAGCTAAAATATAATCTGAGCTAACCTGTTCAAAAGCCGCATGATTAAACACAAAATGTTCTTTCCCCTTAGGCCTTGACGAGTCTGACAGCATCTTCGTCTTCACAGACGATGAAGTCATAGAATATGATGGCGAGCTTGCAACTGACACTCTTGTGGAGTTCATCTATGATGTTCGTGAGGATATAATCTCCCAGTTAATAGCCTGCCTTATTTTAGCAATAAAATCTCTAAATACTGATTTTTCTTCCTTTGAAGATCACCCACAGACCTTTATTCCAGTTTATTCTCCTCTCTGTCATCTCTGTTGTCTCTCCCTTTTCTCCTTTTCCACAGGTTCTCGAGGACCCTGTGGAAATAATTGACAATAGTAAGGAACTAAAAGGCTTTAAAAACATCGAAGAGGACATCAAATTGGTGGGCTACTTTAAGAGTCACAAGTCAGAACGTAAGAATCCTGTGATACTGTAATGTCATGATAACCTGTATTGTTTTTAGATAATTCCACATCAAGCAAATTAAACAGCATCCTAACTCTAGGATAATTATCAGAATGTTTTCATTGCAGTTGCTACTATTTGATTTAAGTGAGCACACAAAAACACCAGTAATGATGAGAACAAGAAGTCTACATTCTTAGATATTTCATACATATAGCAATCTACTGAAACAACTTGATGGATGCCTTTAAATTTCAGATTTTGAGGCTTATGCTGATGCTGCTGAAGAGTTCCATCCACACATCCTGTTCTTTGCCACATTCAGTCCCAAGGTGAGTAATCAAAGTAAGTTACTTGAGGCTACTATGTGATTAGTCTAGTTTCAGCTTTCAGCACAACTGGTAAAGCTAAAGTCTTTTGAGCACTACGGATATGGGGATTGTTTTTGTAAGGATGATCAGACTCAAAAATTTAACTCAAACATAGAAACATTAAAATGAATTTCTTGGAAACTGTATATTTGCTTGCATGTTTTAATTATCTGAAAACATTTTATTTTAAAAAGTGGCAGAGGGCCCAAGATTGAACTCTGAGGCACTCCATATTTTATGTATCCAGTTTTTATGTGCAACTATAAATACAAAAGCTTTCTAAAAAAAAAATCTGAAAAATATTTTAAACAAGAATTTTAGATTGCTCCTCCCCTTTTTTTCCTCCCCATCCCCAGCTGCCTCCCTCTTCCCGCTCCAACACACCCACCCACACAAGTAGGGCATTGGGGTGCGGGCGTGTCACCAGGGTGCAGGGGAGGCATTCCCCCCCCCCCCGTCCCCTCCCCGTCCCCTTCTGGCCACCTGTGCCACAGAGCACGCCACTGCAGCCTCCTCTGGCTTCTGCTCCGTGGCTACTGGGTGACCCCTCATCTGGGGCTCTCCTCAGCTCTCCCCAGGAGGGTGGCACGGATGCCCCTCCGGTGGTCCTCCTTGGGCTCTCGCACTCTGGGGCCTCTGGATGTCTGGGGCCTGGATCTCCTCCATGCCTGCTTCATGCCCTGGGGGACAGGGCTATAGATCTCTACATCCTCTAGCACAGCGTTCCCCAACCTTTTTTGCGCCACGGATCGGTTTATGCCCGACAATATTTTCACGGACCGGCCTTTAGGGTGTCGCGGATAAATACAACTAAATAAAACTAGTACCGGTAAAAAAGAAGATTTATTCATAACACACGTGAAAAGACCCAGGAAAACCGAGTTAACGATAAAAACGATAACAAAATAATGCTGAAAACCGATAAAAACCCTGAAAACCATACATTTAACACCTGAGCCTCAACTCTCGCGGCCCGGTACCAAACGACTCACGGACCGGTACCGGTCCAAGGCCCGGGGGTTGGGGACCGCTGCTCTAGCAGACCATTACATGGGGAAACCTTTTGAATACAGTCATGTCTGTCCCGTCTGTAACAACTGAAAATAAAATAAAATAAATAATAACAACAAAGATTGATCAAATGGACCAATATGGCAAGGCCGTGATGATCCATTTGGCAAAGTAAATCCATTGGGTATCCTTGTTGGTCTTCAGACAACAATTCTGACGGCTAAAGAACCAAATGGGACAGGCAAAAAAAAAAAAAAAAAAAAAATTTTAGATGGCAAAGGGCAGCCCTAGCGGAGCCCATCACCCACCGGGAACGAGTCCGACTTATTGCTGGCAATGCGAACCAAGCTCTTGCGACGGTCGTATAGGGATCGAATGGCCTGTAGCAATGCGCCAGACACCCCATACTCCCGCAACACCTCCCACAGGACACCCCGAGGGACACGGTCGAATGCCTTCTCCAAGTCCACAAAACACATGTACACTGGTTGGGCAAACTCCCATGCGCCCTCAAGTATCCTTCAGAGGATAAAGAGCTGGTCCAGTGTTCCTCAACCAGGACGTAAAACCGCATTGTTCCTCCTGTATCCGAGGTTCGACTAACGGACGAACTCTCCTCTCCAGCACCCTGACTGAGACTTTCCCAGGGAGGCTGAGGAGTGTGATCCCCCTGTAGTTGGAACACACCCTCCAGTCCCCCTTCTTAAAGATGGGGACCACCACCCCAGTCTACCAGTCCAGGGGTACTGCCCCTGATCTCCACGCAACATTGTAGAGGTGTGTCAACCAGGACAGCCCTACAACGTCCAGAGCCTTCAGGAACTCGGGCGGACCTCATCAACACCAGGGGCTCTGCCACCAAGGAGTTGTTTAACTGCCTCAGTGACCTCGCCTCCGGAAACAAAAACAAATAATAAATAATACACCATTAATATATCCTTTATGGTCAGATGAGGGTTTGAGTTCTTTGGCCCTGTCTTACAGGTCGCCAAGGCTCTGGACCTGAAGCTCAATGAGGTGGACTTCTATGAACCATTTATGGATGAACCAGTTGTTGTCCCAGGAAAACCTTACTCTGAGAAGGAACTGGTGAAATTCATTGAAGATCACGACAGGTAAGTCCTATTTTTGCCACATTAGAAGGATCTCGAGAGGTACAAGCTTCATGATCTGAGTTCCAAGTAAAGGGCATTAAGATTTGAGTAATCTTTGCTTGTTAGACCAACCCTGAGGAAGCTGCAGCCCCACAACATGTACGAGATCTGGGTGAGAAATTATAAACTTGAATTATATTTCCTAGACATAACTTTAATAAGATTGTAACCTAATGTTTTACAGTTTCCCTGAAATTCCGGCCTTTTTTCCCACAGGAAGATGATGTTGATGGTGAACATATTATTGCCTTTGCAGAGGAGTCTGACCTAGGTAAAGGAATCTTAAATGAAGTATAAAAACATATCTATGAGCATCTGTAATGACAGTTGTTTCTGATCATCCTGTAATGCTGTTTAGTTTTTGTTATTTAGATAGCTGTTTAGCTTAGACTGCGATGTACTTTTCCACTACTCAGATGGTTTCGAGTTCCTGGAGATTCTAAAGCAAGTTGCCGAGGATAACACTGACAACCCCGACCTCAGCATTGTCTGGATCGACCCTGATGACTTCCCTCTGGTAACAATATGAAGCAGTGTAATATGCTCTTTAGAAACAAGAGGCTGTGAGGCACTCTGCACAGTTTTACTGATAGCAGTTGGGTTGATAACAGCAACTAATCTTTTGCTTACTTTCCCCTGCAGCTCCTGCCACACTGGGAAAAGACTTTTGGAATTGACCTGTCGCACCCACAGATTGGTGTTGTTGAAGCTGATGATGTAAGTAATATTTTGAGTATGACCTTATTACCAAATTCAAAACATTTCTTTGTATTGTTCCTCTGATGTACTGTTATACATTCTGTTTATAGTTCAATTCAATTCAGATTGAATTCAG